>NC_056695.1:3900000-4500000 GCF_018350215.1 Panthera leo
TGCGTTTTTAGGTTTGATCCACTGTTAAAAATACCCCATTGATAATGTGATTGCTTTTGGTATATTTTTGGTAATTTAGTACTTCATTATTATATTGAAATACTTCACGAGAAATCGGGCCTTTAGCTGTAGTGTGTAAATTTCTCTGGAATGGGATTTGGACAATGTTACACAGTAAAATTAAGGATTCTAATTTTCAAAAATAACCTTAAATATCACTAACAAGTATTAGCTCTTTTACTTGGTCTTGACAGTCAGTAAGAGGTTTATTGTTTACATTTACTTATAATTAAAATCTAAAGAATACTACAATGGTTTTGGAGAAAGAAAAATGAGTTACTTATGCTTAAAGGCCTGGCAAATATACTATTAGTCAAACCAGAAAACTAGTATTGGGGAAGATTTCCCTGTACAATTCTACAAGAGAAAATATTTTGTATTTTAAAACAAGAATCCATTCATATTTATACTTTTTGTCATCTAAGTTCCAACTTTAAAAGTAGTATATTTAAGAAACTTTTTTTTAATTGAAGGTATTTATTTATCTGTTTGAGATAGACAGCTACTATAAAAAAAAAAAGGCATCTTTTCTGGCATTTCTCAGCGAGACAAGAGTAAAATATCATTAGAGAAATTTTTCCTAGTCTTCCAATTAAAAAAATAATAATTCTTTGAGTTCCAAGAATTTTTGTTTCAGCAATAACATATATCCTGAGTTAATTATACTGGGAGTACTTATATACACTTTACAACCTTAAAGTCAAAGATAATGAGTATTATTTGTGGACAAGCAAGCAATTCATAAGTTTATAAATGGTATGACTTTACAAGTGGTATAACAGGGAGTTATCTTACACAGAAGTACAAGTTTGAGGAGTCAAATAAGCCACATGCTAATATTTGTCATTAATTTCCCAGGTTTTATTTTATTTGAAAGGAGATTTACATATTTTAGAAATGGGAGAGACTATTTAAACAAGTCTAATGACCTTTGGGGTATAGATTACAAAACAATTTTCTATAAAATATTTTGAATATTTAGGCCATTTAGGTAATGAAATATATGGATTCATTTCAGGCAATACTTTTCTTTAATACTTTAATGAAGAAACTTTTATTTTATTTTATTTTATTTTACTTTATTTTAGAGACAGAGAGAGCATGAATGGGGAAGAGGGTCAGAGGGAGAGAGACAGAATCTTAAGCAAGCTTGATCCTGACCCTGGGATCATGACCTGAGCTGAAATCAAGAGTTGAATGCTCAACCGACTAAGCCACCCAGGCGCCCAAAGAAACCTTTTAAAATGTATCTCTTAAACCAATTGTACATGATTATAGTCCTGACTTTATGTTTCTTTTCTGATATACTGAGTCCTTTGATGTAGCATCACATTTATCTCATAGCTGTGTTAAGCTAGCCGAGTGCCTAAAATAAAATTGTGTTAGTAAGCTGGGTACAGTGGCTAAACTTAAAAAACAAGTTGAGTGAATAAACATATAAATATTAAGTAAGTAGTTTCATAACTGGAAGGCTTTCTGTTAATTTTAAAACCAGATTTAACCAAAACTATTGATTCATTTTAAATGGCTTAGCAGCATATATCACCATTTATATGTGATGGTTAGTTCTACACAATATTTGGAAGATAAGTTAAAATAACCTATTGGGGTAGGTAGAGAGGTATTACTTTGAAATACCACTTATTTTCAAACAATACCTATAATTCCTTTAAGAAAAAATAGTCAATTTTTCAGTAACGTTTATATTAATTGTACTTTTTTTTTAACGTTTATTTATTATTGAGAGACAGAGAGACACAGAGCATGAGCATGGGAGGCACAGAGAGAGAGGGAAACACAGAATCCAAAGCAGGCTCCAGGCTCTGAGCTGCCAGCACAGAGCCGGACGCGGGGCTCGAACTCGTCAAACGTGAGATCACGACCTGAGCCGAAGTCAGACGCTCAACCGACTGAAGCACCCAGGTGCCCCAATTGTACTTCCAATAAAGCAAAAATTGTAAATCAAAATTTATCCTATAAGGAAGTTAAGGATTTATGATACAGAAGGGATTTCTTAAAATTGTTCATTTGTACCATGATTCTTCTGTATCTACACCTCGGTATCAAAACTCTGATCTTGTTGGTAAAAAATTTATTCTACATTTTAGAATCTCAACTAAAATATGGCAAAACATTATTTTTAGCCTCCACATGTACAAAAGACCTTTGCCTTGAACTCTAGAAACTAAATCTTTGTTTTCCTAAATAGTTAAGACAATGCCTATAAACATAAATATAAGGATGCCTACCTTTATGGCAGGCAGATTTCTGTTGTCTTTTGGCTTCCCCCAGTGAACTCTTCTTCAATAAGTTCGCAAGTGGGCAGTTCTTTCCATTTCACTCTCCTGTTATTATACAGGAGCCCCATTGATGTGGTGGGGAGGTGTGGAAAGACTTCTGTAGTCCTGTGATTATATCTCAACTCTTTAGGGAGCCTGTACCTTTGAGCTGGGAACATTGCAATTGCTTCTCAGATGTTTCCTGGTAAGTGCAATAGAAAGTCCAGATGAAGCTGCCCTGTGGTATTTCTCTCACCTTCTGGGGAAGCCTGAGGGAGCTAGAATTGGGTATTTTCTTTCTCCCAGGTAGATGAAGCTGTGGTTAACAGGTTAATCCCCAGCAGGTTAGCCTGATAAAATCTTTTCTCCTGAAGGCATGCCTTGTTAAGAAGAAAACAATGCTGTGGGCAGATTTCAGGTTGGTTCCTTTTCCCCTCCCTCCACTGGAAAATGGTTGAGTTCCAAGAGGTAAAACTCGCTAAAGTGTGCCTCCCCGGTCCCATGACTAGGTCTCCCGGAATTCTTCTTTGTCAGACTTGTCCACTCTGAGATTCCTGCAGAGTTTAGGTTTTTTCTACCTATTACTGGTTCCCCCAGAGGTTTCTGCTTTGGGCTTTTCTAGATCTATCTGTTTGTCGCTCCAATATCGGGGTTGGTGGTTTGCTCAGTCTCTTCTCTGACATGTAAATTGAGTTATTGCTATCAGTTTTTCAGCTTTCTTCATAACGTATTGTGAGGATAAGAGTCACAACTGCCAACCTTCTTCAATGTCTCACCAGAAACCAGACATCTCCCCCTTCCATTTTTAATTTCCTTCTCATTTCCTCTGGATAAAATACTCTGTCTTTATTCCCAGCCTATGCTGCTTGTGTCAGCTGATTTCTTTCTTTCTTTTTTTTTAAGTTTATTTATTTTGAGAGAGAAAGAGAACGGGTAGGGGAGAGGTGGACAGAGAATTCCAAAGAGGCTCCGTGCGGTCAGTGCAGAGCCCCATGCTGGGCTCAATTTCACAAACCGTGAGATCACAACCCTAGCCTTGATCAAGAGTCAGATGCCCAACTGACTGAGCCACCCAGGAACCCCTCAGCTAACTTCTTATGACTCAAATGTAAAACAATTAGCATACCCCACATCCCAGGAAGGTGATTTAGGAAACCATTTTTTTTCTCAGATTTCTCTTTCTGGAAAGTTGCTAATCATAAATCTGATTCCTTGGTTGGTATTCTATGGCCTTTGCGCTACCTAACATATTTCACTTTTCTTTGTTCTTTTGTTTTATTTTAGAATTGTCAGCTTTTTCTCTACTTATTCCCTTGACTATATATATATATATATATATATATATATATATATATATATAAATTTTATAGATTTTTATTATTATTGTTTTCTTTAAGTTTTTATTGAGATTCCAGTTAGTTAACATACAGTAAAATATTAGTTTCAGGTATACAATATGGTGATTCAACACTTGTATATGTCACCTGGTGCTCACCACCCCACAAATGCACTCCTTGATCCCCATCACCTATTTGACCCATTCCACCCCTCCGACCTTCCCTCTGATGTACGTTGGCTTTACTATTTTTGCCTTTCATTTTTGAGAGCTCTTTGATAATTTATTATTGCATGATTGTTTCTTTTTCAGATGATGATGGGATTTTTGTGCTGATCTTTAATTTTTAAGGAAGTTTGTATTTCACCTTTATTGAGGTATGATTGACATATAAAATTGTAAGGTATTTCAAGTGTACGTCATAGTGATTTGATAAATGTATACGTTGCGAAAGAATTCCTCCCCATCTAGTTAATTACCACATCCATCATTTCACATACTTTTTTTTTCTTTTTGTGGGAACATATAAGCTGTACTCTCTTAGCATATTTTCATTACAAAATACAATATTATCAATGATAGTCACCATGTTTTACTCAGACTTTACTCATCTCATAGCTGAAAGTTTGTACCTTTTCACCAAGCTCTCCGTATTTCCCTTACCTCCCAACCCCTGATAAACTACTTTTCTAGTCTCTGTTTCTGTGAGTTTTGAGTTTTGCCTTTTTTTAAAGATTCTACATATAAACAATACCATGCTATATTTTTTTTCCTCTGAATTATTTTACTTAGCATAATGTCCTTAGGGTCCACCCATGGTTTTTGTAAGTGGCAGGATTTCCTTCTTTCTCATGGCTGAGTAATACTCCCCTGTGTGCGTATGTGTGTGTGTGTGTGTGTGTATGTGTGTGTGTGCATCACATCTTTTTTATCCACTCATTCATTAACGGACACAGGATGTTTCCATATCCTGGCTATTGTGAGTAAAATGCTGTAGTAAACATGGGAATACAGTTATCTCTTTGAGATCCTGTTTTCATTTCCTTTGAATATATACCCAGAAGTGGGATTACTGGATCATATGGTAATTCTGTTTTTAATTTTTTGAGGAAACTCCATACTGTTTTCCACGGTGGCTGCACCAATTTATATCCCCATCAATGGTACACAAGCATTTGTTTTTGTTTTGTTTTTTTCCCCTCCATACACTCATCAACGCTTGCTATCTCCTGTCCTTTTGATTATAGCCGTTTTAACAGGCATGAGATGATCCCATTGTGATTTTGATTTGCATTTCCTTGAAGATTAGTGATGTTAAGCACCTTTTCATGTACTTGTTGGTTACTTGTATATCTTATTTGGAAAACTAAAAAACAATTTGTTGAAAGAGACTTTCAAAGTCTCTTGTGGCTTGTTTCCCTCCTCGTTTTCTTCCCCTTCCCGTATGTTCATCTGTTTTGCTTCTTAAATTCCATTGTGGTATATATTCCCCTTCAAACCTGTATTTTTTATTCCTTCAGTAAATACCTAATGTGCAATTGCTGGATTGTAGGGTAGTTCTATTTTTAGTTTTTTTTGAGGAACTTCCATCTTGTTTTCCAGTGTGGCTGCACCAGTTTGCATTCCCACCAATAGTGCAAGAGGGTTTCCCTTTCTCCACATTCTCACCAATACCTGCTGTTCCTTGTATTGTTAATTTTAGTCATTCTGACAAGTGTGAGGTGATATCTCATCATGAGTTTAATTTGTATTTCCCTGATGATGAGTGATGTTGAGCATCTTTTCATGTGTCTGTTAGCCATCTGGATGTCTTCTTTGGAAAAGTGTCTATTCATATCTTCTTCCCATTTCTTAGCTGGATTATTTGTTTTTTATGTGTTAAGTTTGATAGATTCTTTATAGATCTTGGATACTAACCCTTTATCTGATATAATTTGTAAATATCCTCTCCCATTCTTAGGCTACCTTTTAGTTCCATTGATTTTTACTTATGACACACCCTTTGCCATATAAATTACAAATTTCATTTCACTTCGTCCTCATAATTCTGTGAAGTTATCATCTCCATTTATAAATGGGAGCTCATGCTTACAAAGCATTGAGTGTCCAAAGATGGCAATGATTAATTTTTTTCTACATTCTCTTTGTAGATGTGTCAAGAGGTGTCTAATAATTATCCTTATAAATTGGCCTTGACCCTTACTTTGACCAACATACTTTGGCAGAAGTGATGCTGTGCCAGGTCCAATTTTGGGCTTTAAGCATTCTGGAATTTTTTACCTGGTGCCTTATGGGGAAGCCAGTCATTGTGCTGTAAATAAATTCAGTCTGAGTATTGACTGGTGAGACAATGTGTGTGTCTGTGTGTGTGTGTGTGTGTGTGTGTGTGTGTTAGAGACAGAGAGAGACAGAGACAGAGAGAGAGAGAATTTCATCTAAGATAACATAAGTGAAGATAGTTTGGATTTTCCAAGCTAGCACAATCACTAGCTAAACGCAGCTACATGAGTTACCACATCTCATGACTCAAGAGCAAAAGAATTGCCAACCTGGGCCCTGCTTAAATACTTAACCTACAAAATTGTAAGAAAAATAAATTCCTGTTATTTCAATCCACTGAATTTTAGGAGACTGGTTATACAGATATAGGTAACTGAAATTTTAACCTAGGATCATGTAGCTAGTTTATACAAAATTTGGAATTCATCTCCAAGTATCTGAAATGAGAGCCTGAACTGGTAACAAGCACTCTAACTTACCTTATATTATTACAACCTGTATGCATACTAGATAGATTGAATACTTCATTAAATTCATTTTACTCATAATAAATAAAACATGAAAAGAATACTGAGAAGTGTATTAGCCATGCAGCAGAATAACCAACAGCTGAAACCCAGACAAATATATAAAAGATAAATGGAATCACTAGTGATAGCAAGAAAACAAATGAAGAAAGATGAACGAACAGACACACATAATTCTGAGTGTGGTTTTAATCAAATAAAAAAACCTAGACTCTTGTCATCCTATCCTAAAGACCCTTCCTGAGTTGCATAATCAACATTCCTTCATAAGACATTTACCTACTACCTATCTCAGAAAGTCTGTAAGCTGCCTACACCTCTTTGAGAAGTGCTGAGGATTCAGAACATTTCCCTTTATCCAACCATGTTCTCAACATTCCCATTTGGCTTTTCTCTCACCTATGCACCCAAGAATTTCTGATATGACTTTGCTTTGTTCATACATAAAAAGCATGTTCAACTTCACTCTATTAATGAAGTACCATTGAAACTTAATGATAAAATCATCCCATTCATTTTCATTAGATGTATAATGCACTATTTTGAAGAGCTTTCAGACACATGTTGTCATGAGCAACAGACAATTCTTTAGGGCAAGACAGAGTTGATATAAATGCAGAATTTCATTGTCTTCCGTCAGCAACTGCAATGCAGGACCAATCAGTACTGTCCTTATTTTGTAGAAAATGACACAGAGACAGGGACAAAGACCTCTAACCATTTGGTCAGCTGGTCAACGCCCAGGCTTCAGACCCTCTGTTCCCTGCTTTACTTTGACATCTGATGCTGTGTAAAATACAGGCTATACCTTCCTCGGCATCTCTCCACTGGTCTTTGTTGCCAATTATCTGATGATCAGTAAAGAAATGCAATGGAAGACATTCCATTCAGATATTCAGTTCCCTATTGACACTAAATAAATATGTCGATTCATTTATTCTACAAATAATCATTGTCTTGGAGGTAAAGTTATGATAAAAGTACTCTCTGACCTCGAGAGTGTTTTATCTAGTGGATGAAACAATAGACATATAAGCCAATGTGGTGACAAGCATAACATTTATATTCAAAATAAGATGAAAGCTCTAAACAAGGATTAATTTTATTGAATAATAAGTGTGGCTCATTAAAATGTAGAATATTTGGAAGCATGAATATATTCCTTCGGCCAAGTAGAAGCTCAAAAGCTGCTTCCGAAGAGTACAGACCATGTATTCCTGGCATGGTTTTTTAAATTTATATTTTGTTTTACTCTATGTGACAACTTGAAAGCAGAACTTCTAGCATCCATGGGCCATTGTAACGTAATTTAGTTTGGGAAATTGGCTCTCATGTGAAAACTCCACTTGACCATTTTCCCTCTTGTCTGTAAAAAGTTTTTTTGTAAGCTATTTTGTACTGAAAATACAACCACAGTCAAAACCCAATAGTTTCCAGAGTAGACAGTTGTTGGTAAAGATTGGAAAATACCTAAGAGTTTTCTTAACTAGACACTGAGAGAGGATACTTTGATATGTGTATGCATCTTCATTCAGAGTTACAGAAAAGTAGGTGTAAATCTCCCCACACAAACACAGAAACAAATGTTTTCTTTTCAAAAGCCATTAAATTCAAATGTGAAGCAATATTTCATGACGGTTATATTTAGATCACCAACAAACACAAGATTATCAGGTTGTCAGTGGGATCCGAGTGATTACAACACAAACAAAACCAAGGAAAAGGACAAAACTTGGAATGGAACAGGCACTGAAATAGTATTTGCTAAAGGATTGAAATCCTGCTTTGAAATGCTATTTGCAAACACTCCTGGTGCGGTGTTTAATGATTGTGTGTAGTTCATCTAGAAAGGCCGCTTGACATAGAGGAATGAGTATAACAATCAGTAGACATGGGCTTTCTTCTTCACCCTGACAAAAACTTGCTTTGAGTATTTAGCCAAGTCAGTTTTTCTAATGTTCAATTATGCCATATAAAATTTGGCATTAGACTTCATGATTTCCAAAAACCATTCTGTTGGATAAAAAAAAAAAAATAACTGACTTACAGTAGAATTACATACTTGAAGGCCTGGATTGAAATTCTGCATTAACTGATTTGTTAGCTCATCACAAGTGAGAATTTTCGAATATCTCAGTTCCAGTTTTCAAACATCCAATGGAAGATAAGGATACCTACATTGTCATGTTGCCTAACACAAGGACAGGAAACATTTTTTAAAGAGGACCTTTTTTTTAAAAGTTTCATTGGGGACTCAATACAAGTTTCTTGATTCACTTATATGATATCACAAATGATTCCTACTGCGTAGAAGGCTCTATCAAGTTAATCCATTTTGACTTCTTCAGATTTCGTAGTAATGTAAATCACAAGGTATGAGAACTAGAATGTCTTAATAAAGGATCAAGGCCCACTCACATCCCTTTAAGAAAAGGCATATTAGAAAAGCAAGGCTGATACTTTGCCTCTAGTCAAAAACCAAGACTCAGACTAAGACCATCATAACTAGGTTAAATATTAAATACAAATTATCTGAGTAAAGACTTCTTTATGTGGAATTTAAGCCAAAGTGAACACAAAAATTTAATCTTGAAACTGCTTAAATAGTAGTAAACATTTCCATAGAGTTATGGGATTTCCTTTCAAGTTACCTTTACTATTAATAAAATAATTTCATTTGAATGTGAGATTTGAATACCAGTGTAGCCTTTTGTAAGGGCTAAAAACTAAATTAGATGATTTCCCCTAAGACTTTTGTTAATAACATAGAATTAAAAAGAAGAAAAAGAGATTTCTGTGTTGTAGAATTACAGACAAGGTGCTGCAGTCAAATGAACTATAAGATATTACTCACCTTTATTACACCCTCCTGTATTTTTTGCTCATTCACTGTATATTACAAATAATAAATATAGTATCTCTATAATCTCAGTTACATTACATACACACAAAACCCATGAAGAAATGTGAACAAAGGGTGTTATTAACCATTAGGAAAATATCCAAGGGAAATTTAGAAAGAGAATTAATATGGCAGGCCCATGCTAAAAATTATATTTGCGGGGCACCTGGGTGGCTCAGTCGGTTAAGAGTCCGACTTCGGCCCAGGTCACGATCTCACAGTTCCTGGTTTCGAGCCCCGCCTCGGGCTCTGTGCTGACAGCTTAGAGCCTAGAGCCTGCTTGGGATACTGTGCCTCCCTCTCTCTCTGTTCCTCCCCTGCTCATGCTCTGTCTCTCTCTCTCCTTCAAAACTAACTAAATAAATAAAAACATTAAAAAAATTTTAAAAATTATATTTGCTTTCCATGTAATGGATGGCTGCATTTTTAAAAATCAAACTTCTTAATAGTGTCACTTTTATTATTTAAAAGACAAAAATGCTCTATCAAAAAATATATACTGAGTTAACTTCCTCTTTTGAAAAATATCATACATAATAAATATTTGAGGCTCAGAAAGTTAAATATTTGGAAAACCTGTTAGATTGATCATGCTTTGCGCTAAATCTATTTCTCTTTAAAACACATGTCACCCTCAGTGAAGAAAGCCCCTGTGTCAACCATGTCAGTGTTTTAACACTTTAGACTGAGAGAAATTCTAGCTCGCCTGAAATTCCTTTACTCTGTTTCAAGCTGTCCGCGCTGTAATTTATGAATTTGCTTCAGGAAGAATGTTCTGGTAGCATTTAAAAACAAAACAAAACACAGCTTGTGTCTATGTGTTGTAGCAAAAACTCCCTCCAAAAGATTGGAAGGAGTTCCATTTGGTTATAAGTGAGTATTTCTATCCCTTCATTAGGTCAGCTGATTGCAGTGAGAGGCCAGCCAGAAGCCAGCACATGGCGCTGAACAGCCTTGGTGAGGAGGGTTCACGCTTAACCTGTTAGTCCTCACTGGAATAGCTGTTGAGAGGAGAGGGACAGGGAGGTAGGTTAACACTACAATATTGAGGCACAGCTAGGAGGATGGGGTGATTTGGGACTAAGGCAATAGCCACTCCTTCCTTCTTTTAAAATTTTGACGATTTATGAAATAGATTTTTTTGCATACATTTTCACTTAAAAAATTGTATTTAAACATTATTTGCCTCGATTACTAAGTTTTTTGGCGATTTTTAAAATCTCGGGCTTAATGTGAGCAGCGAAGCCTATGGCGGGATAGGTCGCAGCATGATCTCTCTGGGGATGTGCAGGTCCTGATGTGGGAAGTGCATTTCCTGGCAGAAGCCAGGGGACAACTCCCAGGATTATGTTCTGGGGGTGTTTGGTCAAGCGGGCTGGCGTGTAAAACTGACTAAACAGGATTCATTGACTTTGGGCCCTTCCTTGGGATGTGGGACTTAGTAACCTGGCAAGGATCCCAGAGGACCAGTAATCCTACTGCTGGAGGGAATCTGAAAAGCCCGGGAAGGCGGTAAAGTGGAAACAGTGAGTGACCCCAGCAGACAGGACAGAGAGGAAGAGACTCTGGGAAGGGAGATTGGCGGGGATGGAGATAACGTGAGGCCAGAAGCTGACTGAATGGCCAAGTTCCATGAACACCCAGAGGACATGCCATCTCCCAAGGACATCAGTGATGCCTTGGTGAAAGGAGGCCGTTAGTGGCTCTCTTCTACAGGAAAGATTGACGGTGGCAGGCGTGCACAGACCACGCTCGTTCATAGCCAAGGGCATGGAGGCCACTGGGCAGCCATGAAACACCAGCAGCTAGGAGGTCACAATGGCCCTCAGGCCTAGCAGGTTCACAGAAGCAGCCCAGTGACTGACCTCAGACAGCAGATGTGGAGTTTGTGGATGATACAAATAAAGCCGCTATGAACACTGGCATACAAGTCTTCGAATGCACGTATATCTTCATTTATTTAGGATTTGTGTCTGAGAGTGCAAGGCTGTGAGGTTAACCTTTTAGGAAGCTGTTAATTTTTTTTTTTCAAAGTTACAGAAGTTCCAAATACTTGCCAACAATTGGTATGGCCGGTCTTTGTGATTTTAGCCATTCTAATATATGTGCTGTGGCGTTTCATTGTCGTTTATCTTGCATTTCCATTATGACTACTTTCCATTATGAGCATCTTCTCATGGGCCCTACTCACCATCCATATATTTTTATGAAACACTTGTTAAATTTTTGCACATTTTATTTTTGTGTTTATTACTTGATTTTTGAGTACTCTTTATATATTCTGAATATGAGTCCTTTGAGTGCTTAGCAAACATATCTTAAAAGTCTGTGCCTTGTTCTGTTTTTTAATAAAGACTGCATTTTTCAGATTAATTTAAGGTTCACAATAGATTGAGGGGAAGATACAGAGATTTCCAGTACACCCCCTACTCTCAAAATTCCATAGCCGTTATCAACATCACTCACATTGGAACATTTGTTACCAAGAACGAACCTTCGCTGACACACCATAATCACTTAAAGTCCATAGTTTACCTTGGGGTTCACTCTTAGCATCATTTATTTTGTGGGTTTGGACAAATGCATAACATGTATCCATCATTATAATATCATACAGAGTATTTTCATTGCCCTAAAAATCCTCTGTTCTCTGATTATTCACCCTACCCACCCCCCACAACCCTGGCAACCATTGATCTTTTCATTGTCTCCATACTTTTGCCTTACCAAGAAATTCATATACAGGAAAACCTTGGATTGTGAGCACCTTGCTCTGCGAGTGTTCCACAAGAGGAGCAAACATTTCTAATAAATTTTTTAATGTTTATTTAATTTTGAAAGAGAGAGTGAGCAGGGGAAGGGCAGAGAGAGGGGGAGACACAGAATCCAAAGCAGGCTCCAGGCTCTGAGCTGTCAGCACAGCTCTAACCCAGGAGTCGCGAGACCATGACCTGAGCCAAAGTCAGAAGCCTAACAGACTGAGCAACCAGGTGCCCCTCTAATAAATCTTAACTTGATAAATGAGCAATGTCTTGCAATATGAGTAGTACATGATGTCAAATGTCACATGGTCACAACTGAGCCAATGGTTCTTCTCTCTCTCTCTCTCTCTCTCTCTGTCTCTCTCTCTCTGCAGGATGTGAGTGATCGTCTCCCACACTCAGATGCTCAGTCTCAGGCCATGGTGACTGGCAGAAATCAGTGATTTTTCACAAAGTTGGAAAGTGCCCACAACTGGCACTAATGTATTTTTGTCCCTTCAAAGCACCTGTGGACAGCCCTTTGCTTTTGCAGACAAGAGTGAGCTTAGGAATGCTCTGCTTCCTTCTAGGTCAGGCTGCCTGCAGATAGAGACCCTTTCCTCTGCTGCCTTATTGCCAGTTATATCAAATACAGTAAATGCAAGATTTATTAATACTGTACTGTAGTCAACATCCATAGGACCATATACAATGGCCCCCATGCAGAAAAAGGTTGAAAAGGAAAGCGATAAGTAGAAGGAGATGATTACAATGGAAGTTAAGAAGGAAGTTGAGAAGTACGAATGAGGTATGCAAGTGGCCAAAATTGCAAGATTTTATAAGAAGTCTGCAGAGGAGGAGGAGAAAAAAGAGGAGGAATCCCTTACTTCAAATAAGATTAGGGAGATGTGTAAATGTAGGAAACAGTCCAAAATTTTGTAGAAAAGCACCATCCAAATAAGGCTCTACCAGTGCGAGCGATGGACCTGTTTAAAACAATGCAATGTCACATTTCCGTGAAATCCTCAAAAGGGGGCAAAAGCAAGTGTCATTGGATAGGTTCCTTGTTACAGTTGCATGAAAAGAAGATTCCATTGAGTCAACAGATAGCAGTGATTCTGTTGGTGATAGTGAAAATCATTCTACACAATAACCCTCCTCTCTCTTGTCTCCTTCACACCAGTCATGAAGTTTTTCAAAGGTAAATGCAGGTTAATTTGTTTATCTTTCTTTATATTTTGTATTTTCTTTATTATTTTGTATTATATTACAGTACTGTAATCATTTTTGTATGAATATTTTGGGGTTGTGGAATGAATCGTCTAAGTTTCCATTTTTTCTTATGGGGAAATTCACTTTGATATACAAGTGCTTTGGATTACAATCATGTTTCTGGAACAAATGATGCTGCTCACAAACCAAGGTTTTACTCCATGAGAGAGAGTGTGTGTGTGTGTGTGTGTGTGTGTGTGTGTGTGTGCGCGCGCGCAGTGTTTTGTTTTGTGTTTTGGAAGTTCTTTTTCTCCACTGAGTTGTTTAAATTTTCTTAAGCATATATGTTAGCCATATATGGATATATGAAAGACTTTATTCTGTTCCTTTGCTATATTTCTTTTTCATGATGCCAATGCCATATATTTTTAATTTTTAAATGAAGCCTTTGGTTAGGTATTGTTATTTCTCCAGCTTTATTTTTTCCAGAGTAGTTTATTTTATTCTGGGTTATTTCCATTTCCATTTCCATACAACTGAGAGAATCTGCTTGTCAAATATTGCAAAAGTCTGCTGGGATTTTTTATCAGTATTGCACTGAATCTATAAATGAATTTGGCAAGAATTAAAGTCTTAACAGTATTTAATTTTCTAATCCACAAAATTGGTTTCTTGAATATAGATTTTAATTTATCTTAGCAATGTTTCCCAGTTTTAATATAGGTCCTATATATCTTTTTTCTAAGTTTTATCCCTATTTTATATACCTGATTATTTTGTGCTATTCCAAAGCTATTGTTTTCTTTAATTTAAAAGTTTAATTGTTTAAAAAGACAAATGTTTAATTATTTGTAGCTAGTATATGTAAATAAAACTAGTTGTCCTGTTGATATTATATCTTTTAACTTTGCTGAACTTATTAGTTCTAATAGAATTTTGATAGATTCCATGACATTTTCCATTGGCAATCATGTCATCTGTGAACAAAGACAGTTTTAATTCCATACCAATCAAGATGCATTTTTCTCCCTTGCTCCATTGTACAGGTTAGAACCACCAATATAATGAGCCTAGATATCCTTGTCTCAATTATGATCCAAGTAAGTAAACATTTGATCTTTCACCATTAAGTATGATGTCATGCCTTGTTCCCTACCTCTCTCTAACCCACTTCTAAGGTTAAGGAATTTCCCTTCTATTTGTAATATACTAAGACTTTTATCACCAGTGGATGTTGTATTTGTCAAGTATTCTTTTTTTTTTTTTTTTTTTTTGCTTCTATTGAAACCTTTCAACAGCTCTTTACTAATTTGTTAATATTTTGACTTATATTGATTGATTTTTTTCTTTTTTTTCACGTAGAGCCTACTTTGCAGTCTTGGGGTAAATCCCACTTGTTCATGTTTGTTTATATGTGTTTGACATAGTATTGCTGGATTTTCCTTCATAAAATTTGGTTTAGAATTTTTTCACCTATGTTAATGAGGGATATTGGTGAGTTTTCTTTTCTTATGGTGACTGACAGGTTTTGTGATGAGGGTACTGTTTTCATAGAATGAATTGAAAAGTATTCCTTCCAGTTCAATTTTCTGTAAGATTTAATGGAGAATTACCATTATTGTTTCTTTAAATTATTGTTACAGTTCACCAGTAAAGCCATATGAACCTGGAATTTCTTTATAAGAAAGAATTGAACGACAACTTCAGTTTCTGTAATAACATTAGAACTGTCTAGATTATGCACTTCTTGAATGAGCATTGGTAGGTTCGGTATTGCAAAGAAATTGTCCATTTTATTGAGATTCTTAAGTTTATGGGCATAAAGTTATTCATAATTTCTCTTTTTTATTAAACAGCTAGACCAATGTCATCTCTCTTATTCCTGATATTAGTCATTTGTGTCATCTATTCTTTTTTCTCCATAACCAGTGCTGTAAAGGCTTATCAATTTTTTGTGTATTCTCAAAGAACTAGCTTTTGGGTTTACTGATTTTTATTTATTTTCTATTTCATTGGTTTCTACTGTGATTTTTAATATTTCCCTCCAGTTGCGTATTTTTATTGTACTTGCTTTTCTTTTTCTAGTGACATAAGACGGCAGTTGGGGATCACTGAGTTTAGCGCTTTCTTCTTTTTAATGTGTGTGTTTAACTGCTATAATCCACTAAGTACCATTGTCAGCATCCCACAAACTTTGATATTTTTTCCTATTTTCACTAGGATGAAAATATATTGTGTTTTCCATATAATTGGGGATTTTCCAGATATCTTTTCATTTTGATTTCTCTTTTTTCTAATGTTTATTAATTATTTTTGAGAGAGAGACAAAGAGAGGGGAGGAGGAACAGAGAGAGAGGGAAGAGAGATCATCTCAAGCAGGCTCCACACCATCAAGGCAGAGTTCAATGTGGGCTTCAACCCACACACTGTGAGATCATGACCTGAGCTGAAACCAAGAGTTGGAGGCTTAACGGACCGCACCCCCCAGGCACCCCTCATTATTGATTTCCGATTTAATTATATTTTTTAGAATTTGGAGTAAAACCTCAGTGTAAGTTGATTACTTTTAAGATGTGTTGAGACTTATTTATAAGTTAGAGTATGTTTCAGTCTTTCTCCCTCCTGCTGGGGTAGTAAAGTAGAAAATCAAGTAGTGTGGACTTACAAGGTATATCTAACTTTTGGGTCTGCAAGCGACCTCAAGTGGCAGGGCATTAGAGCTCCCCCTGCTGGCATCCTGACTTCAGTTTTTTTAAAGGTTCCCTTTTATTAATTTGCACACATTCTTACCTTTGTTCTACCGTATATAACTTGTAATTATCTTTGTTCCTTGGCTGTTTATAAAATTTTCTATTTATCATAGGTTTTTATCGATTTGATTAAAAAGCTGCATTGAGCATCTCACATCTGTGGTTTATAGTTTTCATAAATTTAGAGAATTTTGGGCAATTATATCTTAAAATAGTTTGTAAACATCTCTTTTGGAAACTTTGAATACCATAGATTAGGTTGGTTGAAATTGGATCCAAGGTCAATGATACTCTGTGAAGTTTTTTCTTTCCATGTTTCAATTTGATCATTTTTATTGCATTGTCTTCACTAATTTCACCTTCTGTATATCTAATCAGCTGTTAATCCATCCAGAAATATTGTAGGTTTAGCTCTAGAAGTTTGATTTGGGTCTTTTTTATTCCACATCTACTAAAAGTTTGAACGCGTGCAATAGAGTTATAGTAACTGATTTAATATCTTCATTAATTACTGTCAATTCTGGATGAGTAGGGATTTTTTTTCTCCTCATTAAGGGACATATTTTGATTTTTTTTCCCTCTCTGGTAATCATTGATAGAATTCTAGATATTGTGAATGTTTTCTCATGGTACTGAATATTTTATTATTCCCATCCATACCTTTCAGTTTTATTTGAGATACATTTAAATTACTTGGAACTGGCTTGATCTTTTTTTACGAAGTTTTTTAATTGAGAAACTTAAGACTTAGGTACATTAAACAAAACCAATTTCTGGAGGGAAAAATCCAAGCCCAGAATAGGAAAAAATCGTGAACACTGTCTGGGCAATAGCAGAAAACCCAGAGAATATATTCTTTAATGGAAAATTTCTCCGCACTTCATAATTGACCTTTTGATATACAATGACCTACTAAATTTATAATTTGTTGTTCTCAGTATTGAGGTCCATAGAATGAGCTAGGAAATCTCCAAATCATGAGTCGAATTCCATAAGGCGTTATTTCGTGCTTGAATTTTTTCCTCCTTGTCGAAGAGGCAGCAATGGAAACGGGAACCATCTCTCTTGGCATGAGGAATGTGTTGAACAGCCACAGCGTGGCCCATCTTAGAGTGGAGGGATTCAGTAGACTGTGGCATGTGTAGCAGCCTGGATTTGTCAGTCCTGTAGTCTTTCCAGTCAGTCTGGATTCATTGGTTGGATGAGCAGAACACCCAGCAACTGCTTTTGTTCCTGGGGAGGCACTGTGGCCAGCATGGAGGTGTCTTTAGCACCTTCATGTGGAATGTAGGCTGGGGTGCCTGCAGAGGCTGGACAACAGTGTGAGGGCTGCAGACACTGGGAGCATATTTGTAGGGTAGGAGCAGCGAGAGCAGCATGAGGTACTATGTTCTGCACGTCAGCTGCGGGAACACCGACCCTCTGAGTGGCAGTACAGAGGCCACCAGAGGCTGGGACATTACCAGTTAGAGCCAGATGGTAGAAAAGTTGGACAAGGCCCAGGCTGGCGTAGAGTGCGTGATATTCCTCGGAAGCCGTAAGGTCTCCTACCTTGTTACCAGTATAGTTTAGGCCTCATTAATCAACTGAGCCTTTCTCTCTTCCTTCCCGGGGGCCAGGGCAGCATATGGCGGCTTGGAGCCACCATGCCTCCATTCATGTCAGTGACTACTTTGACTGCCTCTTCAGGGGAGGAGAAACACATGTAGCCAAACCCTATGCTTTCCCCCTCCTCCAGCGTTACCTTAGCCCAGGTGAGTGATCCGAAAGGAGAAAGCTCTTCCCTTGACTTCCCATCATCAATGGAGTTACCCAAGTTCTTTAGTGTAGAGGTTCACTTCCCGATATCGATGAATTGACTTGTTTCTGCTGTCCAAATCTCCATTTTTAACTCAACCTGTCATTCGCTTTTTTTTTTTTTTTCCTGTGAAGGGGCTAGAAATATGACTTTTCTTTTCCGTTCATCTCTTCCAGGCCTTTATTGGCACCTTCATGCTTTTCACAGCTCAGAGTCAAAGCATTTGGATTTCCCACTGGGATTTCTCACCACCTTGACGCTTAAGGTCTTGCCAAATTGGACGAATAGCTCTTTCGGACTCTCGCCATTCACCTCCTCCTTAAAGTTTTTGATGTAAGCATTGGTGCATTCCTTGGCTTGGGCTCCCAGCTCAGCTTCCCACCCTTGGGAGACTTGAACCTGCTCACAAGCACTTCATAGTCATAGAGGAGCCAAGGTCTTGTCAGTAGCCTTTTAGGTCTCCAAGAGGACAAAGGCATAACCGTGAGAGCCTTTCTCATCACACACCACCTTGCAGGACAGAATGTTTCCAAAGACAGAAAAAGTATCATGCATTGCCTTGTTTCCTAGAGATTTGTCCACGTTCTCGCTGAAGACATTCCTCAGAGCAGATTTTCGCCGAGAGGGGGAACGCATGATGCAAAGTGGCTTTCCCTTAATCACATCAAATTTCGTGGTGCCCAAGGCATACCTGGCATCAATAGGCTGCTGGAAGTTGATGGAGTTGTAACCCAGGGGGCACAGGTGATCACGTCAGACCTGGATGGACAGCACAGGCCCAGCAGGACAGCTTTTCATCTGGCAAGGCCTCCCTGCCTTCCGAGGGTGGGTAAGTCCCATACAGGGGCAGCTAGGGGCAGAAGCGTTGCTCTCCCCTGCCCCCGCCACCCCGAGCCTCACCAGGAGGATGTCCCATGAGGAGCACACAGGTTGAAGGGGGCTCTTCTCAGAGCTGTGGCCCAGGCTGCGCCCACAGTTGGCATGGAGTGAAGCTAAGGGAAGCTGTGGCTCAGAAAGGCAGAGAGTTCCACAGAGGAGTTCAGGGCACGACAGCAACACAGCAGACTTTCAAAACCAATATGATCCTCCTGGGAGCTTGAAATTTTCAATTGTCCTTCACAAGGCGGCCAAAGGCTGCTCCCAAGGGGCCCCCGGGACATTCATTGCTCTGTAGATACAGGCTTCGAGCTCCTGGACGTTTAAGATGCCAACAGCCAGTGGGAGGGGGAAACCAAAAATTTGTAGTTGCCACCACGTAAGCTCTGGGAGGGCTGGGCATGCGGTCATCCCCACACCCAGTGTGGGCAGCTCACAGGCGGGAACAAGGACCTGTGTAGCTGCTGCTGACTCACCAGCCAACTCCAGCCGACCATGCCAGGAAGCTTCCCTGCCCAGAGTCCAACAAAGTTTCGCATGTTCTCTTTTCCATTCCATTCTATTCTGTTCTATTCTATTCTATTCTATTCTACTTATTTTATTCTAATTTTCTTAATTATATATATTTTTATTTTAAAGTACGTCTTTTTTCCTTCTTTTCTACTCTTTCTCCTTCTTCCTCCGCTCCCCCTCCTTCTTTTTAATTTCTCTCTCTCTCTCTCTCTCTCTCTGGTTAGGCTGCTGGGCCTGAAGCTGATGAGGCCACGGAGTCCCTGGGCAGAGAGATGGTTTGATCTTTTCATACCTTGATTTTAAGGTATTTTAGGTGAGACCAGACCTGAGTTTGGTTCACCTCTAACTTTTTCGTGAAGCATGACTCTACGCCCAGGAATCGTGAGGCTTCCCACCTGCCTGAGGAGAGTCATTGCCCTGGCTGCATGAGCACGTGGTACTGCTGCCTCTGATCCTCTCATGTGATGCTATGGCTTCCAGAACTTTCCTCCAGACCCTGAATGCCCTGATCAGTACTTGGCTGAACACTCAAAGCTAACTGCAGATTTCTCAATGTCTCACTCTGTGCATCTTTCTCCATTAATATGTTCTCTACTTTCTTTCTTTCTCCATTCATACATTCATTCATTCACTCAATCATTCGTTCATTTATTTTTATTTATTAATTGTCATTTTAAAGTGTGGGAGTAAACCCAGTCCATGTGCATTTCATTGTCTTCTGGTTTTCATGGCTTCATAGAAATAGCCACCTGTTGGGGTGCCTGGGTAGCTCAGTTGGTTAAGCCTCTGACTTCAGCTCAGGTCATGATCTCGTGGCTTGTGAGTTTGAGCCCCACATTGGGCTCTGTGCTGACAGCTCGGAGCCTGGAGCCTGCCTCAGATTCTGTGTCTCCCTCTCTTTCTGCCCCTCCCTCACTCATGCTCACTCTCTCTCTCTCTCTCTCTCTCTCTCTCTCTCAAAAATAAACATTAAAAAAAATTTTAGAAATAGCCACCTGTTATTCTTTCTGTTGTTCTGTTAAATGTAGCATGCCCTTATTTTCTTTCTACTTTTTATTTTTTTAGATGTTTATTTATTTTTTTAATGCTTATTTGTTTTTGAGAGAGAGAGAGAGAGGCAGAGCGCGGGTGAGGGAGGGACACAGAGAGAGGGAGACACAGAATCCAAAGCAGGCTCCAGGCTCTGAGCTGTCAGCACAGAGCCCGACGTGGGGCTCGAACTTGTGTGCTGCGAGATCGTGACCTGAGCTGAAGCCAGATGCTTAACCAACTGACCCACCGAGGCTCCCTTCTTCCTGCTTTTTAAATATTTATGCCACTTTGCTTGTTTTGGCTGCTTTATTTCTTCTGTTTTCCTGACCGTGTACTGGTCATTGTGGCATAGTAATAATTGTACTTATCAGAATCCGTGGGGTGAGTGGAAGAGCATTTGGATTAAATTATCTGGGTTAGGGCTAGGTTGCATTCAGGAATGGAAGACCCATCCTGTGTCGATCACAGCCTTGTCCTCTATGCTAGAAGTTTTTTCCTTATGCACTGAAGAAATGTGGGCTTTCTCTCTCTACCTTTTCATCCAAGACCCCATTTCTCACACTAACCGTTACTTAAAGAAAATCCTTTGGTGTCATCTGGCAGCTGAATGTTTGGGATTTATCAAAAATCCCAGTCTGTCCCAACAGCTTACATGGCCCTTAATGCCGCAATTGGTTTTTCCTCCTTCACGAAGAGTCCCTTTGTCTACGACAAGCCTAGTGCTTTCCTTGCCTATTTTTATACTCAACACATTTCTCAGGGAGGAAAGTTGATTTCTGCTCAGCTAAAAGAACACTTCACACTATAAAATTTAGTTTCTTTAGAATATTTGTTTCCTCAGATATCTGGTATTAAGTATATGTATATGTATATATCTATGTATATGTGTTTGTATATGTATGTATGTGTATATGTGTATATGTATCTGTATATATATGTATATGTATATATCTATATACATATACATGTATATATATATATATCTATATACATATACATGTATATATATATATATATATATATATATATATATATATATATATATGTAATGATTTTTTAAAGTTACTTGTTTTATCTAGTTATCGTCTCGGGACAGACTGGAGGCTGTGGCCTATATCTTAAGCGGAAGCAGAATTCCAGGCCTTTCTATTATATGATAATGAACATTCTAGCCTCTTGGATCTTCCCAAGTTGTGTCTTATTTCAACATGTCCTCTATTTGCTCTTGGCACCTTCAGGTGTTGGCGTAGTCTGACATTATTTTGTGATTTTTAGCGATGTCCCTTTATCAACCCACCTTCCTGTTTAAAACGTATGTTTACCTGTTCTATAAAAGCAATCATTTAAGAGACCTAAAGAAACGTTGTCAGTACCTGCTATATTTGTTTGGGGGGTGGGACTCCTTCCTCCTTCTGGGTACTTACACGCTGTCTGAGGCTCTGCTTTTCCCGAATGACCAAGACTCCTCCTTAGTACCTTACATTCTGGATAAATGCCTCCGTTGCTGCCTATTCGGTGCGGTAGAGGTAAGAGATCCATGAAAAAAATGTATTACCCAAGTTAATGATCTGTATAGTGCTGCCCCAGACCCGCTTGCTCTGAGATTGCCGTCTCCCATACTCCTCATCCTGGGATTACTACTCAGGCCAGACCTACTTCAAGCTCTGCAGCATTTCTTTGATTATATGAGCCTTTGGATGTGCTTTTTCTCAGACAATGGATTTTTGTTTAATTAAACCACAAAAAAAGTTTAAATCTTTTCTCTTGATAGCACTTTCTTTTTTTTTTTTTTACCCACTCTCATGACTATTATAGGTTCATTTTCTTCAAAGATGCAGACACACACTCACACACACACACACACACACACACACTCAGCATTTTAAAGACTTTCGGGTGGAAGTGTGTTCTCTCGTGTTAACCTGATGTCTGAGAATGTATTAATATACATCCAATACGCGTTATTTGCGTTTCTACGTTTATGTGTATATTAGTGCCCATGTATATTTGTAGGTAACAAGTTAACACTATCTTCCATTATTCCTGTAGTGCACAAACGAGATAGATTCTCACTATGACATGCTGTTACATAGGTAAATGGTAAACGCAGGTATACATGCGCCAAGAAAACAACCCACTTAGCTTATATTTATAGTGTCTGCGTGATCACTTCCAGGAGACAAAGTGACTGAATTCAGCACTGGCCACTGCAACCAGAAGTCATATTCATGTGTTTGCATTCTGAATAATGTTTTGATTGGATTAACGAGTGTCTTGGTACTGTCCATACAGCAAAGAGAGTTTTTCTTTACTTGAAAAAATCGAAACCAGAAATCCATGGGAAGGCTCTTTGTTATCTATCGACCAATTTTTGCTTTATTTATTGGTGCCAAGTAAGTAGCATACACATATTTAATACCTTGTGATGCTAAATGTTGAAAATCACTCCAACTTTCCCAGTCCTCTTGCAAAGTTTAAACGTCTTGCTCCATGCCATTTCCAAATAATTTGTATACAGTGTAGTTTTCATCCAACTCACCACTATTATATCATTTCATTATCATTTGAGGCCTGTTATATAGTTAAAATTTTTAATAATATAGTATTCTACTAAATATACGCACAAACATTTATATGCTGGGGGCACGTGGGTGGCTCAGTCAGTAAAACAGCTGACTCTTGACTTGAGCTCAGGTTTGTGAATTCAAGCCCACGTGGGGCTCTGCGCTGACAGTGTGGAGCCTGCTTTGGATTCTCTGTCTCCCTGTCTCTCTGTGCCCTTCCCCCCACTCGTGTTCTCTCTGTCTCTGTCTCTGTCTCTCTCATCAAAATAAATAAATAAACAAACATTTAATAAAACGTTTATGTACTGGACACTTACGTCCATATTTTGCAACTATAAAAAAAATGAAATCATGTTATACTCCTGACTCATTTGCTTTCACATATTTACTAAGCTTTTATGTTAGTCTAGCTCTGTGATAAGCACTGTAGTGTTATGGTGGAAGGACAGACACTCTTAGTCCCCTTATGGAATTTACAGTTTAGAAAGGGAGGCAGATAATTTAAAATAAAGGAAAATACACGTTATAAGTATTGAAGCATGAGTAGAGTAGGCATCAGGTTATGAGGAGAATGAAGGTGAAAGAGAAAGGGAACGCTAAGATTTCAGGCAAATAAAAAAGCAGCTATATTCCATCACTGAAAAGAAATGAGCCATCACCCCACGAAAAGGCATGGAGAAACCATAAGTCCGCATGATCAAGTGAAAGAAGTTAATCTGGAAAGACGCCATAATGTGTGATTTTTCCTTTATGACGTTCTGGAAAAGGCAAAACTACGGAGACAGTGAAAAGATCGGTGGTTGCAGGGGAGTGTCAGTGGAGAAAGATGTGTTAGCAAAGCACAGAGGATTTTAGGGTAGTGAAAACACTGTGTATGCTATTATAATGATGGACGCATGTCCTTGTGCACTTGTCCACCCTGTAGAATGTACAATGCCAAGAGTGTACATGATGAACTTCGGGTATGGATTTTGAGTAATTATGATGTGCCAATGCAGATTCACTCTTGGTGAAAATATATATATACCACTCTAGTGTGTGATGTTGATGATGGGGGAGGCTACTGATGAATAGAGACAAGGGTTACACTGGAAATCTCTGTACCTTTCTCTCGATCTTATTTTTTGTTAACATTTATTTACTTTTTGAGAGACAGGAAGAGACAGGGCATGAGCAGGGGAGCGGCAGAGAAAGAGGGAGTCACGGATTCCGAAGCAGGCTCCAGACTCCAAGCCATCAGCACAGAGCTGGACGCGGGACTCGAACTCGTGAACTGTGAGATCATGACCTGAGCCGAAGTCGGACGCTCAACTGACTGAGCCACCCAGGCGCCCCTAAAATTTATTGTAAAGCTAAAACTCCTGAAAGTTAAAATCATCTTAAAAAGCAGCTATGGAATCAGAACTAGAGGCAAGATGGAGCTTACAGTGAACTCAGACAAATGTCGTGTTGTTATAACTGTAGGAGCATCTGGGAGCCGAGTGACAGCTGAGGACAGACAGATGGACAAGGCCAAAGTCATGTTAAGGAAAGTTGAGATAATTTCCTTAGGATAAATTCTGCAGGGTTAAATTATTGTCAAAAGTAATGAGTGTTCTTTTTCTCTCTTATAGCCGTATGTATGGGAATTAAATGTACTCACTTAAAAAATGCAAATTGGTTATGTAAATATCTGTTTATTTAACACCCACTTAGTTTTCAATGACAAATGATGCTTCTTGTGTTATACATAATAAAAAATAATGAATGTGGAATCCATTTACTCTGTTCCATTTTGTTTATTTTTATGATCATGGCACGCCACACTGATCACCCTCATTTAACAAACTAATATTCGTATGTCAGTAACTGTAGTAGCATTTTCTTGGATCAATTATGTTTTCATCACATAAAGTCTAATTATTCAATCATTTGTCTTGGCAAATACATGCTTCAAACCACAATGTGACAGACATTACGGTAGGTGCTCATAATAGGTCAAAAAAATCTCCTCGCATCCTTTCCCAGTGGGGTCTACATTTGGGAAGAGAGACAGACATTAATAAAAGAGTCACTCAGATAAATACACAGTTACACTCTTTAGAAGTACTATCAAGTAGGAATACAAAGTGCTATAATTTTATATCATAATGGGAAAATCCCAGCGAGCAAAGCAGAGGATACTTCCATGAGGACATGGTGATTAGCTGACACAGGAAGAAAAAAGTAGAGTTACTGGAGAAAGAGAGGGAAGGATAACAGAAAATGACAGCAAGTAAAAAAGACGGCCAATAGATGTGGCTGATGGACACGAGAACATGGCAGTGGGGAGACAAAACTTAGCAGGTGGTGGTCAAGGCAATTGTGACATAATAGAATGCAGGCCGTGACTAGATATACATTTAAAAATAAAAATCCTCTAGTTGTAGCAAATGAGGGTGAAGAGACAAGAACTGATATAAGAAGGTCAGTCTGGAAGATATTACAGGAGTCCAGATGAGAGATGATGGCCACCCAGAAGCAGGTATGATGGTACAATGGAAAATAGTAGATGAATTTTGAGAGAGAAGAATTACGATGAAAAATTAACTAGGCTTTGTTATTCAGTTTAGACGGATATATATATATTCGATCACATAGAGAGTTCTTTTTCAAATTTTTCTGATCATTTTGATGGTCTATTACGTAACAACTCTTGTGCTTTTATGATGTTACTTTTTTATTCTGTAAGCATTTTGTACTTTTATACAGTTGACCCTTGAACAACATGGTGTTAGGGGGACTGACCCCCATGCAGTCTAAATTCTATATGTAACTTTTGACTCCCCCAAAACTTAACTACTCATAGCCTCCTGCTCACTGAAAGCCTCACTGATAACATGAACAGCCGATGAACACATATTTTGTGTGTTCTATGTATTATATACCGCATTCTTCCGGAAAAGTAAGCTAGGGAAAAAACTTTTAAGAAAATCATAAGGAAGAGAAAATACACTTACAGCCTTGTACTGTACTTATTGAAAAAAAAAATCCCCGTGTAAGTGGACCTCTGCAGTTCAATCCCGTGTTGTTCAAGGTACAGCTGTATATCAAGTATAATATCTATCTATCGACATCTTAAGGATCTAAAGTTATTGGGATGATGTTTCTATTTTTTGTTTCTACTTGCCCTCATCCATCGTGGCTTATTTCCTTGTACATCACATTTTGCTGGTATGCTTAAATATGATCAGTCTTGGTGTGTGTCCTGAGGGCTTGTAGTGGCCACGTTTTCTTCCAGAGAAATTTATGGCCCTTTTTATGGGAAGCGGGGATTCCTCCTAAAAGTGGATCAGTATAGTACCCCCTCAAGATTCTTAGACTTACTAGTCTAGATTCCTCTTCTAGAGGAATGTATTTGAGGTTTATAAATGTATTTGAGGTTTATAAAATTCCTTTTTTTAATCTGGCTCCTAACGCAAAGCTTAATTGCTGCCTCACAGTGTTCCTATTTGTGTTCACCCCCGCATAATCCTTTTCGTTTTTTTATGGTTAACCGTCACCGATCCTTGTCATCAGGTAACAATTTTGAGAAGAAGGTGATGAAAGGGTCCATGTTTTTACCCCAGTTCAGGGCCTTCACTGATTTCTAATTCAAAAGATCTTCAGCCGACCATCAGCCACTGACCTTTTAGTTTATGAGTTTTTTGTACCGTTAAAAGCATTTGTAAGAATTGGTACTTTACCATTTTATTCTTACTTACAGTGTATCATTCCAATGCTAAAAATAAAATTACTAATTTCCTACATAATAATTCTGTTTTGCAATTCTTATGTTGAATCATTGAGCTATTTTAGAAATCTTAGATAGATTAGAGAATCTCAGTGACCTTAGTTTTCTAGATCCTACAGGCTGTATTTCTGTGTTTGCTATTTTGCTTCCTAATCATGTCAGATATTTATTGCTGCATAGAAATTATTCCCAGCTAGGCTAAAATAGACTGAAATAATAGGGAAACAAGGGACCAGGGAATCTTTAAGCAGGGGCGGTACACTGCAACTGAGGGGCCAAATCTAGGCTGTCTCCTGATTTTATAAATAAAGATTTATGGGATCGCCTCCAAGCACATGCATTGTGTATCATCTATACCTGCTTTCACAATACAAAGGCAGAGTTGAGACAAGATGACATAGAGTGTGTCGTTCACGAAGCTAAAATATTTACCGTCTGGCCATTTACAGCAAAAATGTGCCTATCCCTGGTTTAAAAGATGATTCAAAAGTACAATAAACTATACCTATTGCACTACCATTTTATTTTCTTATTTCACTTCCCAGAGTTTTGCATTTTCAAACATGTATACAAGGCTGGAGGTGCTATCTTTATAGACTATTTTTAAATTTCATTTAACGCAACTGAGATTGAATTCTTCATTCTTCATCGATAATGGCAAAGTGAAAAAAAGGCAGAGTAGACAGGTCCCAAGTATCAGAAAAATCAGAAAATGAAAGCGAATAGCAGCCCTTGAAACTATAATAAGGATAGCAAACTTGATTGCAGAGATGAAATATCAGATGCATTTTCAGGGGACAGTATCCTAGATGAATTGTCTCAAAGTTAGGAATATATAAATAGATAATGTATACTGAAGGAAGAAAGGAAATATGATGTTCGTAACAATTTAGCCATTTTACGGGAAGCACTTCCATTTTCTGACAAGATCCTGGCTCATCCCAGTTTGTTAGAAAGACATGTCAGAGAAATTTTGTATTCTTCATTATGTTTATGTACCAAAATGTACTTGATATTCTTCAGAAGCGGACAAATGATGAAGACAAGGGATGAAATAAAGGTGGTTGGAAGAAAATAAATGATGTGGATATAAAAATTTATGGGATAAATCATTCTAAATGATGCTTATAAACAAAAGAAAAAAGCCCCGAAAGGTAGTAACATAGCAAAAAGGATGGTGCTCTTCTCTTCAGAATTATTATTAGCCATCCCAGGTTTCAAAAATTATTAAGGTATTGGATTTTGATGGTGCAATTTCAGAATCACTAGTAGTGATAAGCTAGAATTGACATATTTGGAATTTCATCCTAGTATTAACAAGATGAGTATATTCCCGATCCATACACGACAATTGATGAGTGGTTACTTGCATTCAGAAGACATTGTCCATTAGGTTACATATAAATTGCAACCCAGGGATCTAAATTTTGAGTTTGCCATGATTAAATTTTTATCACAATTTTCATTATTTTTTAATTCGTACTCATATAAAATTAATAAAATAAAGTATAAAGAATGAAACGGGTTCATTGGACCCAGAGGGCAAATGTTGATGCCTTTATCTCCAAGTATATAGACAGTTAATTCCCGGATACTGGATTTATTTAGTTGAGATTTTTATGTGACATAACTCATTTGTCCTACACTCTGAATGCTATTGACAAATGAAGAGCGTCCTTTTAATATGTTTATTGGAAGACAATTCCAAGAAGAAAGTTCTCCGAGCATATCACTTGAAATGAATCCCCTCTTGGACAGGGGTTGTGCTTGGCAGGGAAAGTGTGAGGAAAAGGAGGAGTTACCCTTTAGTGACAGTGAGATGCCTTAGCATCACGTTTGCTTACTCTACTTGCCTCTAGTGCTAGGCTAACCTTCCCCCACCTCATCTTTCCTCCTGATTCCCTCATTCTCTTCTTCTAAGTCACATCCAGTGCTGATGAGTTGTGAATAACTCTAAGACTGGGCAATAGCCCCCAGGTGTGATGAGACATAGAACAGTTATGAACCACACGTTCTCACTGAACTCTGTGAACCTGAGGAAATGCTTTGGTAGGCACAAGTTTTTATAAAATATGCTTTGAGTTCATGGATCAAAGACTTATCCCCACAGCACTAGTCCAACTTCGGTGGCCTTTCCGGAATACATGATGACACTTCAATGTCTTTATGAAAAACAAATCTTCTAATACCCATTATGATGAGATTCATGCTATTGGAATAATTCCCCTGATTGGGGATTCTATGGGACTTTATTCTCTACTACAAATTCAATCACAATGGTGTATTTTCCCTGGATTCCTGAGATTTCCAACTTATTCTCCTAGCTTTGGTCGAGGCTTGTTCTGTCATTTTGCCTCAAAAATTTAATTTTTAATTTCTGACATTTTTTGGTTCTGGGAAATAATTTATGTCAAATGAATTTATTAAAAATTAATGAATTATGATTTTTAATAAATTATATTATTAAAAACTAATAAGGTACTGCATATATTTTATCTGATTCCTGCAGGATAGAAAGGACAGAATAGATAGTAGGATAGTCAATGTGATAGAAGCTTAGAAATTACCGGAATTGACGGATCATGCATTCGAGCCCATAAATGCAAAGCCATCCTTTAATTGACACAGTTTTGTCAAATTTCATGCAGAATACTAAATATACAAAGAATGATTAAGAGTAACTAGGAAAAAAAAACAGAGTACCTAATAAGCAGCAGAATTCTCAATAGCAATAGGTGAAGTTACAAAATATTGGAATGCTATCTAAAATATTCAGGAAAAGTAATTTCCTCGTTAGTAAGCCATAATCAGTTGGTTGTCATTCAGGAATGAATGAGAAATAAAACACTGAAATGTAAATATTAATGATAGAGTGTACCTCCATTTTTGGTGTTTAGCTACTGACTCCTTTCCTCCCTGGCCTATATCTAGACAGGTTCAGAAGAAAATCATGCACATGCAACTACTCACTTTGACACCAGTGGGAAATTAAAATTTCCTGCCCGGGAAATTGTCCTTAGTCCAACCGCTGGCCATCATGGAAGTCCAAAGTTCTCCTACTTTGACCAAGCCAACCTAGACAAGCTTGTGCCCACAGAGTTCTTCCCGGGAACGCCTCGTGTGAAAGATCTTTGCAAAATAATTGTTGTAAGATGTACTTCAGATTTCAGTTTACCAGAGTGAAAATATTTAGAGTTTATCACATCATAAGAAAAACAGAGCTAATGATTACTTGGGGACCTCCCTAAATAGAGTATGCATGTTAGGTATTTAGGAGTAGCTTTGAAAAGAACAGAAATTGAATACTGAACTCCCACACTTGTACAGGAAAATGAGAATGAAGGAACGCAATCAATCCAACAGAAAAGGAGAAAGAACAAAAAAGAGGAGCAGCTTGATATATAGAGAACTTAAAATAAAAAGGGAAAACATCTGGGGCGCCTGGGTGGCTCAGTGGGTTAAATGTCCAACTTCGGCTCAGGTCATGATCTCACGGTTCATGGGTTCGAGCCCCGCGTCGGGCTCCGGGCTGACAGCTCCAAGCCTGGGGCCTGCTTCAGACTCTTGTCTCCCTCTCTCTGTCCCTCTCCTGCTTGTGGTCCATCTCTCTCTGTCTCTCAAAAATAAATAAAACCTTTTAAAAAAAGGAATATATCCAAGTATGACATGTACTTAATACGGCTTTATGTTAACCCCAAATCCATAATATGAGAATCTGTATTTTTTAAATCCCCAGGGGCAATGTACCCATTGTGAAATGCTGACACGACATTTTTTTTTTTTTTAAATCTACTTGCGGTGATAGGTCCAGTGACCTGAAAATGTGAATGAGAAATCGTTTTGGATATGTTGTTTTATAAAAAAAATATATATATAGCCTCATCCATTGGCATGTGCTTTCCTTCTATCCCCCATTTCCCTCCCAGCCACTATTCTCTGGTTGCCTAATGGAGAAATGATACCTACAAATAAAGCAGGTATTTTGCATCTGTGAGGCTGAGTCACATGTGAGGAAGGGTGAACGAGGACCCCCAAGTGTCCTCGCCTTCATGACTTATTCAAGCAGCTATACCTGTCCTGGAATGTCTATCTCTGATAGTCTTGTTGTTACACAGGAAAAGCCAACGCCCCACTTGATTAAGTCACTATAAACAGCTTCTGGTTGTATGCAGTCAAACACAAGGCAAAATGATAAAAATCAGTCATCTTATGTGGATGACAACATATTAAATATGCTTTTACAAAATAGAGGTAATAGAATCGGATTGTAAAAACGAGTCAATCAACAAATAAATTGAAACAACACAAAAATCCTTCCATGTTCTGTTTAAAAAAAAAACACAACCCAAAATTTAAGGACAAAAGAAATGCTGGAAATGAATGTGTGAAAAATGACACCATAGTAAGTATTCTGGACATTTTTGCTGACTCCTTTGGATTTACTCTCCACTATTTTCCAGTTGGCTCTGTGCCCTAGGAAGCTGACCTTTATTGGGCTCATCATCGGCTTCTAGTATTTTCTGGCTTCCTGTTGGGTTTATCCCATAGGATTGCAGCAGGAGATCAGGAATAAAGAAGGAAAGAGGTTAAAATGTCTACTACCCTGGGTACTTAACTGCTGATTTGCTCCACTTGGCTGTGTCCCTCAGTGGAATACTATAATTCTATAATTCTATTGGGTGGTTACCTTATAAAGATCCCAATATGCTCTGTTTCTAGTAGCTGAGTACTTCCCTGTCTCCCCAGGTTTAGGTAGAGACTGGTCCGGAAAAGACCTGCAAAGTAAAAGTATCCTATAGGGGGCGCCTGGGTGGCTCAGTCGGTTAAGTGTCCGACTCTTGGTTTCAGCTCAGGTCATAATCTCTCAGTTCGTGAGTTCAAGCCCTGCATCCGGCTCTGCGCTGACAATGCTGAGATTCTTTCTCTCCCTCTCTTTGCCTCTCTCTCTCTCCTCTCCCTCTCTCTCACTCTCGCTCTTTCAAAATAAATAAACTTAAAGAAAGGCATCCTATTGGGTCTCTTTTAGTGTCATACCTTCTTATGAGTGATGATATAAAATGCAAATATCTTTAAACCCGGAGCGGGTGGCTCAGACTTCTCCATGGTACCTGCTTCTAACTCTTCATCCACTTTCCCTCAATTCATACTCGCAGCTTATGGGGAATTCTACTTAACAGAGGAAGAAAACACACGAGCCCGACTGAGAGATGAATTCACATCATGTGTGATATTGGCCACAAATGGATGGTCACTATCTATACCCAGTGGTGACTGCAAACAATACTAAGAAAGAAAATCATACCAATGTATAGAATTTATTGGCCTTGATAGGAAAGGGAGATGGCTTGAAGTTTGGGTACATATTGATACATAGGTAGTGGTTAATTAGTTGGAAAGTAAAAGATTAGAAAATTGGTGAAAAGAAGGATTAAAGGAGAGAGATGTATGAATGGACCTCTTGGAACTAGCACCGGGTATAAAGATACTTGGATTTCATATTATCGCTCATAAGAAGGCATCACACTAAAAGAAACCCAAAACTCAGATGGGCAAGGTGATCCAGACACTCCATTGCTTCATCAAAAGACTCATGTGCAAATGACCCTTAGCGCTACTTTTATTCAACAGGCATATCTTATTCTATGCATGGACCTGATATCATTTGCATTTCCCCCAGGGCAGCTGTCTCCTTAGAAGTCTTCACGGAGAGAGATTCACTTCATGGCTCATTCATGTGGTTGTCTCTACTCGGTCAGTTGGCCTCTTTCCGTTCTTTGACTCATGGATCTCTTTATAGCCACACCTTATGACATGGAAGGTAGTTTCCATCCGTGAAAACGAGCAAGAGAGCAGTATTCAGTACACAACACCGAAGCCACAGCCTTTTTGCAAACCTAATCTTAAAAGCCATATCCTCTCACTTTGCTATAGTCTATTCATTAAAACTGAGTCATGAGATCTAGCTTGCGCTCAAGGCTTGGGGAATTCAAATGGGTGTGGATATCAGGAGTCGGGACTCAGTGGAAGCCATTGCAGAGAGTGCCTATGTTTGTAATATACAACTTATTGTATAACCTTATTTTTATGATCTTTGGCCACAGATTCTGGAAGTTCACCTGATTCGGAACGCATAGCTCCCACCCATCACCCTTTCTACACTTAGACTTTGATTGTACCACACATTTTATAAAGGCTGATTGGTCAACTGCTAAAGACACCTTCCTTCACAAAATATCTATTTATTACATTTAACATATGTATTTATCTAAGAAGAAAAATGTGTACTCTACAAAAAAAATTGCTTCATAAATGGTAAAGTAATATTTTAATACATAACAACATAAATCTCAAATTGTCTGTGGATGTATTGCCTAGAGAATATAGAATGCAATAAGAAAGTAAAATATTCGGGGGTTCCTGGGCAGTTCAGTCAGTTAAGCACCCAAATCTTGATTTTGGTTCAGGTCATGAGCTCACGGGTGTGTGAGATCTAGCCCTGCATCAGGCTCTGTGCTGAAAGTATTGAACCTGTTTGGGATTCTCTCTCTCTATCTCTCTCTCTCTCAAAAGAAATAAATAAAACATAAAAAAAGAAAGTAAAATATTCGGAAGATTCAGAAGAGTTAGTAAACAGACTAAGAAAACTAATAATCAATATTGTGAACCATGTGCAAGTCAGGGCTTTAGTAAACTAGTTGTTTAACTCTCTTAATCCTTACAATGCGAGGGGTAGGTACTTTTATGACTCAGATTTTAGAATAAGGACACCGAAGCTGAGAAAGACTAAGTGGGTTCCACAGCCAGAAGATAGGAAGCTGGGATTTGAAGCCAGATTAGAAAATAAGAGCTTGAAAACTAAATTGGGAAACCATCCAGTTAACCACCTTCCTTCTCTCCCAGACCCACTCAATGAAAACTGTCATTGTCCATTGGTTTTTGTGCACCAATTACCGACTTTAGTTTTATCTCTGTCAGACTTGTAGCTTACCTCTACTAGTCTGCATTTTCTGGTGCCGACGATTTGGTCAGCCATTTTGACATATTGAGTCGTTGGCCTTCCCACGAGTGCAAAACGAGGACCGTTCATGCATAAGCTTCCCTCGTGTATATTTCCCATGGCACTGACTGTTTCAGTCTGTTAAGGCTGGCATAACCAAAGTACCACAGGCCAGGTGACCTAAGTAAAATTTATTTCCTCACAATTTGGGGGCCAGAAGTCCTCCATCCAGGTGTCGACAGGAGTGGTTTCTTCGGAGACCTCTATTCTTGGCTTGCAGATGTTTTTTTTCTTCCTGTGTCTTCACATGATCTTCCCTCTGTGGCTATGTGTCTGTGTCCTGTGTGTCTCATCTCCTCTGATTATAAGAACACCAGTCATATTCAATCAGGTCCTATCCTGGTGACCTCATTTCACCTTAAGTATCTCTTTAAAGACTCTGTCTCCAAGTACAGCCACATGGGAGGTACGGGGGGTTAGGGTTTCAGTCAGTGCCCTGGGACTTCGTATGGATTTACAGTGGACACAATGCAACCCATTATTTCTGAATATAAGGTTCTGATAGTGCTTTACAAAGCGATCTTCAAGATGTTGCCTATACTACACCACTCTTTTTTCAGTGAAAGTATGAAGTTGCCAGTGTTCCAAAAATCAGTTACATTTCCAGTTCGCTTGGATAATTAATTAGTATTTACTACCCACTCACTCAAAACTGTTTTTTTTGTTCCCCATTTTTCTCATTTTTTATGTGCATACCTTTCACCTATTTCCCATTTCGTGGTGAACAAAGAGGGTCTGTTTCATAACGAAGAGTCGAAGTGTGGTAGAAAAGGTTAAACTGTGTAAGGATGCGAGAGTTAAAACACAGTAATCATTCCTGGAAGCTGTCTACAGACCTTTCAGGTTTACTGCCATGCTCACTACTCACAATGAATTGAACACACTGAAATGGTCAATGTTGAAATATTTATTCAAAGGCGAACATACACATAATGCACATACACTCGGACAAACCTAGAAATTTAAGTTTAAAGAAATGTATTCTGCTTGTAGAAATGTCACTGAGCTAATTAATTTTTTCAGATAATTATAGATTCACCTATCGCGGTAAAAATAATATAGGTCTTCTACACTCTTCACCAAGTTCTCCAAAATGGTAACATATCGCGTATTTATAATAGCATAATACCACAACCAGGAAATTGGCATTGATGCAATCTACCAATATGTTCAAATTTCATCTGGTTTTTAAAGAGAGAGAGCATGAGCAGATGAGGAGCAGAGGGAGAGAGAGAGAGAGACAGAGAGAGAGAGAGACAGAGACAATCTCAAGCAGACCCATGCTTAGCCTGACACAGGGATCGATCCCATGACCCTGGGATCATGACCTGAGCTGAAATCAAAAGGCAGACGCTCAATTGACTGAGCCACCCAGTGCCTCAGATTTCTTCACTTTTACTTGCACTTATCTGTGTGTTTGTGTGTGTGATTAGGTCTAGTACATATCAGACGTTTAGATATGTGTGCCCATCACTGCACAACATACTGAATAGTGAAGATACCTAACAGTGTCATAAGGATTCCTTGTGCTACCCATAGATAGAGCTCCCTCAATGCAGGCAATCACTAACTTGTTTTTGACCTCTAGAATTTTGCCATTGCAAGAATGTCATGGAAATGGAATCAGACATTATTGAACCTTTTGCAATTGGCATTTTTCATCAGCAATATCCCCTTGAGATCTGGCATTTATCAGTATTTTCTTGTCTTCATTGCTGCATACTATACTATTGTCAGTCCCATGTACTGATTGATGATTGATGTACCATATTTATTTAATCATTTGTTTGTTGTTGGACATTTGGCTTGTTTCCTGTTTTTGACTGTTACAACTGAAGCTATGAGTGTTTATGTATAGGTTTTCATTTCTGCTGGATAAATACCCCAAATTTCAATATGTGAATACATCACAATTATTCTTTTCTTTGGTAATAGATAACCGTGTTGCTTATGGTTTGTTGGTATTGCAAACATTTTTTGCTTTGCGCATTTTTTGTGTTGCACTTCTACTGATAACTTCATTCTTAAAAACTTTTCCAAGTTTTTATTTAAATTCAAGCTAATTAATGTACAGTGGAAAATTAATCTCAGGTGTAGAATTTAGGGATTCATCACTTACATAAAACTCCCAGTGCTCATCACAAGTGCCCTCCTTAATCCCCATCACCTTTTTAACCCATCCCTCCACCCCACCTCCACTCCAGTAACTATCAATTTGTTCTCTATAGTTAAGAGTCTATTTCTTGGTTTGCCTCTCTTTTCCCCCTTTATGCTCATTTGTTTTGTGTCTTACATTCTTGATATGAGCGAAGTCATATGGTATTTGTCTTTCTCTGGCTGACTTATTTTGCTTAGCATAATACTTTCTACCTCTGTCCATGTCATTGCAAATGGCAAGATTTCATTTTTTTGATCAGTGAGTAATATTCCGTTGTATATATTCACCACATCTTCTTTATCCTTTCATCATTGATGACCATTTGGGATCTGTCCATAACTTGGCTATTGGTGATAATGCTGCTAATAAACACCGGGGTGCTTATATCCCTTTGAATCAGTATTTTTGTATCTTTTGGGTAAATACTTAGTAGCGCAATTGCTGGATCATAGGGTAGTTCTGTTTTTAACTTTTTGAGAAACCTCCATACTGTTTTCAGAGTGGCTGCACCAGTTTGCATTCCCACCGGCAACGTAAAAGGGTTCCTCTTTAACGAATTTTTCTAGTGAATTATCTCACAAACTTTTATGTATCATCAATAATTGGGAAATAGTGATAAAACTTCCTCTCTATTATCATAGATTTATTAGTATTTCCTTGCAGGTCTATTAGAGTGCAAATTCCCTATTTTAAGGCCATGGTACTCACTGGATATAAGTTGTAAATTATGGCTTTTTGATTGATTGATTCTCTGGTCCTAATGTAGCAGCCAGCTTGTCTTTGTAATGCTTTTTTTTATCCTTTAAAGCCTATTTTCTTCTTACATTCATGTGGCTATACAACTTCGTTTAACTTCTATAGGCCTGGCTTATTGTAGTCTACATTTTATTTTCTGCTTTGCACCTGGGTTATGCCATCTTTTCAAAAAGCTAATTTGACAATCTATAATTTTTCAATGAATAGTTAATCCCTACATTAATAATATAGTAATATATTTGGATTTATCTCTACCTGATTTAGGGAATTTCTGTGTAGGTTTCTCTCTCAGTTTCTCTGTCTCTCTCCTTTCTGGCATTTCTTTTGATTAATTTCTCCGTGTGAAATTTCCATTTCTCCAAGGCTTTGCATCTGTGATTCTGATGTCTAGCATTCCTTCTGGCTCTAACGATATCATTTTATTGTTATTTTTAACTTTGCTTTGTTTTGTTTAATTTGAGCTCATATTTCGGGAGAATATTTGGAACTCTTGAGTCCTGGGCTGCAGGTTGTTTCCTTAGGAAAAAATTAGCATTTGTTTCTGCTAGGTACCTTGTGGCCTTATAGACCTGAATCTACTTTTAAATAAATTCTGCTGAGGTTTCCAGAAACACAGATAGTTTGAATTCAGCCTCCAAACTCATGTGAAGCCTGGATTTTCATTACAAATTCTCAAGGGCATATTTTTCTATTCTTTTCTACCTGCACCAAGTGAAAGCCATGAACATTTCCTTGCAATCCCTTAACAACAGAGCAAACCTTTTTAAATTTATGAATTTAATCAACAAGTATTTATCGAGCACCTGTTCTCAGTCTCTTAGAACCTATTGAACACCGTTCTAAGTGCTTTGATGCATTAGTAAACAACACAGAGAAACTTCTCTGGCCCTGTGGAATTTTATATCCAGTATGATAGACATAAAATGAAATACAAAATAATAAGCAAATAAATTACATGGTATGATAGAAGGTAATAAGTGCAGCCGAAGAAGGATAATGTAGAGCACGCTAAGGGGGGGTAAGGAAGCAGTATTTGTCTTATCTTTTCACATATTTTTTTCCTACCATTGGTGATGCTGAACAGGCTCTTGTTTTGAATTTCATGATACGGTTTTATAACCACATGTAGTGTGCCTAGCGAGTGCTCCTTTTGTGCGTGCGTTATGTCTTCTAATCCTCAAATCTATTTAAGATACTTGCTATTAGTAGTAACGAATGATCCAAAAAGCTGGCAAGTGATAAGGCTGAGACACGAACAGACATAATGATTCCAGTACACTTTAATTTGTACACAGTGGAGCACCAAAAAATTCTTAATTAAGCGGACAGTAAAATTCACTGGTTCCTATAATCTAGGAAAATGGCTTCTTCAGAGAATCCAGAGATTTGAAGGATATCAACTAACTCTCTTAATTTCTCTCTCCCCTTACCTAAACTCTTGGTTCCATTTTTTGCCCTTTTTTTCCTCTTTTAGCCTCACTTTCTACCACATATACGCTTCTTCCTCCAGGCAGGGGCTGGGAAGTCTAGAAGGAAGAAATGGCTACAGACCCTTCCAGGATTATGTCATCATTGATCAGTGATGCTTTATCGAAAATAGTTTTGTTATTAAAATTGTATTTTCTCTGAGTGAGTCACCAGCACATCCATGGATAAATAGCTAACCAGGCTAATGGGATGTGATCATTGGAAGCCCTATCACAACCAGAGAAGGTAAGAAAGAATTTTCCCGAAGGATATTTGGTAAGTGCTTTCACATACAGCTGTGCAGGGCCCAAATTCTACAGTTCTCTTGGTGAGGAGTGCGGTCTTGGAAGGACTATAAACAGTATGAGAGTACAAATACAAAACAAAACAAAACCAAAAAACACAGAAACTATGTCTGAGAAAACATGTGCATGTGCCTACAAGAAAGTAGTAAATGGTTTTGTTTTACACAGTTAATGTAATTTCCCCCTTCTTTCATATTATTTTAAAACCTGTAAGGAATCAGTTAAGATACTCCATGATCTCACAAATAAAATTGCGGGTTTTTTTAATGTTTATTTTATTTATTTTGAGAGAGACAGAGACAGAATATGAGTAGGGGAGGGATAGAGAGAGAGAGAGACACAGAATCCAAAGCAGGTTCCAGGCTCTGAGCTGTCAGCAGAGAGTGCAACGCGGGGCTGGAACCCACGAACCCTGAGATCATGACCTAAGCTGAAGTCCTTCGCTTAACCGACCGAGCCACCCAGGGCCCCAGTAACTGTCATTTTTGGAACAGAGGAAATCTAGAGTAGAACGTTGTTATTCAAAGTATGGTTTTGGACTCTGCGTCATCATTAGTTGGGACACACTAGAAATTTGGAATCTCAGGCTCCATCTCAGACCTACTGAATCAGTGATTCCTATGCACGTCTGCTTGAGTGAAGGGTAAAAATACAGTCTCCAGGAATACCTTGGTAAGGTTCTTATCCGGACTTAAACACGTAACAAGCTAAGTGATGTTGAACAGATTCCTTAAATTCTCTTCGAGTTTTATTATCTTCTAAGTAGGGTGGGGCTAAGACAGAAAACACTTCAATATTAAAAAAAAAAAATATGTGTAATACACTTATAATGCATGATACATTCAATACAAATGGCATTTATTTTTATTTAATCTGCAAATTTAAGCCAGTCTAATCACAACCTCTCCTAGTAGAACATTCATGTTCAAACCATGATAGAAAAAAACATGTGAACGAGTATGCTGTTTAGTATCCCAAGTATGGTGAACATTAACATTCTTTTTGATTATTTTAGTTTTTGACTTAATCACTAATTCAGGTGCTAATTATCGCAAATTTGTTTATATAAAAACCCAACAGATGTATAAAATTGCGTAACTTAATATTTACGAAATGCCATTTTCTATAAATATTTAAAACTCATATAAGGCCATTTATAATGTAAAAGTATAAATGTTATACTTTCCTCAACATTACTATAAAAACCATGATAACTATGAATATTAGATTTATTTTCATGTTTAATATATTTCTAAAAATATGACATGATAATGTTGTTTTGATTAAGAAATAATCTAGCTTAATGTTTCTTTAACTGTGCTCCAAAAAGCACTAATATCACTCAAATAAATCAGAATTTACCATGAGTGATAAAAAAGAGAAGGATAGACGTTGGAGAAGCGTTTCCATGGCCAAATATGTTTTTAACATTGATTTATTTGAGAGAGAGAGAGAGAGAGAGAGAGAGACTGTGTGAGCGGGGGAGGGGCAGAGAGAGGGGAGACACAGAATCTGAAGCTGGCTCCAGGCTCTGAGCTGTCAGCACAGAACCCAACATGGGACTTGAACTCACACACCGTGAGATCATGACCTGAGCTGAAGTTGGATGCTTAACTGACTGAGCCACCCAGGTGCCCCCAAATATATTTTTGAACTGCCACAAAATAATCTCCCTCTTAAAGTTCATTATGAAACTTAATATATTCAAACTTTTAAAAAAAGACTTGATAAAGAGCTAATGATGTTTTATATACCATGTATCATGGAGACCAGTGAAAGGACCAATCTCTCCTTTCATGAGGCTTGCACATAGTGGGGAGCATAAACACTGATAAAATATACATTTATTGCAATTATTGATATAGTTGAGATTTAATCTATAATCTTGCTATTTCTCTTCTATTCTTCCTTTCTTTCATCTTTTTAAACTTTTATTGCTTTTTCATTTTTCTTATTTCATATTATTATGATTCCATTTAGTGGCTTATATAACTTTATGATTATTTTGTTTTTAGAAATTGCTCTTGGGTTGATAGTATACATCTTTAATGTATCATAATCCTACCTTAAAACACATCATATCAACTCATATATACTATAAACACCTTACAAGAATATATTTCCATTTCTTTCCTCCTGGGCTTGATGCAACTATTGCCATATATTTTCCTTCACACTGATTTTAAATATCAAAATATGCTGTTATTGGTTTTGACTTAGTTTTCTTTTTGAAGAGTTTAAAATATTAAGACCAAAAATGTCCTATGCATTTACCCACATGGCCATCATCTGGTGCTTTTCAATCCTTTGTGGAGACCCGGATTTCTACTTGGCTTCATTTTCCTTCTCTCTGTAGGACTTCTTTTAACTTAAGTTCTATAGAAATCTGTGGTGGTAATTTTTTTAGATTTCGCATCTCTAATCAAGTCATTAGTTCACCTTTATTTTGAAAGAATTGTCACTAGATGTAAGGGTCCACATTGAAAGATGTATTCTTTTTTCTTAGCACTTTAATTATGTTTTTCCACTATCCTTTTCCACTTTCTTAGAAGTAGAACGCTGTCATTTATATCCTTGTTTCTCTTATGTGTAATGTATCATCGTTCTCTGGCTATGTTTAAGCAATTTGTGGTGTGCCCCAGTATATAATTTTCTTTAAGTTTCTTGTATTTGGGATTCTTGACCTTCTTGGACACGAGTCCACTAGTTTTGATCAAATTTGGGAAATTTCATACGTTATTTCCTCAATTTTTGTTATTTCCCTAAACTTTTGGGAATACAAATTCCATGCATATTCAGCTATTTGAATTTGTCTCACACCTCATTTTTTTAGTATCTTAACCTCATTGTTTTACATTCTGAAAAAATATATTTTTTTATTCTGCAGTATCTTTATTTTTTGAAGTGTATTTGACATGAAACATCATATAAATTTAGGGTGTTGAATGGTACATTTATATAATATAATTGCCGTTGTAGCAATAACTAACACCTCTATCATGTTACATAATTATCATTTCTCTTTAGTCTTTGGGATAATTAAATACTAGTCTATTAGCAAGAATTGATGATTATAATATTATCCGTATTCACTAAACTGTGCATTAGATCTATAGGACTTATTTACTATTCACTGCATTATTTGTACCCTTAATATCTGTTTTGTCTTTCCACCACACATCCCCTGGTAACTACCATTTATTCTGTTGTTATTCATTTGGCCTTTTTAGATTCCACATAAGTGAGATCATACAGCACTTGCCTTCCTCTGTCTGACTTACCACACTTAGAATAATGTGGTTGGGTTCCATCCATGTTATTGCAAATAGCAGGATGCCCTATTTTTTCATGGCTGAATATTTCATTTGTGTGTGTGTATATGTGTGTGTGTGTGTGTGTGTGTGTGTGTGTGTGTGTGTACATATATATCGCATTTGTATCCATTCATTCATTGGCAGTATTATATATATTAAGTTGTTCCCATATCTAGGCTGTTGTGAATAATGCTGCCATAAACATAGAGATGCATATATCTCTTTGATATCCTGTTTTCATTTCCTTTGGGGATATGCCCAGAAATAGAATTGCTGGATCATACAGTAGATCTATATGTAATTTTTTGAGGAAACTTCATACTGTTTTCCACAGTGGATTCAACAATTTAACGTCCTACCAACAGCGTACAAGGGTTCCCTTTTCTCCACATGCTTGCCGAAACTTGTTATTTCTTCTCTGTTGCTAATACCATTTTAACTTGTGTGAAGTGATATCTCATTGTGATTTTGACTTGCATTTCCCTGATGATAGTGATGGTGACTGTCTTCTATGTACCTGTTCACCCTTTGGACGTCTTCTTTGGAGAGATGTTTATTTAGTTCCTCTGCCCATTTTGAAAAGTAGATTTCGTTGTTGTTGTTGTTGTTGCTGTTGCTGTTGTTGTTGTTGAGTAGTATGAGTTCTCTATATATTTTGAATATCAACCCCTTATCCTATATGTGATTTGCAAAAAATTTTCTCCCATTCAGGAGGTTGCTTTTTCATTTGTTAATTATTCAGGAGGTTGCTTTTCTCCCATTCAGGAGGTTGTTTTTTCATTTGTTAATTATTCTTTTGCTGTGCAGAAGCTTTTAAGTTTGATACAGTACCTTTTGTTGATTTTTGCTCTTGTTGCTTGTGCTTTTATAAATAATTTTTGATATTTGCTCCAACAGGCACCTTAAACCCTCCAGGTTTTGAATGTGACTGCCTTCCTGCCACCTTCTTTTTGGAGTCAGCGATTACCCAATGTCTAATATTTGGTACAAAACCTACACAGTTTTGGATTTCATCTTTGCTCATCTTTGTGTTTCAGGAGAACAATCTCAGCCCAACTGAGATTTATCACGGATTTTTTACAGTCAGTCCTAATATTTCAGATTCTTCCCTGAAAAAAAGCTTCTCCACATCATTTCTTTCACATTCTTTCAAAGAAATTCTGTCTTTAGGATTTAACATTTTGCTACCTGTCTACATGTTATAAAATACCATAAAATATAAGGAGATGAGTGGTTGTCAGAAGAGATGGAATCTAAATCAGGTTTATGAGCAGGGAATGTTACACTAAGCAAATAACTTAATTTTTTAGTTTAATTAAATTAAATTATTTTTTAATATTTATTCATTTTGGGGAGAGTGCAAGTGGGGGAGGGGCAGAGAGAGGGGGACAGAAGACCCAACGTGGGCTCTGCGCTGACAGGCTGACAGGAGCAAGCCTGACGTGGGGCTCGAACTCATGAACCACAAGATCATGACGGGAACCAAAGATGGATGCTCAACCAGTTGAACTACCCAGGTGCCACCTTTTTTTTTTTTTTAATTTATTTTTTTATTTTAGAGAAAGACAGAGAGCACACAAGTGGGAGACAGGACCAGAGGGAGAGAGAGACAGAGAGAGACAGAGACAGGGAGAGAGAGAGAGAGAGAGAGAGAGAGAGAGAGAGAGAGAGAGAGAGAGTCTTAAGCAGGCTTCATGCTCAGTGAGGAGCCTGACACAGGGCCTAATCCCTTGACCCTGGGATCATGGCCTAAGTTGAAATCAAGAGACAGAAGCTCAACCAATCGAATCACCCTGGTGCCCAGCAAATAACTTTTAAATGAAAACTTAAAATACAGGCAGTAATTAAGAAACAATTAAACGTATTCATTTATTCGATATTGGATTCAATAATGAATTAAATACATAAACCAAGTAAAGAAAAGGAACGCTAAGGTAGTCATAGGTTTTATGAGTGACAAAAGGGTTGAAACAGTGAGGGTAAGAAGAAATTTCCATCATCAATGGAGAAAGATGGGCACATTAGTTACCAGATTGCCTCCATATCATGAATCCTTTTGCAACTATTTACACCCTGGCTACTATTCTTTTCCTTCTCTTCACTTGTGTATGTACTGTATCCATTTGATTCTAAATTGCTACCCTTTTTGTTTTCTTCTCTTTAGTAACCCCAATCATCATACCTATGCACATATTTCTTAACTCTGTGTTCGGATACAACCTCTCTTTTATTTGCATTCTAATGATACTTTCTATAGTATCCAATAGCAGTTTAATTTCAAAATGTAATACAGGAAAATAGTTTTATGTCCTCTCTTTTAATATTTCTTTTTTGATAGTAGTGAAGAAAAGGTGATAAAGGATTCAAACACACCATCTGGACTGGTGACACAGCATTTGGAACGTTTTTTTTATATTAGCAAAATCATTTTAAGCCCAATTGTAGATTCAATTTCAGTTCTTGTTTATGCATCTGATTTTAAGTGCTTCAGAAAGAGCTTCAAGCATCACTCCTCATTAGATGATTTTAATTACAGTTTTTAAAATACATGAATAGTAAATTTATTTTGTCTAGCAGGGATATGAAAATAATGCTATTTCCATTATGTGAAGTGGGCATCATAGTTTCATGTTATTTGTACCTTCTTTAAAGATTAAAGTGTTTTTCCCCTTAGCTTTCCCTGGTTTCAGCTTTTATGAGTCTAAGCTATTTAACAAAATACTACTCTTACAGAAAACTAATTTCAAAAGCACACCAACGTTGAGGTACTGAAACTGATTTCAACTTCTGGCTCAAATCGTCTTGTCACTCAGGGGATTAGCAACTATCAGTACCCTCGGTTACGTCCCATCAACCAAACATGCTTTAAACACCCAAAGACAGGTTAAGCACTAAATGCATTTCTAGTTTAAGAAATGTCTAATTTGGTACTGTCTTCCCAATATCCCCAGTGCTATTCATAAGTACAAAAGCTGCTTAGAATCCTTGAGAGGTTTTCTGTTTTGTTTTTTATAGTTTCTAATTCTAATTTAAAAAATTAATATGAACAATTCGGTGGCATCAGTACATTCAGAATGTTGTACAATCACTACATCTATCTGGTTTGAAAATATTTCTATCAATCCAAAGTAAAACCCTTATCCGTTAACAGATGTTTGTCAATCCTTACCACCCTCCCCAGCTTCTGCCGGCAGCAGGGATCCAACCATAAGCATTCCGTCTTTGAGTTTATTTTGGTTATTTGATACAAATGGAACAAATGAAATATGTGAAGTTTTATATAGCTTTATAGCATATACCCATGTTGTAGCATGTTTCACTACTTCATTTCCTCTTATGGATGAATAATATTCCGTTGTAGTTATATGTTACATTTTGTTTGTCCCGATAGACATTTGGGCTATTTCTGTCTTTGACTATTGTGAATCATCACCCTGCGAATGCATGCTGGCTTGAGTACCTGTTTCCAACTGGGTGGTTATGTACTTAAGCGTGAAATTATGGGAGCATATGATAGATAATTTTATGATTAACTTTTTAAGGAGTCACCAACTATTTCCACACAGGCTAGAACACTTATATAACCCACCCCAACTATTTGTGAGGATTCCAATTTCTTTTCAACTCACCATAACTTATTTCCTGTTCTTTTTTTTATATTTATTACAATCATCCTTGTGGGTGTGAAATGGTATCTCATGGTTTCGAATCACATTTTTCTAAGGAATAATGATGTTGAGCATCTTTTCATATGCATGTTGGCTATTTGCACATATTCTTTGAATAACGGCTACCCAAGCCATTTGCACATTTTCCCGATTAGGTTTTTTGTCTTTTCTTTTTATTACTTGTAAGAATTCTTTATAATCTTTATTCCAGTCTTTATTAGGTATATGAGTCACAGATATTTTCTTTCCTCTGCAGATTGTCTTTTCACTTTCTTGACCATGTGCTCTGAGGCACAAATTATTAGTATATAAGATTATAACTGATCGTATCAATTTTGAGCAGATGAAGTCCGATTTAACTATTTTCTTGTCTTTCGTGCTGCTGTTTTTAGAGTCCTATCTAAGAATCCATTGACAAATCCAAGATTATGAAGATTTACTTTTGTGTTTTCTTCTCAGAGTTTTATATTATTTATATATTATATATATATTATTTATATATTTAGGTGATCGATCCATTTTTATTTATTTTTGTATGTGGCATGACGTAAGGGTCCAGCTTCACAGTTGCTATCTAGTATAGGGTTAACACCTTTGTCAAAAATCAGTGGACCCTAGATGAATGGGCTTATTGCTGGACACTCAATTCTCTTCCATTGGTGTATATGTGTAAAATTATGCCCATACCACAATGTTCGGTTACTGTGATTTTATAGTAAACTTTGAAATCAAGAAGTATGGATCCTCTAAACGTGTCCTTCTCAACATTATTTTGGCCCTTCAGCGCCACTTAAAATTCCACGTGAATTTAGAGTTTGGCTTTTCTATTTTTACAGTAAAGAGATAGGTAGACAGACAGATAAATGGCATTGGAATTTTCGTGGAGATGGCACTAAGTCTCTAGATTGCTTTGGGTAGTATTGACATCTTAATATGAAGTCTTCCGATCTTGAACAAGAAGCGGCTTTCCATTTATTTAAGACTTCTTTAGTTTCTCTCAGTAACGTTTGTATTTTTCATTGAACAAATATTTTACCTCCCTGGGCAAATTCCTAGGTATTTTATTCTTTTGCATGCTATCATACCAGGTTTGAGGCATTCAGGTTTAAAATTGCTTTTGTCTTTTTGATGAGTTGACACTTTTATCAATATATGATTTCCTCCTTCATCCCTTATAATAGTTTTTAATTTAAATCTAGGTTAACTTTTATTAGTATAGCCACCCCAGCCTTCTTTTGATTATTATCTGCATGGAATATTTTTTCCAGACTTTCACTTTCAATCTATTCCTGTCTGTGAATCTAAATTGAACCTTCGATTCTTGGAGAGTTTAATTCATTTTCCTTTAATGTAATTAATGGTAAAGAAAGACCTACCTCTATCATTTTGCTATTTGTTGCCTGAATGTCTTATAATTTTTTTCCCTTTGTCCAATGCATTGTCTTTGCTACTCTGTCAAAGATAATTTTTTTGTCACAGGTATTTTTGTGAGTCCTTTCTGGGCTCTTAACTTATGTTTATGTTTTTCACCAGTATCAAGTTATTTTTCGTAGTTAAATAGGAATCTTGAATTCAGGAAATGTGAGCCTTCCAAGCTTATTTTTCTTTTTCACAATTCTATTGGGTATTCTAGGGCCTTTGCTTTTGGAGAGTGTAAAATTTTAGAATCAGTTTGTCAACATCTATAAGATACCTTGTTGGAATTTTTACTGTGATTTTTTTTAATGTATCAATCTAATCAACAAGATTTGACATCTTAAAAATATTAAATCTTCTAATCTGTAACTATAAATATTCTCCATTACTTTGGAAATTTCTCAGTAATCATTTCAAATATTTTTTTTTGCTCTTTTCGCACTTTCGTCTCAATAAGCAATTCCATAAACCTGGATGTTACACATTTTTATATTGTTCCATAGCACTTAGTTAGATGTTCCTTTTTATTTTACATTCTTTTTGCTTTTGCATTTCAGCTTGGGCAGTGTCTACTAACACGTCTTCAAGAATTCTAGTTCTTTCCTTAACCCTGTTCAATCTATAAATGAGTCCGTTGAAGACATTCTTCATTAATCATACTGTACTTTTAATTTTCTAACATTTCAATTTTACTCTTCCTTAGCATTTCCATCCCTCTGCTTACATTATCCATATATTCTTTTAGTTGTCTGTGTTTTCCTTTCTTTTTTCTTATTTTTTAATATTTATTTATTTTTAAGACAGAGACAGAGACAGAGCAAGAGTGGGAGAAGAGCCGCGAAAGAGGGAGGCACAGAATCTGAAGCAGGCTTCAGGCTCTGAGCTGTCAGCACAGAGCCCGATGTGGGGCTTAAACTCATGAACCCTGAGATTATGACCTGAGCTGAAGTTAGATGAGCCACCCAGGTGCCCCTGCTTTTTCCATTAGAGTTCTTAACATAGTTCTTTGAATTGTCTATCTGATAATCCCAACATCTGTATTGTATTTGAATCTGGTTCTGATGATCGCTTTGCTTCTTCAGACTGTTTTCTCTAGACTTTTGGCTACCTAATTTTTTTTTTTTTATTATAAATAAGACATGTTGTATCAGGCCGTAGCATTCAGGTAAACAGGCCTCAAGTGTGAGTATTTTCGTGAATATGGCTATGATATGGGCTGTGTTTACTGTTTGTTTTAGGGATAGAGAGATACAACAATCTTCAACTTTCTTTAATGTCCTTATTCTTATCTTTCTTCTGAGTGGTAGGTGTGTGTTAGCATTCTCCAGGGAAACAGAACCAATGTCTGCCTATTATCTATCGATCTATCTATCTATTTATCTATCATCTATCTATTATCTATCATTTATCATCTGTCTACCATCTATCACGATTATGGACACTGGCGAGTACAAAATCAGCAGAGTAGGCCAGCAGACTGAAGACCCGGGAAGAGCCAAGGTTGCAGTCAAAGTCAGAAGGCAGTTTGCTGGCAAAATTTCCTCCTCAGGGGAAGTCATAATTTTGTTTTATTTATGACTCCCAACTGATTGGATGAGCCCCACCCACATCAGAGAGGCAATCTTCTTACTCAAATTCCACTGATTTAAATGGAAGTCTCATCTGAAGCATTGCCACAGAAGCATCCCAAATAATGTTTGACAAAATATCTGGGTACTGTGGCCTACCCAAGTTGACACATGAAAGTAACCATCACACATACGTACTGAGAGAGACGTTGCATCTTAAAGGGTCTTTCAGCTGTGATCCCCTTATACTGTACTGGAATTCTGGTGGTGTGGTAGTAAGGTTGCGGGAGGGGGCTTCCTACAATGCTCCAACTAAATCTCAGTGTTTTATTTAACCTACGTCTTGGTCCTTGATCTTCCTAACTGCTTCTCCAGTGGAATCATTTATTTTTCTACCCGCTGGCTCCTATTTTCTTCCCTGTCTGCATCATACCCACTGCATTTCCTTAAATCATTTACTCCTGTTAGCTAAGGGTTACCCTCCCCGCCCCCCAGGTGATACAAGAAGTCTGTCGAGGACAGGAGTATGGAGGGAGCCCCTTTTCCAATGTGGGATAAAGTTTAAGAGTTAGGTTTTGGCTTCTTTTCCCCTAGAATGTAGACCATTGGTGGGGGGGGGGGGGAGATACTTGTTTTTCATAGTGTTTTCTTTTCCTCTGCCAGAGCCAAGAAGAGACGTTTCCATGAAGAACCTAAAGAGGTTACTGGAGACAAAGCCCAGGTCACCAATAGTGTTATCTCCAGAAAGTATCCTATACTGAGTTCACACTCAGCCTGGAGCTGTTCATCAAAGTTGCCATTTAGGTGTCCCTATCAGTTTTAGCTCCTGTGGCTTTGGCTCTAGTTAAACAAATATTTATCTCTCTGTATTTACTTGCTTTCATACTATGAGGTGGTGGTTTGCCCTGTTCATTTAAGATGTTGTATCAGTAATTTTCTAGGTGCTTTGTGAAAGATCCAACAACATTCTCAGTAAAAAGAGACTAATTTTCAGGGTTGTAAATATGTCAGGAGCTTCTGACTATTCCTATGAAAGGTAGTTTATTTCTAAGTGAAGTGCATGAAATCCAGTTTTTTGCTTGTTTGTTTTTTGGGGGGTTTTTTTTGTTTGTTTTTATTCAATTTTTTAAAAATATATATAACTTATTGTCAAGTTGGCTAACATGCCGTGTATACAGTGTGCTCTCAGTTTTGGGGGTCGATTCCCGTGATTCATCGCTTCCATACGACACCCAGTGCTCATCCCAACAGGTGCCCTCCTCAGTGCCCATCACCCATTTTCCCTTCTCTCCCACTCCCCACATCAACCCTCAGATTGTTCTCTGTATTTAAGAGTCTCTTATGGTTTGCCTCCCTTCCTCTTTGTAACTATTTTTTCCTCTTCCCTTCCCCCATGGTTTTCTGTTAAGTTTCTCAAATTCCACATATGAGTGAAAACATATGGTATCTGTCTTTCTCTGACTGACTTATTTCACTTAGCATAATGCCCTCCAGTTCCATCCGTGTTACTGCAAATGGCAGGATTTCATTCTTTCTCATGGCCAAGTAGTATTCCATTGTATATATAAACCACATCTTTATCCATTCATCAGTTGATGGACATTTAGGCTCTTTCCATACTTTGGCTACTGTTGAAAGTGCTGCTATAAACATTGGGGTACAAGTGCCCCTATGCACCAGTACTCCTGTATCCCTTGGGTAAATTCCTAGCAGTGCTATTGCTGGGTCATAGGGTAGACCTATTTTTAACTTTTTGAGGAACGTCCACACTGTTTTCCAGAGCGGCTGCACCAGTTTGCATTCCCACCAACAGTGCAAGAGGGTTCCCGTTTCTCCACATCCTCACCAGCATCTTTTGTTTCCTGAATTGTTAATTTTAGCCACTCTGACTTGTGTGAGGTGGTATCTCCAGGTGGTTTGGAAAAATCCGGTTATTTAAAGAACACTTGCCTATTAGTATCTGGAAGAAATTTTTTTAGAAAAATTAAAATTTAAATGTTACTCTTGGGGGTGCCTGGGTGGCTTAGTTGGCTAAACATCTGACTCAGGTCATGATCTCACAGTTCGTGAGACTGAGCCCCATGTTTGGCTCTGCACTGACAGCGTGGAACCTGCTTGGGATTGTCTCTCTCTCTTTCTCTCTTTCTCTCTCTCTCTCTCTCCCTCTGTCTCTCTCTCCCTCTCCCCCCCCCCATAATAAATAAATAAACTTTACAAAAATGTTTAGTCTTGTTAAGGAGATTTACTTTTAGTCTATATGATATTCTTTCTTTAAAAAGGGTGTATCCCACTTTCTATTTAACTACTTTTGTCTTTTTAATAAATAACTCATAACTCACATAGATCTCTTCTTCTGATAAATAATATTATTGAGAATTTATCCTTGAAGGTCAGGTCTTCCACACCCAAACTATGTGTTTCCGGCCCACTGTCCCCTCGAATGTGAGATGCAAACACAGTATTTTCCTTGATAATTTTCCTATTGTTTGTACTACTGCCTCAGGGTTTTTCCTCTTATGAAGTTGAGATAAAAGCAGCCAAAAAGGTGAGAACTATTTAATTAACAGTTTTATCGAATATAAAGAGAAGATCAACATTTAGGTCGACACCTTGAAATTGAAGGAAGTTTTTATTCAAATAATGAAGTTACACACCTGACACATTTGATCCATTTTCATCCTAGAGGCGGAAGGTTGGCTTATATTACATGTCTCTACTTGTAAATCCCAGAAAGTTTTGTGGGCTAAGGTGAGTATAGGTACACATAGTTTTACTAACAATTTTTAATTTTACTCTGGTGGATGATTAATCTTCCTTTGACATTAAGGGACGGACTCACATGCACAATTCATTTTGCTTCATTTTATCCCAGTGGCCTAAAAAAAAGTAAACCTCAAAAGAAAATACATTTTAATATCTTAAGCTCATTTTACTATTTTACCCGCAATATTCAGTTTAATATTGATTAAAGCACTGAATGTGTCACGTAATGTCAAGGCTGTTTGAGTTGTCCCCTGGCATAAGAAGGAAAGGGAAAATTTCAACTTCTTGCCATAAAACTAAACCTTATAACAATTGCATTAGATAGACAACTCTAAGCCAATCTCATTTGAAATGTCAATAAACAAATCTCAAATAAAATAGAAGCAAACAGAGTTAAAGTGCACATTAAAATAGTAATACATAGCAAGCAAATGGAATTAATTCTAGGGCTGAAAGTTTCGTCATAATTAAGATAGGTATTCTTATATTTATATTAATAAATCTTAAGAGAAAATTTTTTAAAAAAGAGAAAAATAACATGATTATCTATATACTTGCACAGAAAATACCTGGCAAAACACAACCCTAAACAAACAATCAAAAGCTATTTGAAACAAGAATTCATAATACCTTTCAGTTCCATCCATGTTGCTGCAAATGGCATGATTTCATTCTTTCTCATTGCCAAGTAGTATTCCATTGTATATGTAAACCACATCTTCTATATCCACTCACCAGCTCATGGACATTTGGGGTCTTTCCAAGAAAGACAGATATCATATGTTTTCATTCATATGTGGAACTTGAGAAACTTAACAGAAAACCATGGGGGAAGGGGAGGGGGAAAAATAGTTACAAACAAAGAGGGAGGGAGGCAAACCATAAGAGACTCTTAAATACAGAGAACAATCTGAGGGTTGATGCAAGGAGTGGGGTAGAGGGGAAAATGGGCGATGGGCATTGAGGAGGGCACTTGTTGGGATGAGCACTGGGTGTATTATGTAAGCAATAAACCACAGGAATCTACCCCAACAACCAAGAGCACACTTTATACACTGTATGTTAGCCAACTTCACAATAAATTATATTTAAAAAATTAATTAATTGATTGATTAATTTAAAAATTAAAAAAATGAAGTAAGAATTCATGCATCTTTTTTAATATGTAAAAGACATTGACAGCTAAAAGCCAAAGCTATATTTATTTACTTATTTAATGTTCCACTAAAGTCAGGAACCAGGCGAGAATTGTCATTTCAGTTAAAATGGTAGAGTAGGGAACTTCAAGAGCCTGTCTCTCTATAGAAACATTAGAGGAGGGGTGCCTGGGTGGCTCAGTCAGTTAAGCATCCGACTTCAGCTCAGGTCACCATCTCGCAGTCCGTGAGTTTGAGCCCCGCGTCGGGCTCTGGGCTGATGGCTCAGAGCCTGGAGCCTGCTTCCGATTCTGTGTCTCCCTCTTTCTCTGCCCCTTCCCCGTTCATGCTCTGTCTCTCTCTGTCTCAAAAATAAATAAACGCTAAAAAAAATTTTTGAAAAAAAAAAAGAAACAGAGGAAAAAACAAACAAAATCTTAAGGAATCAAATTTGTCAGAACGCTGGAAATATTCAAAGATTTATAACAACTAAGTGAATAATTGAGGAAAAGGTGACTTAAACATAGTAGGAAGGCTTTGTGACATTTTAACTTGGTCATGTTTCACCTCCGCTTGCCCAGCTTGGTCGTGGTTGAGGATCACAGGCCAGGTTCCCAGAGCGATAATCTGGTTATTATAGGAGGACCAGAGTAGACTTTGTTATCAAAGAATTGTGTTTGTCTATTTTGACCTGTCTGGGCTTTCCCTGACTGACTGATGCAAAGCATTTGCCTTTGTTTAGCCTAATTCAAGTGTTTTCAGGGCATAAAAAATGGATGGCATCACCTGACAACATTGAAAAGGGATGTCATGGTTTGTGAGTCCGAGCCCTACGTGGGGCTATGGGCTGACAGCTCAGAGCCTGGAGCCCGCTTCACATTCTGTGTCTCCCTCTGTCTGCCCCTCCGCTGCTTGCACTCTGTCTCTCGGATTGTCTCAAAATAAATAAACATTAAATTTTTTTTAATTAAAAAAATAATAAAATTTTTGAATAAAGCTTAGAAACTGCTGCCTAGTTAAAAAAAATATCTTTTAGGGTTGAAAGGAAAGCTTTGTGTTCTTTCAAGGTAAGAAATATAGAAAAAAAAGATTTTTTGGTAATTCTTACTGTTTGTTATTAAAGTAAAATATAATGGCCTGAAAGATAATGATTATGTAAGACTTTGGTCTACACACTGTACCACAGAGTCCTCATCTTTTCTGGCAAGTCTCTTTGTTTTTTCATTTATTTGAGACTAATGTTTGTATCTCTAAATGAACAGAAGATTAAGGGAATGAAAAAAAACCACTATAGCTTCTCTATTACTTCCCTATACTTTAGGGAAAAGTTATATTCCAGTAACACTCTCAAATTATTATCTGTTTACCCTATCCTTTAAAACATACATATTTGAGAAAATGAAATGCCAAGGACTCCCATGGCAACACTTTCTTTTGCAACCCTCATGCTGAAAAAAAAGTTTCTTTGTAATATCTGAGCTAAATTGCTTCTATTACAGTTGCAGCTAATTTTCTTCAGTTCTATCCTTAGTGAAAATAGAGGGCAATTTTCCCCAAATACGAGGCTTTTGAATACAATTTAATTTACCTTCATTCTCCTCTATCCCATATCAACTGTTTCATTAACCTTTTTCCATAGAGGCTACTAAAGGCTTTTTGTCACCCTTATAGATCTGAGAATGAAACATCCCAAACTACAAGTAACAGATGCTACAAATCCTGATTAGAAAAAGAAAAAGCATAACTTTAAATTATTTTATTGTGTTGCTACTCTACATATATCTGTATATAACTGTATCCAGATATCATACTTGCATTGTAAAACTCAGCACTCCATTGTTTTTCTCGCGTTTAGTTTAATCAATACTGAAATTTCATCAATACTGAAATTTCTGTGCATCTTCCCAAAATATCATATTGTAATAGACTACATGTGTAGATGGTCGTTTCAAAGTGTAGTGAAAAGAAAGAAGAGAATTTACCCCCGAAAGAAAGAGCTACAGGTAGACAAACGGGCTGTAAACCAGTGGCAAAAGAAATCTTTGGCAAAATGATTCACATCGAAGCCAAAAAGGTTTGTAAAATCAACCACGCAAACACACACCACTAGAATAATGGCGTTCCTCGGATACGTCGCAGTATAGTAATTCCAGGAAAGAAGAGCCTGAGCCAAAGATGAAATAATTGTACCTGACCTCTCCTTGGCACATCTGTAGGTGTAGATTCAAGTGGCAAACCCAAATGTGGCCAGCTCTGCTATCCCACAAGGTAGCCATTAACAGCCTATGGCTACTTGAGCAATCTAAATGTGGCTGGTCGGGACTGAGATGTGCTGTAATGCAGACTATACATGGGAATGGGACAGTCTTAGGATGAAACCAAGAATGCGAAGTGTTTGATTGATAATGTTTTGGGCTGATTATATGTTAAAATGACAAAATTTGTGTATTTAAGTCAAATAAAATATATTAAAATTACTCTCACTTTCAACATTTTTTTTTTTTTTGTGGCAAGTAGGAGATTTAAAATGACATATATAGGGGTGCCTGGGTGGCTCAGTTGGTTAAGCATCCGATGTCGGCTCAGGTCATGATCTCAGTTTGTGAGTTCAAGCCCCGCATTGGGCTCTGTGCTGACAGCTCGGGGCCTGCGCCTGCATCAGGTTCTGTGTGTCTCTCTCTGCCCCTCCCCTACTTGTGCTCTCTCTCTCTCTCTTTCTCTCTCTCTGTCTCTCAAAAATCAATTAATCAATAATGGTTAATGAATTGATACGGTGATTATTGTGACTGATTTCTAAATGTTAAACAAACTGCATTCCAGGAACGAATGCAGTATCATCATGGTACGTTATTCTTTGTATCTGTTGTTTGATTTAATTTGCTAAAAAATTGTTTAAAAATTATTTTAATGATATTGGCCTTTATTTTCGTCTTGCAATGGCTTTTACTGGTTGTGATATGAAGGTAATGTTGGATTTTATAAAGGCCTCATCAAATTAGTTGGAGATGAGATGCCTCTCTTCTACTCTTCTGAAAGAATCTGAATTCTCAATATTCCTTTCATGAAGTTTGGTAGCATTCAATACTGCAGTTATCTGGGCATGGAGTTTACTTTTTGGAAAACTTTTCATTTATAAATTAAATTACTTTATAAATATAGGATTATTCAAATAATGTAATTCTTCTTCAAATAGCTATGATAACTTTAATCTTTCAAGGAATTCATTCATTTCTTATAAGTTATTCCATTTATTGACATAAAATTGTTCATAATATTCCCACATTGCATTTTTATTTTCTGTAGAATCTGTAGTAATAGTCTCTTTTTTTATTACTGATATTACTAATTTATCATTTTTTCCTAATTCCCCTAAGTTTCACTAGAGGCTTATAAATTTGATCTTTTCAGTTAATTAGATTTCTGTTGCATTGATTTTTTTGTGAATGATTTATGTTCTTATCATTATTATTTGATTCAGCTATTAGATTCTATTATTTTCTTCTAATATAAGTACTGATTCTATTAAAACTTTATGTCTTTAGCTATATCCTACAAATACGTATGTGTGTGTTTTAATTTTCATTTACTTCAAAATATTTCCTAATTTTTATGACTTCTTCTGTCACCCAGGGGATACTTACAAGTATATTTTAAATTGTTCACATATTTGGCATTTCCCAAGTATCTTTCTATAATTCATGTTCAGTTTAACAGCATTTGTAGCCAGAGAACATACTTAGTATTATTTAAATCTTCAAGGAGGTATTGCAATTTGTTTTATGGTTCCCCCTGTGTTCTGCTTTGGTGAGCATTACGTGTATACTTAGATGAATGTATTCGTCTATTTTGAGTTAGATGTTTTACAATTGTCAGCTAAGTCAAGTTGGTTGACAATGTTGTTTCAGTTTTTCTGAACAGTATATAGTATGTAGTATATTTCTGCTAATTTACTATATACTTGTTCTATCAATTGCGGACAGTAGAATGTTGAAATTTCCAAATATATTTAAGGTCTTTTTCCTCTTTACATTTCCATGTTTTACTTAAACCATTTTAAGCCAGGTTTTAAGTCCATGTGCTTTAGGATGGTCACGTCTTCTTGACCAATTAGTCTTTTCTTCATTATGGAATGACCTACTTCTCCATGGTAATATTCACCTCTCTGAAGTCTAACTCTCCTCATGGTAATATAGTCATTCAACTATTTCATTTATTTTTGTTTTTGTCTTAATGTCAGTGCTGTACATCTTTCTAAACCACTAGCGTTTCATCTATATTTGAATTGCTATTTAAATTAGATTCCTTTCAGAAAACACATAGTTGGGCCTTTATCCTATCTAATCCAATAGTCTTTGCCTTTTCATTTGCCGATTTAGACTATCTACATTTAATGTGAGTATATGGTAAAGCTTAAATTTGTCCTGTTAATTTTTTTTCTATTTGTCTTAAATGCAGTTTGTTCCATTTTTTTCTATATCTTAATCATCTCTTGGACTAAGATTTTATTAATGTTTTTATTTGATCTCTACTACTATTTTATCAATTCCCCTCTTTCTCTCTCTTAGTGGTTGCTCTAAGTCAACTTTAGAAAAGGTATCTTTAATTACTTATACCACTTCATATGAGCAACTTATAACAATATACTTGAATTCCACCTCCCATTCTTTGTGTGATTATTTTTAGACATTGTACTTCTATATATTCTGTAAGCTTCACATCACATTGAGTGCTGTTTTTTAATTTAATCATTTTTGATTTAAATTTCTCTCATATAATTTCTCTCCTTCCTGAAAATTAAATGTTCACAAGGGAATAAAATTGGTAAAAGTAGAAGGAAATTTAAAACTTTCCCTCATTTATTAATATCTTTCAAAAATGATAAAACAATAACAAAGATACTAATATTTCTTTTAGCATAGGTTTTCTGACAGATATAACTCTCAACTTTTATATGTCTGAAAAAAGTCCTTATTTTGCTTTTAACTTTGGAAAACACCTTTGGTGGGTAAAGAATTTTAGTTTATGTATATTTTTTTCTTTCAGTACTTTAAAAATACATCTCCATTTTGTGCTGCCCTATAATTTTTCTTAGGATAAATCAGTAGCTATTCTTATTTGTCCATATTTAATGGATGCTTTTCCACTGGTTTCCTTTATGATTGTCCATATCATCACTTTCCAGAAATTTCATCATGTTTTCATATAGTTATATTTCTGTTGATTTTACTTTTGTTATTGAGTTCCTTGGATATATGCCCTCTCTTCCAAGAATTTCAATTCTGCCTACATTAGACTGTTTAATACTGTCCCAAAGGTCACTGATGCTCTGTTCAATTTTTAAATTCTTTTTCTTTTTGGGAAACATTTTGGATAATTTCTATCACTATGAATTCAAGTATGTTGCTCTCAGCATCGGCTAATCTGGTATCAATGTCACCCAAGAGATTTTTTTTAATGTCATATACTGCACTTATCATCTTTAGAGTTTTATTTCAGTCTTCATATCCTCCATTAATCACCTTGTTATCGTTATGGTTTCTTCAACCTTCTTAAACATATATAGTGTATTTATAATTCATTTTTTATATTGAATCTTAATCATCTCTGTATAAGTTTCTATTGATTGCTTTTTCATCTACATATGTATCTTATTTTCATGCTTTTTTCATGCCTCAACATTTTTTATTGGGTGCTATACATTAGAATTTTATGTTATGGGTTGCTGTATGTTGTATTTTCTTTCCATAAAGCTTCACTTTGTTTTGAAAAACAGTTAAATTTCTTTAAATCAATTGGATCTCTTTGAGGTTTGCTTTCAAGGTTTGATAATGTATGTACAGGTAACATAGTCTTAGAGGTTATCCACTTTTTCTTGTGTAGACACAAACTATTCCCAGTCCCTTTGGGACACTAGAAATTGTCCATTCATTTATAGCAGTTCTCTGTCTAGCCTCAACCATTTTTGTCTCCTGCATAAACAGATCACCACTCAATTAAAAGATCCTGGGGAACCCTCTGTAGACCGCTAGAGCTCTGTCAGCCTCCATTCTAACTGGCTTGCCTTCTCGGACATCTGATCTGTGTCTCTTCAACTCAGTGAGATCAGCAGGCTCTGTTAGGGCTCCCCCTCCCTATCCTGCAGACTAAAAACTGTTGGGTTGACCTTGTTTCTTCCTTTTCTCTGGGAATATAGCATGTGCTGTCTTTGGTCTAGTGCCTGAAAATCATATCCTACATATTTTGACAGATTTCTAGTTGTTTAGTGCATTATTCCATAGTGTTCAGAACGGGAGGTCCCTTAATTTCTTTCTAAAATGTTGTAAATCGTTGTCCTTTTCATTTTATTTTTCTTTTTAGCCATTATCCATTACGTTTATTTGTTTTTGTGTTCCTTTTAGTTTTGTCTTTATGCTGAAACGTCGCCTTAAAAATTTTCACTCTGTCTGAAATACATCATTTTATTCCTGTGTTTTTCTAATTTTGCTGTGCTTTATTTCTTCTATCATTTTCTAAGTGCATTTTGTTGCGTCTTGAAACAGTAGGTGACATTTTAATCTTTTTTATGGGAAAGTCTTTCTGGTATTCTTTCATTGCGGGGATATTGTGCTGCTCTTCCGTTATTCTTGATGAGACTGTGTGGAATTGGATATTGACACTTTTCTGCATCTTGCATTTTATGGAAAATTAGTTTTCTTGAAGTCAACATGAGGCGATATTCAGCCTAACTTTTTTAACTTCTCAGAGCACTCTCTTCTGTTGTTTAGTTGCCTGTGTTGGAGGTTCCCTGGACCTCCATTAGCTCTAGCTGAGATTTTGGTTTTCCTTTAAGAGGTCAGTTCTACTCGCTTTTATTTCCACCTTGAGTGCTTCCTCCTCACTTGTGGGGCCCTGAAACACAGTCCTGGCTGGTCAGTGGTCAGAGATCCCAGAAATTAGGAGAGCTTGGGCTCTTCAACCCTTTCTACCTTGGACCCATTGTGCGAAAAACTTTAAGACTGAGCCGAAGTCATCCCAGGCGCAGCTGTTCTGCCTGCCTGTCCCACTTTGATTTCATTACCTGTGGGCTGTTTTGTTCTCGGGTTTATCATCTGCCTCATGTATTCGTTTTGGTTCTTTCTGCACAGACACTGATGGTACGCGGGTGTTAAGGCTACTGGTGGATTCCCTGCATCCTTTGGGACTTCGAGGTTGGTGAGGACATTTTGTCATCTAGTGTTTATGGAGCTGAAGTCCTGAATTAGAGATTCAGGGAAATTTTAAAAGCATTTATATCAGCACCGCTGTTATCATCCAAATGATACCGCTATTTGTGCTATCATCTCTCCAGAACCCTTTTGTTTTGATTTTTATTATTTTTATTATTTTTTAATTTGTAAACATTTATTTAGTTAGTTTTGAGAGACGGAGAGAGACAAAGCTCAAGTGAGGGAGGGGCAGAGAGAGAGAAAGAGAGACCCAGAATCCGAAGCAGGCTCCAGGCTCTGAGCCATCAGCACAGAGCCCGACGCGGGGCTCGAACTCGCGGACCGTGAGATCGTGGCCTGAGCTGATGTCAGACACTCAACCGACTGAGCCACCCAGGTGCCACCATTGCTTTGTTTTTTTAAATAGAAAGAGTAGTTTAGATCATGGATAGCCTTCATCCTTAATCACTTTCTAAATTGTTAGCTCAAGTCTTCGAGTTTTCTGTAGTTGCAAATGTGCATTGTACTATTTCATTGTTGTTGTCATTCAAATCTGTTTATATCCCCTATTTTTCTTTTAATGAGACCTTGCTAACACTAGCTCAGTCAGTGTGGTTCTAAGGCATGAAGTTTGTGATTAGAACATCACTGACCTGAGTGGAAACTGTCACCAAAAACTAGTGAATATGTAAAGTAGCAAGTTGGTATAAAGAAACCTATGAAGGAAAACACTGAGTTTGGCAAACCAGAGAAGGTAATCTAAAAACTTCCTGAAAATACCATTGATTTGCTGGTGGAAAAGGGAACACTAGGATTCAAATTTCTCTTGAGAACTTTTTCGGCCGCCAGGCTGGGGGTGATTTGAAGTCATTTTTAAATTGACGTACGTTACATAGCTAACTTGAAGGAGATGGTTACTCCATAGACACCCCACTGATATTTGGCAGTGAAATAAGTGCTTTCGTTGAAAAAAATTTTTAAGATTATGTTAAAAATAGATCTGTGTAGAGTTTTAAAATGGCGAAGTATACATATTAAAGCCTACATATCTTTTCGGTTTTTATAGAACCCTTTGTCACCAAATCTACTCCACTCTATGAAAATTGTCTGTTTTTGTATCCGTCTCCCTCCACTACTAAGCAAGGACCATGTCTTTTTCACTCTTTTAAATTATACCCGAAAAATAGGACGGTGTGTCCTATTATAAAAGCATCATATAAAACTCCCAGACTGATGCACCAGACCTGTCGGTAAATTTAATTAATTTGTCTGACAGTATGAAAACGGAGGACCTCTCTTTAAGACAGGGAGCTATAATCCACTCAGTGGTTATAGTGCAATTACCTGCTTTAAGGCTTACTTTGCTCGAGGGAAGCTTCACTGATTTCTGCAAGAGTGATGGAAAGGATCAGGCTACAACTGTGTAGTTCCGTGAAGTTTTAGAATCGTTAATGCCAGGAAAATACTACTCCATTAGGAGGTAACCAGAATCAATTATTACTGCTACATAGGAGGAGATACAGATTGAATGGGGTTCCTCCCAAACAGAAACTGGTGAAGGTAGGCTGTCTGCAAATGATATTCCCCTACTTCCAGATGTTCTGATTGTACATTTCATCAACACAGTAATTTCAAACATTCTTTCACTATGTGGACGACTTCAGATCAGCACTAGCGGGTCACTTAGGGCCCAGCATACACTATCCACTAGGTAGTTGAACAGTAGCTCTACAGAAAATACATTCATATTTTCAGACTTGCACTTTAGTAATTGTGTGTTTTTTCTCCCTTATTTTGCCAGATATAGTTAGATCGATATTTTTGTTCCCATGCAATGGTCAAACAAAAAGCTCTTAGTATGAGTAGAAGAGGTGTCAGGATTTGTGTTCCTTCCTACCTACTTATTTTATTCATATAGTCAATTTAGGATTTCTTTGCAAGACACTTTTTTACTCACCTCCTCGTATTACGTAATTTTAGCGTAGATAATTTTATTAAATTAATCTTAACACTGGTGCCTCAGTTGTTCTTATGGCCACTGTGTCCCTTTTCATATGTGAAGATGCCATGCCAAACTTTGTATTAAATAGTAGAAAGGCTTACTAATTAGGAATCGCTGGGTTCTACTCCCGAAGCCAAGCCTACACTTTATGTTAACTAACTTGAAAACAATCTGAAAAAAAAAAAAAAGAAAGAAACAGAAGATATAATATTTTCACCATATCCCAGTGAAACATGTGGTCAATCTGTCATCCCACTTGTTTGTTTTTGATTTTGTTCTTTGTGCTTTACGTGTCATATCTAAAAAAAAAAAAAAAAAAAAAAATCATTTGTAAGACCCATGTCAAGAAGCTTCATTCCCAGGTTTTCTTCTAGAAGTTTCATGTCTTACATTTAAGACTTTAGTCCATGTTGAGTTAAATTTTTATGAGTCATGTGAGATATGGGTCCAGTCTCATTCTTTTATATGGGAATATCCAGTTACCTCAGAACCGTTTCCTGAAGAGATTGTCTTAATCCATTGAGTGTTCCTGGCTCTTTTGTCAAATATTAGTTGACTGTGTATTCTTGCATTTGTTTCTGGGCTCTTACTTCTATTCCATTGATCTATTTGTCTGTTTATATGCCAGTATCATACTACCTGGTGACGTTAATGACTACTGCTTTAAATAGAGCTTGAAACCAGAAAGTTCGATGCCTCCTGCTTTATTCTTTTTTAGGATTTCTTTGGCTATTTGGGTTTTTTTGTGATTCCATGTAAATATTAGTGTTGGGTTTTTTTCTACTTCTGTAAAAAATACCACAGGAATCTTATTAAGGATTATATTGAATCTATAGATTTTTTTGTAGTATACACACTTTAACAGTATTAATTCTTCTAGTCCATTAACCGGATACCTTTTCAATTATCTGTACCTCCTTTGATTGTTTTCTTTAGTCTTGCACTTTACAGGGTAGAGATAGTAGAGATCTTTCACGTCCTAACTTAAATTTATTCCTAATAATTTTGTTTTTGATGCTATTGCCAATGAGATCGATGTCTTTATTGCCACCGGAGGACAAATTGTAGCGATCGGTTTTCTTTTTAATTTATTTTTTAATACTGAAGGTAAGTATAGCTTTCTGTTCATGCCAGGTGAACAGCTGTTCTCCCTTCACATTCAGAGTTCAATGGAGTTATTTAATTTATAGTGACATGATCACAGGTGATACAAGGTCAGATCCAAGAATATATAAAATAACCAGTGGAGACCCATGCCTCTCTTTTATAGGGCCTTCAAGGGCCATTTTCAAAATGTGCAAAGTGAACTTCACTATGTCAACCACGGAGACTGTAACTTTAGGCAAGGGATGGCTTGCCAACTTTTTATGAAGTCAGAAAACCTGTTGTTTTGCAAGGCTGAAGGTGAGCGATGCGAGAGGAGGGGTAACAAAAAAGTTAGCAAATTATGATCATGTATTTATGACCTATCCCCGGGTGAAAGAAGAGGGGTGCTCGGGGGGGAAACTGGATCATGGGAACTCCGAGCGGAATAGAAATGTGAGTACGTATAAAAGTAGGTGGGTGCCAACAGCAGGTGCCATGTAACCACACCGTCGGTATTTCAGCACACAGGAAATGAGGGAAAGGCTCCAGATGTTCAGCTTACAGACGGTTGTGTGACACCCAGTGAAAAGGAAGAACATGACTTGTTCTTTTATTAAGAACATTTAAGAAGCATCCCGAGGAACTGCACTGAAAGAAACTACATGTGCCTGGAATAAATATGTTACCTTATATTCAATTTAGAGAAAAGCAAGCCTGGAAGACTGCCCTTGTTCAAAAGCTGAGCAAAACAGGCTGTTAACCTTGGAGTAACCTTAATTCTGGGCCTCAGTTCAAAATGTTCACAAAAGCCCTACTTAGTCGATGTTAAGTATTGAATTTAAAAACCTTACAAGAGAATAATGGTTTTCATTAAATATATTAATTTCAATGATTTGTCATGTGCATATTTTATCGTGTGTGTGTGTGTGTGTGTGTGTGTGTGCTCGTGTGCACACACGTGCATGGACACACGTACACACAGTTCAGATGGGTATTGCTGTGGCCGGGACCAAGCAGATGGAATAACTCTTTGAAGCCGCCTGCACTGCCAGCATAAAATCTGTGAATGAGAAGACACTGCTATGCCCTAAAAAATGTTTCAAAGTCAAGTTGGCTAACAGGCCCCTGGGAAAGCAATCAAGCGGCCCTTCATTTGAAATCTTGCAGGAAAGTAAAAAATACAAAGGCCACCACCAGTCTATCAGATGCAGAGGTGACAAAAGAAATATCGGAGTTCCACAGGATGCATTATGGTAAGCTCCTAATGCGATGTACTCCAGGGGAAGCTGCTGGAGTTGACAATTACAGAAACGATTATTTATTGTGGTACCAACTGGGAAATGCGCTGGACAGCAGGGAACAAGGAAAGGCTTGCGTTTACTATAGCCTCTTTCAGTTTTGATTATGGTAGGAAATGGTACCATTTATCTTACTCACCATTTTTAAGGAAGAGCCTGGGGTATGGCCCATAGAAACCAAGCTAGAGAAGATAACCGGAATTTACTAAGGAGTAAGAGAATGGTGGAGCACCTGGGTGGCTCAGTCTGTTAAGCGTCTGACTTCAGCCAGGTTCGTGAGTTCTCACGGTTCGTGAGTTCGAGCCCCACGTCGGGCTCTGTGCTGACAGCTCGGAGCCTGGAGCCTGCTTTGGATTCTGTGTCTCCCTCTCTCTCTCTCTGCCCCTCCCCTGCTCATGCTCTATCTCTCTCTCTCTCAAAAATGAATAAACTTAAAAAAACAAAACTTTAAAAAAAAAAGGAGTAAGAGAATAACAAGTTTCGAGAGAAATCCAGAGGTGATCCAGGATGTGTACAATGATTATTCAAGTTCATAAAATGCATTGCTTTCCTTGGTATTCACTTTTTGGGGCAACGGGAACGCCAGCCAGGAGAACTATGTTAATGCAAATTCGTAACTGTTTAAATCTAATATCTACCATATACGTGTTTTAAGTTAAAATGGCACATAGTAAACAATTTTATCGCCAATCACATGTTTTCCCTTTATGTGAGATCTTGAATTTACAATAAACATTTTCTGGCTACCAGGAACATTATTTTTGAATTATCTAGATATGTCTTATTTCTAAACAGAACCACACCAGTTAGTGAGTATTTTCACAGGAGGGTTCTCTTGCTGACTGAGGCTTACTAGAATCATCTTTCACGTGGAATATTTCTTCCAAAATGCCACTATACAGAAGACCATAAGAACTGAATTTTTTTGTTTGATAGTACTTTTTTTCAGTCTTTTAAATTTGGACAGAATTTGAACACATCAATTCTGTTTGCATTTGAAAGAAGCGAATAAAAAGTACTTATAAAACACAACATGGGGCGCCTGGGTGGCGCAGTTGGTTGGGCGTCTGACTTCGGCTCAGGTCACGATTTCGCAGTCCGCGGGTTCGAGCTCTATGCTGGGATCTGTGCTGACAGCTCGGAGCCTGGAGCCTGCTTCAGATTCTGTGTCTCCCTCTCTCTCTGCCCCTCCCCTGCTCATGCACTCTCTCTCTCTCTCTCTCTCAAAAATAAACATTAACAAAAATTTTTTAATAAGGAAAAGACAACATTCAGCAAAATTCTCTACTTGTGCCCTAATTCATTAGATCCAGTTCATTGATAAACACCAAAACACACCACCAGGCCACTAAGGGCCAGGGACTGTTTTTGGCTTCACTGGTTTACTTGACCTCTTCTGTGCTACATCATCAACCTCTCCAACTGCTTTATACTCATTACACAGTTTGGTTTTCACGACCTCATGAGGTACATGAGTTAAACCCATTCTATTTATGAAGAGACGATGCTCAAAGAGATTTCTTAGGGCAGGGAGAACTTCTATGATAATAGAATGGTGGGTCCATGTCATTATAAATTCGTCCAAAAATTTTGGAGTTTCACCAAGAGTGAAAGGTAACGTAACCATGGACTTTGGGTGATTATCACGTATCTGTGTGGGGTCATCAGTTGTAACTAACGTGCACTCTGGTGAGGGATGTTGGTAACGGGAGAGGCTGTGCATATGTGGGGACAGAGCTCTGTGAAAAATCTCTGTACCTTTCTCCCAATTTTGGTGTCATCCCAAAACTGCTCTAAAAAAAATAAAGTCTATATTTACAAAATAACGCCCAGAAAGCCCAGTAATTACCTGAGGTCGCACAACTCACGAGTGAGCTGAGATCTGGACCCAAGGGTGACAGACGTCGAGACTCATTTGCTCAACTCTTACACTACTTTTCTTCTACAGAGTTAAACCATGCTTTGAGGATTTGCGGTCCCACCGGCTTCGTGAATACCACTCTCCTCTGAAACGTATCCTGGCTCTCCTTATTGTCCATGCTCCTAAAGATGAAGGCTGTCTCATGTTGCACCATAAAGAGGGAGGTAAAGAGGCCAATCCTCAGCTCCCTTTTTCTCATGCTACAAATTCTCCAGTGGATGTAGTTTCCTTGAGTGGGATTAGCCAGAATAAAGAGGTTTAATCTATAGCTACAGATAGAAGTTTTTTTTACCTTCCAACCAGCCAGATTGCATATACCAACCTGAATGTGCTGGGATATCACAACCCCTGCAGGGCCAAGGTGGAATTCATCTTCTTTTCTCTCTAACGCACTTTCTGTATTCTGAAATCTCTTTTGTTGAGCAGGAACTTGACATCGTCATGTCTTTTACTCCCTGCTGCCAACAAAATGTCAAATTCTGCTGAATTTACTTGCTATATTTATCTTGACTCTGCCTTGTAGCCTTCCTGCTACAAACCCTGAATAATTTTCTTGCCTTCATCCCGTCTTTACGAGAGCTCCAGTCATTTCTTTATTGTCTTTTTGCCTCAAAAAGGTCCCTTCAAACCAATCCTCCAAAAACTCCCATCGACAAATAAATTAGAGACTTGTCTACAATTCTGCCCTGCTCAAACCTTGAAAAAGGGGCCTACCACCCTCCAGACACGTAGGCTGGCCCACTGCCATAGTGCACCTCTCCAGTCTCTTCTCATACACCCTCTGTATCTGACCCGGGTATGGTTACAGTTTCTATGCAGACAGCCTGGTATAGTTTGAGTCTGTGCTTTCGATTATGCAATCCAATCCACTCCTATAGCCTAGTAAGAGGTGGAAACACTTTAAGCTAAAATACGTATTGATTGAAACGAACAGAGTGTGGAGTAGGTCTTTCCTTCATGATTTATAATACCAAGTAATCTGTATAAGGAATTCCTGGGGACTATTGTTTTTTGTTGTTGTTGTTGTTGTTTTTTTTACTTTTTTCTTTTTTTAACATTTATTTATTTTTGAGACAGAGAGAGACAGAGCATGAACAGGGGAGGGGCAGAGAGAGAGGGAGACACAGAATCTGAAACGGGCTCCAGGCTCTGAGATGTCAGCACAGAGCCCGACGCGGGGCTCGAACTCACAGACCGTGAGATCATGACCTGAGCCGAAGTCAGACGCTTAACCGACTGAGCCACCTGGGCGCCCCATGTTTTGATAGATGTTAATAAGCAACCTATGAATAGAGTTCCTTGGTCCAATAATTTGGGAATCTGGAGTAAAGTTAAATAGATACATTTAATAAAGGATTTCCTGGGGCCATTGATATGCTAATGCCTTGGGATTCTCTAAAACAGTGAGAATAACTAGTGGATTTCAGGATGATTAATACATGAAACAGGAGGCAATAAACTAGAAATCCAACAATTTTGCAGTGCTTTAAAAAGACATAAAGTATTATACAGATTCCTAAGATGACTTTCTAACGACTTGGAAATTAGGCCAAGTCATAACGTACAATGGCCTGTAAATGTTCTAGTGAGATGAAGAGGACCATGTCTCTCATTTTAAATCAAAAGCCAGAAAGGATTAAGCTTCGTGAGGAAGGCATGTCAAAAGCCGAAGCAGGCCAAAATCTAGGCCTCTGGTGCCAGTTGGCCAGGTAGTGGATGCAAAGGAAAGTTCTTGAAGGAAATTAAAATTGCCACTCCAGTGAACACACGAATGATAAGAAAGTGAAACAGCCTCATTGCTGATGTGGAGAAAACTTTAATGTTCTAGATATTGTTGTGCCTCAGGGAATAGGGGGACCCAAGGACAGGGGGAGAAGTGGGGCAAAGACCAGGGGGTGCAGCCGTCAGAACCCACACGACGCACATCAGTCACTTTTGCTCTCTCAAATGGGCCCGGTTTGTGGCACCCCAAACAAGTCTAACGGTAACACCAAAAATCACTGATCACAGATCACCATAACGGATATCATACTAGTAGAAAGTTGGAACTATTGCAGAAATGACTGAAATGAGACACAGATACACAAAGTGAGCAAATATTGGAAAATGGAGCAGATAGGTGTGTGTGATGCAGGGTTGCCACAAACCCTCAACTTGCAAAAGATAGAACATCTGTGAGGCGCCGTAAAGTGAAGCATAAGGAAATAAGGCATGCCTGGGAACGCAGGGGAATTATGGAACAATCCATGTATTAGGGAAAACTATTGAGTTTCCACAGTAAAGCTATATTTTTTTTCTTTTTTTAAAATGTATTTATTTTGAGAGAGAGGGAGAGAACACAAGCAGGGTAGGGGCAGAGAGGGAGGGAGAGAGGGAATCCCAAGCAGACTCCGCACTGTCAGCACAGAGCCTGATGTGAGGCTCAGACTCACAAACTGTGAGATCATGACCCGTAAAAGTAGTTGTTTAAAATACGCAATATTAAAAGATTGATCAAGATAAAACTAATTTTAGTATAATAAAAATTCATATACTTTCAGAAAATTGATCAAGCAATTTAGTAGCTTGGAAAAATAATGTGACACTGTGAATCTAGATAAAATTCTAAATAAATGTTTATGTACAATATCCTCAGTGTTAGAGGATCATAACTTTCTGCCCTAATCAAGTCTCCTTTTAATTTCCACAAAGCTTGATTTGCATGTACGTTCCCTTTCCACGTGAGCCCCACAGCCATGCTTTGAAACTCTTCCCGGGGATTCCAATTTCGATCTCTTGTGCTGTCCATTTCCTTCATCAAGCACATTACATTGATTCCAGGCATGTTTTCAGCATTTTCCTTGTCCTAATACCAATGGTAAAGCTAGTTCACTTTTTTAAGATCATATAATGATATAGTCCGTGCCACAGTTAATGAACTGTATCAATATTGATACATAATTAAAGTATATACTTTATTCAGATTTCCTTAGTATTTACCCAAATCCTGTTTTGTTTTGTTTCGTTGTTTCCCAATTTCCAGCCAGAATACCACACTGCATTCAGCCTATCGAAATAGGCTCCCTTTGGCCTATGAGTTTTTTCAATCCTTCCTTGTTTTTGATCACCTTCATTATTTGAGAAATACTCATCAGGTGTTTAGAGCATATCCTTCCATTGGTTTTTGTCTGTTGCTTTCTGGTTATAAGACTGGGTTTATCAGTTTTAGGGAGGAAAACCAGAGGCGTAAAGTGCCCTTTTCAGCACACATCAAAGGTAGATGCTGTCAACATGATTTGTAACTGTTGACGTTGACCTTGGTCATCTGGCAAGGCTAGCATTTGTCAGGTTTCTCCACTTTGAAAAGTGTAGAGACCTCTCCAGAGCTGTGGCCCCCAGGAGTTTTCTCACTTTTCCACTTGTCCACACTCAAGCCTGTGTCAATTAGAGGAAATTACCATTTAAGTGTTCTTGCTCCTTTACGGTTATGGCAGCTTCTCTCCCGGCAGCCAGATCTTGGCCGTGACTCTGGATTTCCTGCCTCTCCCGGGATTGGGGGTGCTGTTTGCTTGGCGACTCAGTTCGTGGATGGGTCGTTAAAAAAAATCATTGATTTTCATTTCACTCTGCATTTTCTGGGTTATGGACAGGAGTGTTGAGTGCCAAGCTCACTGCATTCTTTCTTAGATGTGCCTCTCATGATTCAGAAATGAAGCTATGGTTACGAATGATCACTTTATATTCTTGAAATATTTACCTTTGTAAATTCATGGATCTCTTCACATAACTTCAGTTCTCAAACATCTCTTGGGGATTCTTGCTCCCCTGTGAAAGCAATTCCAAACTGTGTAACCAAGAATAAAAGAGTTCCCAAATTTGCTTCTATCTTCCTTTCTCCAGCTTCATCTCTTTCTGTTTAAGGTTCACAGAATCCCATCTTCTAGACAAATTTACAATGTACTCTTTAAATATAGAGTGAACGAACTCATCGCTTCCCTTATGTACCTTCCTAATTTCTATTAACCGTAAAAGGCTTAGCTGAAATATTGTACCTCTATCAAGTCCTGCTTAAATTCACAGGCAACTCAGTTCTTTGTTCCTGTCCATTTTCTTAATACTATAGTAAAACCTTGGTTTGCGAGCATAATTCATTCGGGAAACATGCTTGTAAACCACAGCACTCAAATATCAAAGTGAATTTCAAGAACCATTGGCCCAGTTGTGATCATGTGACCTTCAACGGCTCACGTTGCAAGGCATCGCTCGTTTATCAAGTTAAAATGTATTAGAAACGCTTGCTCGTCGTGGGGAACACTCGCAGAACAGGTTACTCGCACTTCAAAGTTTTACTGTGTTTCTCTTATAAGGCACGATTTGTATCAGTCGAAAAAATAAATACTAAACCACCCAATATTCAACACATAAATAATTAAAATGTTAACTGGCTCATATATTTTCTTCTGACACAGATAACCTTCTTGGGGGTGGGACAGTGGGGTATCTGAACCCTTTAATGACCATATAGAACAGCATACATTGTGCACTAAATAAGGGTTTATTACAGATAAAAAAGTTGAATAATTGAATTCAACACAGACTATAGTATCAAAAATTGTTTATAATTATTGCATTAATGAATTTAATAGAGCCACAACATTTAATCCAAAGCCATAATTGAAGTTAATTGCTTTGTTCCTTTTATTTCCTTGCCCAGTTCGTTTACAAACATTACTTTTGCCTTCATAGACTTCTCATAAACGATGCAAGGTACTTGAATTCAAGGACTATCGAATTGAATAAAACACAGTGATCTTGTTCAAAGTAGAAAGATAATGATTCATTTTATGAGTAAAAGCAAAGATGTCTGATTCTGTCTTTTTAATATGTAAAAGAATTTGAAAATTAGATATTTTTTAAAGGACCGCGTTTCATGAAAAAATATACATTGTTGTTTCAATTGTTGATCTCATAAGGCTCTTATCGCTTTTGTCAAATAGCGTAAGCACATAATATTGCCTCATCTAGGAACTCCTTAATCACCAAACGGTACAATACACTAGAGCTCTGTGGCTTGCCTCTGCACATGGCGACAAGCGGACTTTTCAGATCTGTGACAGGACTGGCCGCCCGATGCAGGTGCTGCTGTGGGGAGTGGGGTGGCAGGGGTTCCAAGACTGAATACTATGTCTGAACGATCTGTTACATTGCCACCTCATTGGAGAGAAGTGTGTTTTCTTACTTCCTACCTCAACTCGCTCTTGGATCTTAATTGCAAGGTGTAAACAATGAAACCATGGAGCGCTGAGCCTCCACGTAGCCATTGGGACATTCAGCGGCTTTCTAGGAAACAGGCAATAAAACGTACTGCCATGATGGATAACTATGTTGTAATAATTTTAATTCAGGGTTTTCATTGAATAACCTCTTAAGGAGGCGGTCATATACTCCATTGTAAGAGCAAGGTGAATGTCTGAGAGACTGCATATTTACGGAGCAGTTAGTCTCTCTTAAACAGGTGAAAGGTCATGGTCATTATAACAATATTTAGTAGCTAATAAAACTGTTTATCTACTGCTTGGTTTATTAGCCAGGTCATAGGGGTCAAGCACTAAAGTCAAATAAAAGTTATGTCTCTTTCAAAAAAGGTACACCGCCAGAATCTTCAACCAGAGCATAATAAAACAGCCCAGCACATAACTGACTGCAACAGACTTTTAGTATCGTATTTACAGCAGCCCATAATCAAAGCTAATAAAAAAATCATTTAAGGCAGCCAAACAGGAAGCTAGCAATACTGTGACCATTTTTAACACCTGCATTTAACAATTAGCATGAAAAAAATGTTCAGCACCTAACATATGTCTTTTGGCGTTTCCATTAGACACAATTTCACTCCCTCACAAATTTAAACACTGACTCTGAACACATTCAATCGACTTTAAAGCTCTAATATGTGATTCTCATTTTTAGCCTTATAGATTTCTCTCCCTTTAGTGTCCACGGATATTATGGGGCTATACTTTTTAATAATATATTCCTTCTTTTTCACTGCAAGTGATTTAGGAGTGTTGTCATTTTCGGTAAAACTCTCATGAAAACAATGACACTTTCTTAGAATTCTTAAGATGAGTCATTTTTTCCCCCTCTACGTGGAAAAAAAAAACACACATATTTCTGATTCCCAGCCATCCTGAAGTCTGTCATATACACTAAGCCTTCATAACGCAGAACTCATTGTACACAGGACAGACCATTGGGAACAGTCACAGAGAGAGAGGTAGGAACTGTACAAAACGTGGACTGGAACTTTTGTTAAAGAATATTTAAAGGTCAAAGCCCTTTCATCATGAGGGTGCTCAGGGGAAATAATGCTCTGCGTTCTGTCTGAAGTGTTCCCTGACATAAGTCAGTAAGTGTCAGAGGTCTGATAACTTCTTCCAGGTTTCTCGGGAGCTATTTAACCTTTTGCAATGTTGCATATTACATTACACTAATGTATCTGGTGTACTTCATGCTTAATAGGTCCATTTTAAAAGCTGATGTCGATATACAGATGAAATGCACTCGATTTGTGAGATCACTGCAGACAAAATTTGTATCCCAGTCTTTTCTCCTGGTTTGCTGAGAAATCTGCCTGGCATCTCAAAATCCGTAAAACTGCTACTGTGTTTCACTTTTTCATCGAAGGGATGCCAGTAATGTGATAAGGATCAAGGTTTGAACATAAACATAGAATATGTACAAAGCTGTAAGTTTTCTCAGTCACTTACCTTGCATATTCACCTTAAATACGGATATTAAAGATGCACACAGATGCAACTTTTTTTTATTTAAAAATTAGAAATAGTTTTTGGGGTGCCCAGGTGGCTCAGTCAGTTAGCATCCAGCTCTCAGATGCCTGATCTTGATCTAGGCTCAGGTCATGATCTCATGGTTTGTGGCATTGAGCCCTGTATCTGGTTCTGCACTGACAGTGTGGAGCCTGCTTGGGATTCTCTCTCTCCCTCTCTCTCTGCCCCTCCCCTGCTCACTGCTCATGCAAGTGTGATCTCTCTCTCCCTCTCTCTGTCTCTCTCTAAATGAATAAATAAATAAAAGGTTTTTTAAAAAAGAAATTTTTTGCAAACTGCGATGTGCTAAGAGGCTAGCAGGTTATCGAATGTCTCTCTTTTTCAACAAAAACAATATGAAACAAACAAAAGCAACAGCACATTTTCATTTCAGTCAAACAAACAGGACAACAAAACTATAAACCCAGTACTTTCAAGTTCCATTTTGACGATATGATGCTTTAAAAAAGTAAGTAAGATCAGAGTCACTGAATTTTTTATCCAAAGATAGCATGCCAGTTCTGTGTTTCGCCCAAATTTGTTAACCTCTTGGAGCCATGGATCTTCATATAAAAACAGAATGAGTCGATCAATATCACAGAATTGTAAATATGAAATAAAATGGCATACAGTAATACCTGCAATTGTGAGTAACTTGTTCTGCGAGTGTTTCCACAAGATGAGCAAACATTTCTAATAAATTTTAACTTGATAAGCAAGCAATGTTTGCAGTACGTGTGGCCGAAGGTCACATGATCACAACTGAGCCAAGGGTTCTGAAATTCGCTTTGATATATAAATGCTTTGGATTACAAGCATGATTCCAGAACGAATCGTGCTCGCAAACCAAGGTTTTACTGTATAGAAAATGCTAGCGAAATCCCAGTTACATAGAAGAACTCAGTAAAAAGTTGTTTCACATGTTTCATATGGATGATGCACACTCTGAATCCCTGCGTATCTGCAAATACCCCTTTGATTCCAGCAGGCAGAATTCCTTGCTCGTATGTATCATTTTATTAATTTTAGCCCTTTAGTCTCAATATTCTTTTGATGTTATTTCAGTATTGGGATGAGGACACTGATTATCATCCTTAATAGATAGTATGTTCTTCCTAAAATTACCTGCAGAATTTTAGATTCCTTAATAGATAGTGTTTTTTTTTTCCTTAATAGATAGTATGTTCTTCCTAAAATTACCTGCAGAATTTTATTCTTATCTTTGAAATTTAGAAATCTGAGAACATTTAGGAACCACCCACGGTATGTATGGTACATTTCTATTCTAATGAATCTACCCTAAAACTTGAACTCTTTGAATCTGAAACTGTATACCTTTTTTCCGGTTAGGAACATTGTATTTTGTTACTGATTTAATAATCACCCTCCTCTATCAGCCCCTTTCATATCTCTAAGTATCTTATTTACACATAAGATCTCCTATCATCTTTTCTGCATTGTGAGGTTTCTACTGTATTTTTCCCTGGGCTTAGAAATGTCTTTTCCGCTTCATCTTCTAAGATATTAATTTGTGTATAAATAGTAACCATTGAGAACACCTGCTGAATTTTATGTTTAATACTTGAAGATTCAGTTATTTTTTTAAATGCTGTACTTAGATCTCAAGTCCTTCCGTTACGTTATTACATTTTAAAATTATTGCCCGAGTTCTATCAGTTCAAGAAACCGTATTTTTTTTGGTTTGATCTTCGATTTAGTGTCTGAGTTCCCTTAGATATGCTGTTAGTCAAATTGCTTTTTGCCTTGTATGCCTACTCGTTACTGGAGTAAATATTGGGGCACCACATCAGCGATCTACCATATGAGTGAAGATAAAAAATTGTGTGTTAAACTGGGTGCTCTGAGAAGCAGGCGTCAACCTGAGACACTAGATGTGAAGAGATTTATGGAGGAAACGGAGGGTGGTTTAGCTGACCGACAGTGATGCAGACCTGGCCCCCAGGGGGACACTGGGAAGAAAGGACGGTTGGATATTTGGTTGGTCTAAGATGATTTCTTAGACCGTGGCATAGGTTTAAGAATGTTTGGTAAGGCCGATACAAATCTCTTGGGCCAAAGTTTCCCATTAAATCCTAGGAACCAGCCTGCCTGAGTATCCCTGCTGCAATTAGCCTTTGACTTAGAGCAGCCCGTGAGAGCTGGCTTCTGCAAGGAGCCATGCTGATGAACTTCAGAGTACAGGAGCAGGGGTATTAGTCAATTGTGCCTCCCATAGTAGAAGTTCTGAGAAGTATGTTCTCATTAAGTCCACAAATTTTCCTCCTACTCCTCTGAATTAGCTTTGCTGAGCCCATTCTCTCTGGTCTCCCTGAACACTCAGGTACCTGTTCATCCTCATGTAAATTTCCGGGGGGCCAGGAAGACCCATTTCAATTGTCTAGTCTTCGCGTGTGTGTGTGTGTGTGTGTGTGTGTGTGTGTGTGTTTATTTTTGAGAGAGAGAGAGAGAGAGAGAGAGAGAGACAGATACAGAGTGCCAGTGGGGGAGGTACAGAGAGAGAGGGAGACACAGAATTCGAAGTAGGCTCCAGGCTCCGAGCTGTCCCAACACGGGCCTCGAGCTCACAAACCGTGAGATCATGACCTGAGCCGAAGTGGGGCGCTTAACCGACTGAGCCACCCAGGTGCCCCAACAATTATCTAGTCTTAACGCTGGTCCTACCTCCAGGGAACTGTGGATCCACACTGGATTCTTCCAGAACCACAGCCTCACTCACATCCAACGGCTGCTATCGCGTGTCCTTGCAGGCATTGGAGTTATGGCTAGTGAAAATAAACATGTGTTCATATTATCACCTTAGAATTTCTAATGACAAATTTCATGGGATGTTCCTCTCTGCCTTTTAGAATGTGAAATTCTTGAAGGTGAGAATAGTGTCCTACTGCTGATCAAATTGTTGACATCTATGGGGCACCTGGGTGGCTCGGTGGGTGAAGCGTCCGATTTCAGCTCAGGTCATGAGCTCACAGTTCCTGAGTTTGAGCCCGGCGTCAGGCTCTGTGCTGACAGCTCGGAGCCTGGAGCCTCCTTCCGATTTTGTGTCTCCCTCTTTCTCTGCCCCTCCCCTGCTCGCAGTCTATCCATCTCTCTGTCTCTCAAAAATGAACAAACGTTAAAAAAAAATAAATTGCTGACATCTATCACAATGCTTCCATATCAACTCTATTGAAGGCAGAATGAGTTATTTGTAGGTAGTAATTGTGGTTTACATTTACTTTACTGAACATATATCCTCGGAGTTTTATTTTGATGCTTCTATTTTTTTTTTCCCTATGGTTCAATCAGTGACTATATTATAATCCCATATGCTCAGCAATTTATGGTACAAAAAACACGGTCGGTAGATTGCACACTGCTTTCGGAAAGCTTCAAAACAATGTTATAACATTTTCTTTGAATTGCAAAACAATTGTACTTTCATCATGGAAAAAAAATGGAGTGCCTGGGGTGGTTCAGTCAGTTAAGCTTCCGACTGTTGATTTCATTCAGTCATGATCCCACGGTTGGTGAGTTCGAGCCCTGCATCAGGCTCTGCACTGACGGTGTGGAGCCTTCTTGGAATTCTCTTTCTCTCCCTCTCTGCTGCTCCCCCACTGACTTTCTCTTTCTCTCTCTGTCTCAAAGTAAATAAATAAACTTAAAAAAAAAGTCTATCCTTAAAATTCTACAGTTTCAATTTCTAACTAAACTTTCCACAAACACCACCACCTTATTGCATAGCAATTATTACTTTTTTCAGCTGAGGGCAAGTTTACCCATATAAAAATCAGTTATTTCAAAGCAAAGTACAGGTATGGCGAAGGAGGACCGTGCCTTGAGTTCCTTTACCATACCATGTAAAGGAGCAAACTGATCATCCATAATAGTCCAATAAATAGAAACATGAGAACCCTCCACATAAAATTCTAGAATTACTCTGAAAATTGCTTGAGGACGTTTGCCTCCATTTTTCCAGTGAAAATGGCAGCCACCGCACTCCACTGGGCAAACAGGAGTGGCTGGGATCCTTTATGCTGTGACATGCCCTGAAGGGGCCAAACAATTTGCTCCTACCCTGGTGTGGCTCTAGCTCCCAAGTACGCTTCTCCAGGCCTCTTGCTGAACCCAAATTTCCACCCACCACTTCTAAGCCATAGGAGCAATTGCTTCTTTTGAAGAATCATATTCTAACACTCTCTCTGAAACTACCTGAACTTCACTCCTCTTGCTACGGCACTGTAAGGTCTCCTCCTTTCCTGTCCTGGGTAGGACACCCAGTTGAAGTGGTTCTCATGCTGTCCCACGGCGGCTGGGGATCTGGTTGATTTCACTGCCAGTGTTTAATGGCATGGCTCAGAATAGGTTTTGACCCACAGCTCCCCCACTGCCTCCACTTGAGCAAAGGCAGGGGGACGCTTCTCAGAGTCCCAGTAAGTAGACTGCTAAGTCGTGCCCTTGACCCTTTCTCTGCCCCTGTGCATTGAGTGCCACAGGATTGTCTTTTTCCCCTCCTTTCTTTGGATAAGATATTAAATTTATTTATTTCTTTTATTCATGGTATGTGACCAGTGAGGTGGACCAGTACTGCTGAGAGTTGGAAGGCTGCAATACCTGTATTGATTGTTCTAAACTTTATAGTTTGAGTAATAGAAAGTCTCCTCATGAATTTCTAAGTTATTATCTGGCTTCTGGGTCGCCTGGGTGGCTCAGTCAGTTAAGCGTCCGACTCCGGCTCAGGTCATGATCTCACGGTTCCTGAGTTCGAGCCCCGTGTCACGCTCTGTGCTGACAGCTCAGAGCCTGGAGCTGCTTCGGATTCTGTGTCTCCCTCCCTCTCTGCCCCTCCCCTGCTCATGCTCTGTCTCTCTCTGTCTCAAAAATAAATAAAAACATTAAAAAGTTTCTTTTTATCTGGCTTCTTACATTATAGTGTCAATAACACCAGACAGCTGAAGCTCTGGCAGAACATATTTTATTTTATTTTATTTTATTTTATTTTATTTTATTTCTTAATCCCCATCAACTATTTCACCATATCCCCATCAGCCTCCCTTTTGGTAACCATCTGTTCAGAATATATTTTAAATTAAATGTTTATGTTGCAATAACAGTAGATTTGCATGTGGTCATAAGAAATAATATACAGAAGTCCAATGTACCCTTTACTGTTTTTACCCAAGGTAATGCCTTGCAAAAGTATAAGTATGTAACCTTTTTATTTTTTATATTTGAGAGAGAGAGAGAGAAAGTGGGGGAAAGGGACAGAGGGAGAGAGAAAACCTAAGCAGGCTCCACACTCAGTGTGGAGCCCAGTGTGGGGCTCAATCCCATGACCCTGGGATCATCACCTGAGCCAAAATCAGACTGAGGTCAACAGACTAACCACCCAGGTGCCCCAGTATGTAACCTTTTGGGATTGGCTTTTCCCATTCAGTATGTATCCGTGGAGATTCATCCACGTCGTTCTGTGTTTCTTTTTATTGCTGAGTAGTAATCCATGATATGGATGTACCATAGTTTATTAATTTACTTGTTGAGGGTATTAGCATTGTTTCCACTTTGTATTTATGGTTTAAAAAATCAAATATAGGGGCCCCTGGGTGGCTCAGTCGGTTGAGCATCCGACTTCGGCTCGGGTCATGATCTCACGGTCCGTGAGTTCGAGCCCCGCGTCGGGCTCTGTGCTGCCAGCTCAGAGCCTGGAGCCTGCTTCGGATTCTGTGTCTCCCTCTGTCTCTGCCCCTCCCCTGCTCACACTCTGTCTCTGTCTCAAAAACAAATAAAAACATTAAAAAAAATTTTCTAAATCAAATATAAACATTCATGTATAGGATTATTGTTAAGATAACTTCTTATTTCTCCAGGAGAAAAGCTTCAAGAGGGGAATTGTGTTGAGTGGTAGTTTTATACTTGGATTTCTAATAAAAGAGCCAAACTATTTTCCGGAATGGCTGTACCATTTTAGTACACATTTTCCATTTACTCACACATTTCTATTAGCAATGTAGGAGTGATCCATATTCTTCACACCCTTTCCAGCATTTGGTGTTGCCACTATACACACACACACACACACACACACACACACACACACATATTTTATTTTAGCCGTTCTGATATTGCATAATGATTCCTCACTGTGGCTTTAATTTGCATGTATCTGACGTTTAATGAAATTGAAAATGTATCCATGTACATATCTTTCATCTGTGTATCTTCTTCAGTGAAATGTGTACCCACGACTTGCTCATTTTCTAATTGTATTACATTTTGCTTGTTATTGTTGAGCTTTAAAATTCTTTACATATGCTAGATACAAGTCTATTGTTGGGCATGTGGTTTGCAAATATTTTCTTCTCCTGTGTAGCCTTTCCTTCACAGTCTTTCACAAAACAAGGGTTTTTACTTTTAATAAATTCTAATTTCACACTTTTTTTCATTTTACAAATCTTGTGTTTTAGTGTTAAGTCTAAGAATGCTCTGCCTAAGCCTAGACCCCAAAGATTTTCTCCAAAGCTCCTTTTCTAAAAGTTTTATAATTTTATATTTTATATTTATAGCTGTGATCCATTTTGAGTTCATTCTTGTCCAAGTTGTAGCAAGTAGAGGTTGATTTTTTTTTTTTCCTAAATGATGTCGAATTTTCTAACGTCATTTGTTGGAAAGGCTATCTTTTCTCCATTGAGACTTTTTTGTACCTTTTTTGTACCAGTTCAGCAGATAATTGTATGTAGAAGATACACGTTTTTAAGTTCTCTTTTTCATTCTATTGGTCTATGTCTATCCCTCTTCCCACATAATAAGTCTTAATTACTCTAGCTCTGAAATAGGGTAGAATAATTCTTTCCCAGTATTTTTCTCTTTAATAGTTGTTTTAGTTATTCTAGTTCCTTTGCTTTTCCATATAAATTTTAGAATCTTCTCATTTTTCCACAAATGTTACCGGAATTTTAATAAATCCTATATTTTTGGGAGGAGAATCAATTTTATATTTCATAAGTATGTCTCTCCCTTTAGGGTTTCTTTTACCTTTCTCACGCACGCTGTGTAGTTTTCAACATACAAGTTTTGTGCATGTTTTGTTATATTTATACCTAAGAGTTTCATATTTTTGAGTGATTTTAAATACTTTTATACTTTTGATTTTATGTTCACATGTTGATTGTTGGTATAGAAAAACATAATAGATTCTTGTACACTTACTTTATATCCTGTGACCTTGCTGAACAGTTATTAGTCAGGTTTTTTAGCTTCCTAGGGATTTTCTACATAAACAATTATGTAATCTGAAAACACGACTAATTTATAGCTTACTTTGTGACTTATGTGCTTATTATTTCCCTTTATTATCTTATTGCATTGGACAGAACTTTGAATGCTGTCCGTATTAGGTAAATCTGGTAAAACTTGACATCCTTGATCATCTTAAGGGGATTTATCTTAAGAGGAAGCTATGCAGATTTTCACTATCAGCATAATGTTAGCTCTGTACTATTATAGATGTTTTTTGTAATTTGAACAAGGTCTACTTTATCCCTAGTGTATTGAGAGTTTTCATCATAAATGTATGTCAAATTTTGTCATGTGCTTTTTCTGCATCAATTGATAGGATCATGGTCTTTTTTTTGTTTGTTGGTTGGTTGGTTGGTTTTAGTTTGTTAATATTCCAGACCCCCACCACATAGTCATGGTGTATAATCTTTTTTATTTAAATTACTGAATTTGATTTGCTAATATTTTGTAAAAGATTTTTTGTCTTTACATTAAAAACATATTTGATTTTTAGTTTCCTTTTTTTTATTTTTCTTTTTTTTTGGTATCATCTTTTCCTAGTCTTACTATCAAGGTCAGACTAACTTTAAATAAATTTGGAGGTGTTACCCCTCCTATTTTTTTTGGAATAGATTGGGCAGAATTATTTCTTCGTTAGACCTTTGAGAACATTTCACAATAAAGCTCTTTGGCCGTGGAATTTGTTTGTTTCTTTTTCTTTTTCTTTTGAGAGAGTTTTCTAATTCTGAATTCAGCTTCTTTAGTATTTATGAAGCTATTCAAGTCATGTATATCATACTGGATGAGTTTTACTTATTTCTGTTTTCAGGGTGTGGTTTATTTTACCTAACTTGTCAAACTTATATATGTAGAGCTATATGTTATAGTCCCTTATTATTATTTTGGTTTCTACAGGGTTCGTAGTAATATCCAATCTTCTGTCTCATTTTTTCTATCAATTTTCAAAAAAAAGTGTTGAAGTCTCGAACTGTAATAGTTGATTTGTCTATTTTTTTCTTTTAGGTTTGGCTTTTAAAAATATTAACATAACTTTTTTTTAATGTTTTATTTTATTCGTGAGAGAGAAAGAGACGGAGTACAAGAGGGAGGCGGGGCAGAGACAGAGAGGGAGACACAAAATCTGAAGCAGGCTCCAGGCTCTGAGCTGTCAACACAGAGCCCGATGTGGGGCTTGAACCCACAAACCATGAGATCATGACCTGAGCCAAAGTCAGATGCCCAACTGACTGAGTCACCAAGGTGCCCCCAGAATTAACATAACTTTTTAAAGGCAGTTTTGGGCTTAAGAAAATTTAGCAGAAAGTACAGAATACCCATTAACACCATTTTCCCATGATCAAAGATTTCTCTATTATTAACATGTTGCATTAATGTGGTACATTTGATAAAGCTGATGAATCAATATTGATACATTATTAACTAAAGTCCATAGTTTTTATTAGATTTCATATTTTTGTGTTGTACAGTTTCATTGGTAATGGCATGTATTTAGCAATACAGTATCACATAAAATAGTTTCACTCCTCTAAAAATCTCCTATACTCTACTTATTCAACCTTCTCTCTCTCTGCCCAAATCCCTGGCAACCACGGACTTCTTACAGTCTCTATGATTTTGCCTTTTCTAGAATGTCATATAATTGGAGTCATAGAGTATAGTCTTTTCATACTGGCTTCTGTCACTGATCAATATTTATTTACAATTCTTTTCTGTTTTTATATGGCTCTGTAGCCATATAAAACCTATTCCTTTTTCTCACCAAATAGTTTTCCATCACATGAATGCACCACTGTTTGCTTCTCCATTCATCTATTGATGGACAAGTAAGTTGCTTCCAGTTGTAGTGATTATGATTAAGAGACGCTGCAAATATTCATGTGCATGTTTTTATGTGGATGTACGGTTTCAAATTAGGTAAATGGCAAAGAGCATATTACTGAGTTGTATGATAATTCTACAATTACCTTTGTAAGAAACTGCCAAACTGTCTTCCACCATGGTCCTACCATTTTGTCTTCCTGCTAATAATGAATAAAAGCTCTTGTTGCCTCACAGAACTCAACCACAGTGGATATGGTCATTTTTTTGGACTTTAACCATTCTAATAGTTATGTTGTAATAGCTCATTATTTTAATTCGCATTATGCTAATGCTAAATGATGTTGAGCACATATTTTTTTAATATCTTTATTCTGACATTCTTGAAGTACCCCATCTGGTCACTTTATTTTTGGGGAAAACAAAACAAAACAAAAAGATGGTAAGCCAATTAACTAGCCAAAAGATAGTGTATTCAGCAAACGGTACTGGGGTAATTGGATATCTATATGCAAAATGTTCGCCTTACCCTGAATTTAAATAATACATAAAAATTAACTTCAAATGGGTGATAAACTTAAGAGTAATAGCTCTTTATTTATTTAAAAAAATTACTTTTAAATTTTAAAAGAGTAGAAGAAACCCTTTATGGCCATGGATTAGCCAAAGATTCCATAGGCTAATGAAAACAATAGCATGGTATATAAAAGAAAACATTGATGAGTTGGATTTCATCAAAATTCAACACATTTGTCCTTCAGAAGACACTACTAAGGAAATGTAAAGACAAATATTTGAGGGACTGTTTGCAGATATTTGAAACACATATAAAAGACTTGAATCCAGAATGCACTAGGGACTCTTACAACCCCATATTAAGAAGACAGAAATAAAAGTCAAAATATAAGATAAAAGAGCAAAAAGATATATAAATAGCTAATAAACACATAATCATTATTATTCATTAATGCAAATTAAAAGCACAATGGGATACCATTTCATATCTACAAAAATAACTATTACAAGTAAGGTAGATAATAACAGATGTTGATGAGGATATGGAGAAATGAGAAAGCTTATATATTGTTGGTGGCATTGTAAAATGGCCCTGCCACTTAGGAAGAAGTTTGACAGTTCCTCAGAAAGTGAAATGTAAAACTACCATGCAACAAAACAATTCCACTCCTGGGTTTATATTGAAGGAAAATAAAACCCATATCAACATAAAGAATTTCACATGAATATTCATAGTAGCCCCAAACTGGAACAACCTAAATGTCCATCAAGCTTTGCGTGTTCAATAGAATAGTATTTAACAACAAGATGGGATAAATACATGCTGTCATGTCAGGGATGTATCTCAAACACATTATGCTAACTGCAAAAAAGCCAGACACAAAAGACAACATATTGTATGATTCTATTTGTGTGCATTGTCTGGGAAAGGCAGATTTGTAGGGCATAAAGCAGATTAGTTTTTGCTTATGGTTGGCTGTGACAATGGGGATTAACTGGTCATGAGAGTTATATGGTCATGAGAGGTTTTACTGGGTCCATAAAATGTTCTAAACCTGATTTATAGTTATTGAAATTTGAAAATCTAGTCATGTGAACAGGAACTACAAATCAATCCAGACTTTAGAAACCACTTTCTCACTCCATCAGAGAATATTCTGGTCTCAATTAGATGACATTGTAGCTGCCCTTGTTCGTTGATGGTGTTAGGCCTGATGCGGCTGAGTCCTTTGAAGGTACTGTGTTTCATTAAAAGAAAAATCGTAAACCAAAGTAATAGATCTTCATATTAGTAATGTAAATGAGATCAATAACAATGACACCCTATGTCTAGTCTAGGCAAAACTACCTGTCAATATCATAAGGAAAAGGGACACTAGTAGAACCATTTTCTTGCTTTAGCTTGGAAAGTAGTAACTAAAATGAAAAGGGTAGTCTGACAAGATAATATACCTCCAAGAAAGCAACTCCACTCATCTGCATTGCCTTTAATACAAAAGAGTGAAATTGACATATAATTTGCAACCACCAAAAACATTTCATTTCTGTTTCGTGTCGGTTACATTCTCTACCGTATTCCTTTTACTTTTCCATAATTTCTTCTGTCAAGCAATAAAAATGTTTCAGTAGCAGGAATCCCAAGATTCCTTCTTCTCAGATTGTGGGTGCGTTTCAGTCAGTTCCCTGTTCCCTGGACTCCCTCCATAGTTCAAACATTCTTTTCTGCTTAGTGAATTAACTCCAGTGACTTTGTTAAGAAGAGATCTACTTCATAATCAGGCTGCCACTGTTAATTATAGACCAGATTTACTTTCTAAAAGTCCAGCCTATAATTTGATGATGGCACAAATTGATTGCCTGGTACCTTATGCTTCCTCTATTGACATCCTAGTCCTTGAATCTCCCTCCAATAGTCTCCACACAAACAACAGTCCAGATGTGTGACATATGAAGGAAGGTGTGCCTTACAGTTTTGATCAATCTGGCTACACCTTTTTTGAAACTGGTCCAATATCCACTAAAACCTGAAGTCATCAAAGGACTATGGCTCCTTGTGTCCACATACCTCCTAAAGGAACTAATTATAATTTCTTTTAGCCTTGTAATATTCTTGTTCTTGAAATTTCAAAGATAAATGGATGTGGCTTCCAATTTATCCAAGATCTAAGAACCATTAATAAGACTGTGTATCCGTATATCTGTTGCTGTATTCCCTCAACTTAGTACCAGCCTATCATCAATTTCCAACACAGTTGCTTATTTTACAGAGATAAATCTATGCTGGGTATTTTTTAGTATGTTCTTTGCCCATACTCACAATATTCATTTTCATCCACTTAGGCAAATCAACAATATACCTAAGTGTTTACAGTAGCACTCTCTCATGTCACAAATATGTCAGTCATAACTGGAAATGAAAAGATCTCTATTATTCGCCGACAGTGTTGGCATACAAGGAAAACAGTCTAGATAAACTTTAATTTGTCAGACTCAAGTGTATTATGTAGGCCATGACATCACGTAAAATGAAATATCAAAGGCTGGAAAATATCGTTGACTTTTTCCAGCAAATGCCTAAAGAAAACTTAGATGACTCCTTGTTCTCATAAAACACTACTAATGTTGGATTACCAACCTTACTGAACTGACTCCCTTTTTTATACATTCCGACAAAAACTAATACACCTAAGTCCTTCACCTGCCCTAGGTCACAAGGACTGTCTTCTTTTATTTAATTTAAATTGTCTAAGAAAAAACCCCCACACAACAGAAAAATTTACTATCTTTCCATTTTTAAAGATGCGGTTCCATAGTGTTAAGTATATTCACATTATTGTGCAAAGAATCAGATCTCCGGAACTTTTCCATCTTGCAAAACTGAAACACTATACCCGTTAAAAGACAATTCTTATTTCCCCCTCTCCTTAGACCATGGCATGCATGCGCTATTCTACTTTATATTTATATAAATTTTACTACTTTAGATACTTCATACAAGTGGAATCATACAATATTTGTTTTTTGTCACACTTATTTCATGTGGCATAATGTCCTTAAGGTTCATCTCTGTTGTCTCTCATTTTGTCAATAAGATGTATGAAATTAATTGATTTTTCATATACTGAAACATGCTTGAATTCCACAAATAAATCCCACTTGGTCAGGGTGTATGAAACTTTCAATGTGCTGTCGAATTCAATTTTCTAGTATTTTGTTGAGGATTTTTGCATCAATATTCATCAGGGATATTGGTCTATGGTTTTCTTTTCTTGTGTTGTCTTTGTCTGTTTTCTATGCCAGAGCAATGCTGGCCTCATAGAATGAATTTGGGAGTGTTTCCTCCACTTCCATGTTTTAAAGAGAAGATTGATGCTAATTATTCTTCAAATGCTTGGGAAAAGTCACCAGTGAAGCAGTCTGTTATTGGGCTTTTTTTTTGTTGTTGGGAGGTTTTTGATTACTGATTCAATCGCCTTACTAGTTATTGGTCTGTTTAGGTTTTCTATTTCTTTATGATTCAGTCTTAGAAGGATGTGTGTTCCTGGGAATTTATTAATTTCTTGTAGGTTACTCAATTGCTTGGTATATAACTATTCCTTGTAAAATATATATATATATATATATATATATATATATATATGTATATATATATATATATATATATATATACATATATATATATGTAATTTTGTATTTCGGTGACATTAATTGTAATGTTGCCTCTTTCATTTTTGATTTCAGTTATTTGAGTCTATTTTTTTAATATAGCTAAGGATTTGTCAGTTTTATTGATCTTTTCAAAAAATTTCATTTTGTTGATTTTTTATTGCTTTTATATTCCCCATTTCACTTATTAATTCATTTCATCATAAATTCACCCATCAATTTATTTACATATTCATTCTGTTTTATTTCACTTTTCATTCTGCTCTAATTGTTATTATTCCCTTCCTTCTGCTAGTTTTGATGTATTTTTTTTCTTCTTTTTCTGGTTCCTTGGAATATAAAGTTAAACTACTGATTTCAGATTTTTTTTAATGTAGGTACAGTTATAAACTCTCTCAGCACTACATTTGCTGCAAACCATAGTATTGTGTTTTTGTTTTCAATTCCCTCAAGTTATTTTCTAATCTCTCTTGTGATTTTTTTTTGAACCATTAGTTGTTTAAGAGTGAATAGTTTAATTTCCACTCTTTTTGGGTTTTTCAGTTTTCCTTCTGGTATTGATTTCTAGTTTCATTCCACTGTGTTCAGAAAAGATACTTTGAATAATTTCAATCATTTTCAATTTGTTAATGCTAATTTTGTGGCCTCACATGCGCTCTATACTGGAGAACATTCACATGCACTTGAAAGAATGTTGTTGGGTCGAGTGTTCTGTATATTGTGTGTTAGGTTCAATTGTTCCCCAGTGTTGTTCAAATTCTCTATTTCCTTGTCAATCTTGTGTCTGGTTATTCTAGCCATTATTGTGAGGAATTGAAATCTGTTATTATTATGCTGTTATCTATTTCCTCATTCAATTCCGTCAATGTTTCCTTCATATCTAGGTACCATTTACGTGGAATATCTTTTTCTACTCTTTCACTTTCAGCTCATGTATATTTTTTAGATCTAAAGTGAATCTTTTATCAATAGCATATAGCAGGATCCTTTTTTTAATCCTTTCAGCCTGTCTACCTCTTTTGACTGGGAAGTGTAATCCATTTATATTCAAAGTAATTACTAATCAGAGAAGACTTCCTATTGCCATTTTGTTAATTATTTTGTTTATAGCTTTTATTTCTCCTTCATTTTCTCTCTTTATTGATTTATTGAATGTTTTTTGCTTTATTGATTATTTTAGTCACATGATTTGATATCCTTCTAATATCCTTTTGAGTATATTCTAAAGATATTTTCTTGTGATTACCATGGAGATTAAGTAAAATCTTAAAATGATGGCAATATTTTAAACTGATGACAGCATAATTTCAGTGCATACACTTCAACAAGAACTTATAGATTATCCCAATATCAGCTAGAAACTGGAAGTTCACAAAAGTGAGGATCTCACCCCATCCTCGACTCCATCATGTGAAAGCTCAATATGGCTAAATGCTGCAAGCTTTCAAGCAATGTGCCAAAGTTTGTGATCAATATTTATAGGTAACCTTTCAAACCGAAGAGCTACAAGAACCTGTGCATGATCTTGCACTTGGTTTAAAGGAAATGACACCAATGTAAGATTACTCTTGAACTTTGTTAGAAGGGACTTCACAAGGTATGGCCATGGTAAATTCTGAAATAAAACTCCAGTTAAGTTCCCCCAAGTTTCATGTCTCCAGGCTAAATGACATTATATAGCCACCTCCTTTATTTTCACTTTAAAGAGAGATCCAAATTGAAAACTCCCTTGAGAGGCTCCTGAAACAGGAGTGTCAAGAACGAGAGACTGGGAGATCTGATTAGCTTCCATTTAAAACTTTTTGACCAAGACTCATGAACCTAATATCCTTGGAATAGTACTTTAATTTTTTTCTTTTTTTTTTTTTGCTTTTTGCTTTTTTGCTTCCTTTGCATGGCAATATTTTTGCTTTTTTAATTTAAGGTTTTAATTGCAAAATAGGATTCTTAACTTTCCCCTATCGTCTTATTTAAGTTTATTTATTTATTGTGTGTGTGAGAGAGAGAGAGAGAAAGAAAGAGAGAGAGAGAGACTGAGTCGGGGAGGGGCAGAGACAGAGGGGACAGAGGATCTGAAGCAGACTTTGTGCTGACAGAGCTCCAACTCCTGCGCCCATAAGATCATGACCTGAGTCAAAGTCAGATGCTTAACCGACTGAGCCACCCAGGAGCCCTTCCCCTATCATCTTATTTTTAATACACCCAAGGAGGTAAAAGAAGGTAATGAGAAATATATACACTTCTCTGGACTGGAGTTTGGGATGGAATCTCTTCTAATCTCAGAAGGACAGGATCTTGGCTAAAGGTAGCATCACAGTTCTTCTGATAATTCCCACTTTAATACTTGCAACTGACATATACTGCTGGTTTATTTAGAATCTTACGTGGTTTCAATTCAGCCATTATTCAAGAAATTACTGACATTCACCAAAAAAGACAAAAGTTGCAACAGCCTTGATGTCACCATCACTAATTGTCTGAGACTATAGTCTACATGAGTTTTATAGATCTGGAGTTCTGAAAAATACAGATATGAGCTAACAATAAGACCCAACCTCCCTGTTGACCAAGTTGAGGGGCTCTGAGAAACACTTAAGCAGTGAAAAGTTTCTACTGTAAGCTTCATATAAATTTAGTTCCTAATGATTCTTCGGTATCCTTCTTGCCCAAACAAGCTGCCAAGACACGGTTAATAAACTACAAGACAATCTCTCCCTCTTCCAAGAACTATTTCTTTTTTTCAAAATGTTTATTTTTGAGAGAGAGAGAGAGAGAGCACAAAAGTGAAGGAGGGGCAGAAAGAGAGACAGACATACACCTACAGAAAATAAAGCAGGCTCCAGATTCCCAGCTGTCAGCACAGAGCCCAAGGTGGGCTCGAACCCATGAACTAATCAGATCATGACCTTAGCTGAAGTTGGAGGCTTAACCCACTGAGCCACTCAGACGCCCCCCAAGAACTATTTCTGATAAACTATTCCCCATAGTATATTCATTTCAATTGACCATTCTTGCTAAAACTCTATCTATAGCCTTTCTTTTTCAAAGTGTTTTTGTGCTGTAGAATTCTGAATAAAGGCTTAGACTTAATAACTTTCTCTTTGATTTCCTCCCATAAGATCTAGTAAAACATTCCTTAGATATTGGGACTTTCTGTAGTTTTGAAGAGTAGATTGACCACTTGAAGTCCTCAATCACATCTATAAAATAGGTATACTAATTTTTTATTATTCATAGCCATGTAATAATTGAATAAGGTAATGTGGCTATCAGTGTTCTATACTCTATAAAGCATTGTATAAAATGTGGGAAGATAAGATTTTACTTGCACACCTCACCATTTTCCTGAAGTATTGGGCACACGCACTTCTTCCCTGGGCCTACAAATAATGGACATTCCTTTGCTAAGGCAGAGGGAAGAGACAGACGTACCATTTTGACGAATCAATGCAATGTCAATATTGGCAACAGAATAGTTAAACTCCCGTAAGTATGACTTTAAATACTTGCATATGTTGTGTCAGCAAGAAAGAAAATGTAGAAGGATATATGGCTGGTTAATGTTGGTCTTATTGCCTTAATGTATCAGAGAGAAAGAAAGAGAGAGAAAGAGAAAAGAACTGTAAGGAATATATAGTATGTCTTGAGGGATTACTATGTGCTAAGTAAGGCATCAAACATTTGATCTATATTACCTCCTTATAACATGAGTATGAAATCTTAGGGAAATATAATGTAAATACATTCTATAATAAGTAAAAAAGAAATAGTAGAGCTAATTTGAAACTGGGAAATCTGCCTCAAAAATCAAATGGTAGTCCAAAACAAGAAAAGAATCAAACAGTAGTCCAAATTACTAAGATATATGAATTTTAAAAATCGTTTATTCCATATGTTTTTCTGAAAAATCTGGTACAATGACAGAAATTTTCCTTTCTTCATCTCTCCCTTGTGAGAGATAGATTCTAATCTATCCTAGATAGATTCTAATTTATTCTAATCTATCCTGATTTAAATCACATCACTATGCTGAAGGAAAACGTCTGTGGAAATAGTTGACTAACACCCTGAACCAGAGACTTAAAGAGAAAAGAAGACCTCTAGAAGGAACAGTCTATGAGGAAATGGTTGAAAGGTATCAGGAATAAAGCAAGAAGTGAGGAGGAGAAAGTAAACAATTATTTCAAATTTCCAGTTTCAGTTCTGACTTGTAAAGAGTGTGGAAGTCACTGCCACATACAATATGGAAAATCTAGACAACCTCAAATCAATAATTTTGCATTGACTCATCAGAGAACTGAGACTGTGTCAAATTTGACCAAAATCTGACCTGGAAAATCTAGAGACTCATATCTGAGGTCTACTCATGGACAGCAGAGCCACTAAAACCACAAACTGAGAGGATCACTTAATTGGTAAATTTGACTAATCTCTGGAGGTGGAGTGTAGACAAGCCTGAGAATGGGAAACTACTGGTGATTGTGGTCTTAGGGGGACCCCCACGTGCTCCAGGAGCCACACCAAGTTCTCCTGGTGAAGAGTCAAGAAAGGTCTCCTTGTGGATCTGGCAAGGCAAAGGAAGAGTAATCATTGTAAAAATAGCCCCAGAGTATTCTTTGCAACAAAGAAATATTCTGGGAGTGGGTAGAGACTTTACCAGAACCTTATCCCAACTCGGGAAAGGCCTGCCTGCCACTTCAGCTTCTTCTAGCCATTCTATACTACTAAAAAAGTTAAAAAACAAAACAAAACAAAACAAAACAAACAAAACAAACCCTTCATCATTGTAGAAACACTTGTGACGGTCACAGTCCAGAGACACAGGCCTGTCTCTGAGACGCAGAGACACTATGATCATGAAGTTATAGAATACTTCTCCTCCTTGACACCTTACCACCATACCAATAGCAATCTTTCTGAAGAAGTTTAAGAGGGGACTGTCTTGGAGAACAGATAAATAAGGACCTCAAAATCAAGTGGGGAAATACAAAGGAGGAAAGTAGGAGAATTTGAAGTCTTTGCCACGTATATCTACAGCAAACATTAAACACAGCCCAAATTCTAGATGTATTACTTTAAATCCTCTCATTGAAGATCTATTTAACTCAATTCTGATTACCCAACACAATATGCCGTATGGCAAGAAAAATCAGTGTATAAAGAGACAAGTTTAGAAACAGACTTGGATGTGTCATAGGAGATGGAATCATCAAGCAGCAGATTTAAACTACTAGGAAAATGTCTTAAAGGCTCTAAGGGGGAAAATAGACACCATTTAAAGATGGGAAAAAACCACAAATATAAGACAATTCGAAAAAATAATCAAAAGGGAATGCTTGAAGTCAAAACCACTAACTGAAATAAAGAATGCCTTTGATGGTCCCACCACTCAACCGGACAAGAGCAAGGAAAGAAGCAGTTATCTTGAATGCAGGTTAATATCAAAGGGCCCAAGAGGACCCAAGTTTGTCTCCATGCTTCATAAGAGGCCTTGGTGGCCATTCTGAGCCATAAGGGTGCCACTTTGATGACCAAATCATAACAGGCAGCTGGGTACAGACGGTTACAGCCTCTGGGCCCGTGAGAGGCTCTGTTTTGAGAAAAGCAGCTTGTTGCCAGCGATTCCACACTACTGGCACTGGGATTTTCTTGCATCAGAAGCATGGTCAACCTACGGTCACCTTATGGCTACCATGGGTGCTCCAGAGAGTAGGTTGCTAAAGCCTCCTCAGTTGAAGGAGCCTCTTGCTAGGGAAGAGGCACTAGCGGGCATGACTGTTCTAATGCGATTGTGACAGATTCCAGAGGTTTTTGTTATAGAGTCCCCAATCAAGGAGGGGCTTATTTGCAAGCAAAGCATACAGGGACTTAAGTAAAATTTGGAAGTGAGGGACATGTTGTCTTCAGAAGCCAAAATGGCTGAAAAGTTGTTGGACATTTTTTACGTTGTGCGTGCTAAAAGATCAACAGCTGTTCCTCAGTCATGGCAAGTATGAGCAATCCTTTATTTACCAGTAATGTTTGGAGGCTGAACAAAGTTCATAAGGCCTACAATGTATCCCTGTGCTTTGTGAGTTTCTCTGCGAGTGGTTGTATGTCCTGAATGAGTGTGCCAAATGAATGTCCCTGAAAGAGGATGCAATGAGTGCGATGTCATGCTTGTGCTCCTGGACTAAGTTGAGGGAAGTTAAGTCCTTGCTTGCAAAGACTGTGTTCAAAGGCCTTGTTGCAAAGACTTGTGTGGCAAAGACTGTGTTCAAGGGCTTGTTCAAAGCCCCATGGGCAGACAGGTGAGATGTACGGTATCTCTTCAGAGTTGAAAGAAAACTTCAGCTGACAGATTGTTGAAAGAACACTGAACAGGACATATTAGCCACATCCAATACGACATTTTTAGAGAGATTACCAGTTGCTGATTCGATAGAGCAGGTAATTTCAATACTTTGCACCGAGGTTTCAATGGGATCCACGGCATTAAGGTTGCAGTAATCTACATGAGGAGCCACGTTGTTCTTTCTGTGTTTCAGAACAGGCTAAACTGGACTGAGTGAAGAAGCAATGAGGATAATTAGCTTTAAAAAAAAAAAAAGAAATAGGTCTTGAATGGTGGGTTTTAATCCTTGAAATCTCTGTTTTAATTTACATTGGGCCATGACATGTTGACTGGGGGAATATCTATGGGGTCCTATTTTATCCAGACAACTTGAAAATTCCAAAGACCAATTTAATTTTAACTTGCTACTCACTGGGTAACAGTAATGCCCCTTCTGAGATATTTCAGTGTAATGGATTCTGTGGTCATGCAGAATTTAGGCAAGACAGTAGTCTTGATGGTAAAGCTGGGGCACATCTATTTGTACTTTTATATTTTATAAGTCTTTTAAGAGTACAGGGAAAACCTTGCGTAATATGTGGAATGTCCAGGTATGTCTGTAATTTGAGCCCAGACCGTAAAGATTAAAACCATGAAGATTTGCCAGTGGATACATTTTGCAGCTATTAAAGCTAATTCAGATCCATAGTTGTTGAGTGCTTGCTTCAGCAAGCACTGTATCATTAAAATTGGGATGATACAGAGAAGATTAGCATGACCCCTGCACACAGATGACACGCAAATTCATGAAGCCTTCCATATTAAAAAAATAAAAATAAAAACTAAAAGCAAAGCTGTTGAGACACAAAAGTCAATCAGTGGCCCTTTATGTTTTGTTATTTAATTATTTTAGTAAATTTTGGATTGGGTCAAATTGTGGACCTCTGTTTCAGGTATTTTTGTTGTTTCCTTCTCTGTACCCAGGTTTCTATTTTTCTTGTATCCTTCCTTTTTTTTCTTTTTTAATTGTTGTTATTGGATATACTTCAGACAAATTCCTCTCTACCTTGCTCATATTACATGAGCTTCTTCCTCCAGAGAGCCTCAAATTAGCGTCTCCATGGGTTGTGGCCTCTCCCAAGGCAACGGCTGCTTATAGGATTGAAGCTGGGCTTTATCGGCTTTGAATTAACCTCTTCACTGTGTCACAGGGGTGACGAGTGCTTTTCTCTGTAATCCCAAGGATCAAGATCTTTGTTGTAACAGAAGCACAGATAGCAGCAGCAGAGGTATATTTATGGGTCATGGGGAGCCTTGTGCTCTTAGATGTGCAGACCTCAGCATTCGAGATAATGACTCCATTTTTCTTCTTTCTCTCTATTTTTAAAAATTCATTAGTGACTGCTGTTTCATGGGTGACCAACTGATGTTCCTATATGCTACATAGAGTACAAGCCTTTGAGCCCTTTACAGAACAGAGACCAAAACTTGGTTGAGACACACAATGAACTTGGTAACAGGTGGAGACTCTTTTCCCCCACACCTATTGTCAACCAGTTTTATTCTAAACACAGGCTGATATTTCCAGGCTGAGATGCAGAACCCAAGGCCATGAAGGAGGGCCCCAAATTTGTATGACTGTCCCTCCAAAACCAAATATTGAAAATTCCAACCGAAGTCAGATAAATATGTAAGAACATTTCTATGGAACTCAACAAATGTAGTTCAGTGCAGCAAAACTCAAGCACAAGGTTGTCAGCCAGAAGTGGAGACATGTCACATACCATTCCTAATGGCTTCAGATCAGTCAGTGAAAACATTTATTATTTACACATGGGGCTATTTGGGGATAGGCTCCCATGTAGGTTCAAAAATTGCTTGAAAGAGCAAGGAAAGGAGGCCAACTCAGAGTTTTCATTGTGTTTAGGGCATGTGTGAGGGTGGGGGGTCCTACACATGGTCAGGAGCTTGTGTGGTTTAATCTCCCACAAGCGACAAATGGGGGAGCATCCAGGCTTTCTTCAGATTGCCCAGAAGGGGCTGAGGGAAGAACTTAAAGCCTGATGGATCAAGCAAGGCAAAAGAAATCACTAAGGTCTATTGGAGCTTAAAAACATTATCAATCAGACTGATCCAACTGACATGGGTAGAATACATCCCAACAGTAGAATATACTTCCTTCCATATTCACATGTAACATTCACATTCTAGGCTCCCCCCAAACCCCAACAAATTACGAAAGCTGGAAATCATATAAAGTATGACTTCAGATCGTAATGCAATTAGATAAACTAGACATCAGTCACAGAAAGATAGCTAGTAAATACAATTCTGCATGATATGTGGGTCAAAAAAGATGTTTGGGGGGAAATTAAAATATACTGAAATTAAATGAAAATGAAAACAGCTTATTACAATTTGTGGGATGCAGTACTCGGGAAGTGTATAGCAATAAAAGCATGTATAAGAAAAAAAGAAAGATCTAAAATCAGTAACTGAAGCTTCTACCTTAAATAACTAGAGAAAGAAGGATTTAAGAATGAAACAAGTAGAAGGAAAATATAATTTAAAAAATAGATCCAAAAAACAAATAAATTGGAAACAGGAAAACAAAAGCCATGAAACTATTGACCTTTCTTTGCAAAGATCAATAAAATCGATAAGCACTTAGGCTGACCAAGGGGGGGAGGGGGGGGAAGACTTCTAGTACCAATCTTAGAAAGAAGAGTCATCACTATGACCTCATAGACACTAAAAGAAAAATAACATTATGAATGTCTATTCCCACAAATTTGATAACTTAGATGAATTTTGTTAATCCCTTTAAAGACACAACTATGAAAATTTATACAATCAAAATCAATAGTTTGAGTAGGCCAATATCAATTCTAGTAATTGAATCAATATTAATGACCTCCCCCAAAGAAAGCAACAAGGCTTAATTGTCACGGATGAATTTTACTGAGTGTTTAAAGAAGAAATAATGCCAAATTCTATGTGATCCTTTCCAGGAAAAGAAACAAACAAACAAACAAACAAAGCAGAGGGTCACTTTCTAATGCCTTTTATGGGGTATGCATTACTCTATTACCAAAACTGCATGAAGCCATTACAATGAAGAAAATAACAGAACAATATCTGTAATGAATATGGATAAAAAATTCTCCACAAAATATTAGCAAATTGAATTCAACAATCCATAAAAAGATTTATACAATATATACAGTGTCAAGAAAGAATAAATAAGGAGGATTTATTTATTCAAGGCTCATTCAACATTCAAAAACTAACCAGTAAGATCAACTATGTCAAAAAACTAAAAGAGGAAAACTATTGGATCATACTGACTGGTAAAGAAAAGGGAAAAAAAAATCCAAAATTCGGGATCTAGACTTTCTGCATGACAACATGAGATATTCTGCAGATATGCTCCCAGTGAGACTGTTGGAAAGTATTTTAGAAAACAACCACTTATGATCTCTACCAATGGTCCAAAGGTCCTGCAGCAAATGCAGAAACATTTATTCAAGAAAAGTTCCTAAAACTCTCTAGGAACGGGAAGAGTCTATGCCATCTAGATCAAGATACACTCCCTCCCCCGACGCCACTTCCAGCCCAATGTGACAGAAACTCCACTGCAAATGGATATAGCCTAGAACACAGAACTTCTCCCCTGATCTCTAGGGCAGAAGGCTGCCATATCTTCCCAGGAGGCACAGGACAACAGCAATTGTCATTCTGTCCCAGTCATTTCTTGCAGAGCCTAAATTCCAGGTGAGCGGAGCTGAGAGCTAAGGTCTCCCTTTTCTGCCCTCCTCCCGCTCGTTGGATGCAGGCTCCCCTTTGAAGGTAGCACAAGCTTATTTGTAAAGCAGAGGCTCTGGGAGAGTCACTCTCTGCACTGGGAGGGGCAAGAAAGGAGCTTACAGAATCCCGAGCACCCACTGTGCTGAGTACCTGGCTCATGCAGAGTGGGTTTCGATCAGAGACAAGCACGCCACTGTCCCTACCACGGGTTCTAGAGCCGTGACTCCAAGATTTGGCCCCGGAGCAGGGGGGCGGGGGGGGGGGGGGGGAGCAGGCCAAAGATTTTTCCAGAAGAACTGATTTCATTTGCAAGACTGCAAACTCAAGCCTAAGATGACATCAAAAACACTAGAGGTTGCAGCGAAAAGCAATTTAGGAAGAAATCAGTAGATATCTTAGAGATATAAGGTAAACCCAAAACTAGGTAGTTTAGCACAGAGAATCAAAGAGAAGCTGACGGAGAAGAACTGTCCCGAGGTCAGAACAAATCTTAAACACTGGCCTCAAAAACTGAGCTCTGATTTAGTTGGTTCATTGCATGGAACAAAATACGCCAGGGCATTCCTGAAAACAATAGAGTAATAAGCCTGCAAAACGGATGGAGCTTAATCGTTGCGTGTGTTCAGGAAAACAGAGAAGCAAAGAAACTCCTACAAATGCCACAGTCGTCTCAGGTTCACTGTGTGCAGTCCCAACGCTGCACCCTCCAAGAAGCAGCATCGGGGGCTCCACAAGGCGGGAGGAACCAGACTTGAGCAAAGCATGCAATCCAGTGACTGAACCAGCAAACGATTAACAACGACCGGTCTTGGAAGGTGGGGTGGGGAGGGGAGAACAGTACCCAGAGCTGCCGCAATATATGATCTGGGAAGCCCAATCCCTTACAAAATACTGTGAGACGCACAGAGAAGGTGGGAAGTGCGACGCGTATCTGAGGGGGAAAGAAAGCGGCAGAAACTGCCCATGAGAACTACCAGATGGTGGCTGTAATAGACCAACACTCAGACTAGCCGTTATGAATATGTTCAAAGAAGTAAAAGAAACCATGTTTTAGAAAGGAAAGGGAAGTGTGATGACAGTGACTCATCAAATAGAGAACCTCAGAGGCGCCTGGATGGCTCAGTCAGTGGAACGTCCGACTTTGGCTCAGCTCATGATCTCGCAGTTTGTGGGTTCGAGCCCCGCATCAGGCTCTCTGCTGTGAGTGCAGACTGTGCCTCACATCCTCTGCCCCCCTCTCTGTCTGCCTCTCCCCAGCTCGCCCACTCTCTCTCTCTCAAAAATAAACAAACATTAAAAAAAAATAGAGAGCATCAATAAAGGGAAAGAGATTTACATATGCATCTCCAAATGGAAAATCTACCATATCTGAAATTAAAATTCACTGAGGGAACCAACAGTAGATTTACGCTGGCAGAAGTAGACATTAGCAAACTTGAAGACGGACTGACAGAGATGAGGAAATCTGAACAGGGATTAAAAAGAAGCAATAAAAATAAACAATCTCGGCAAAAAGTGGGGCCCCGGGAATCCCACCAACCAACACAGCAACAATGAACATGAGTGCCAGTAAAGAGGAGACAGAAAGGAGCTGGCAAAACGCTCAAGGAAATAATGGCTAAAACCTTCCCAGCTTCGAGGAAAAACTGTACACATTGAAGAAGTTTGAAAGACTCCAAGTAGAAGAAACACAAAACGTTCCAAAACTTGTATCATAATAAAAATAATGAAAGCCGGTGACAAAGAGGGTATCTTGAAAGAAGCAAAAAGAAGAATAAATCATCACATCATCACTTAGACGGAAGCTTCAGAAACACTAATAGTTTATGGCTTATCATAAATAATGGATGCAGAAAGCAGTGAGAAACATATTCAAAGGGCTCAAAGGAAAAAAAAGAAAAAGAAACACAAACCTGGAGGTGAGAAGTCTATATTAGTTTTCTAGGGAAGCCCTAACAATGGATGGACGACTGAGCGGCTTACACAACGGAGATTTCTTTTCTCACAGTTCTAGACGCCAGGAGTCCAAGATCAAGGCTCTGGCTGATTCAGTTTCTGGGGAAGGTTCACATTTTGGCTTATAGATGGTCCTCTTCTCAACAGGTTTTCGCATAAATGTTCCTTATTGCATGTATGAAAAGAAAAAAAAGCAAGAGAGAATTCTTCCTTTTCTGGCAACATAAGGTCAGAAGTCCTGTGGAATTAGGGCCCCGCTTTATGACCTCATTCAACCTTAACACCTCCTAAAGGCTTAGTCTCCAGAAACAGTCACATCAGAAGTTAAGGCTTTAACATATAAATTTGGGGGTATACGATGAAGTCCATAGCAAATCCTATCTTCAGCAAGCTGTATGTTAATAATAAAAGTAAAATAAGGACATTCCCATATAATAATTAATAATAATGTTGCAAGAAGCAGCCGCTTCCAAGAACTACTAAAGAGAGTTCTTTAGGCTGAAAGCAAGTAACCCAGACAGTAACTGGAAACTACATGAAGAAAAAGAGCACTGGTGAAAGTTATTTTGTAAATGTAAAAGACAGTATGAATGCATATTTCTTTGCTTTTGTTCTCTTAAGTGATTTGAAAGGCAATTGTATAAAACAATATATGTGTATAATTATATTGTTCAGCCTATATAGCACACAAAACCGTAATGTATTCGCCAATAATGGCACCAAGGACTGGGGTAGGAGCAAAGATCTAAGGAAATGGCTCCAATGGTAACTTGAAGCCAAAGGAAGAATGGATACAAACAGGAATAGAACTATGAAGACTGATATGAGAAAGGCTGTACATATATACTCGTTCGCCTTTCTTCTCTCACCTTTCTAAAAGACATAAAATTGCAAAAGTAATAATTATAACACTGTACTGTTGAGTTTGTGACATGTGTAGGGTGCAATGTAACTATACATATTATACATATTATCTCTTCCCAAAGTAAGGAAAGAGGAGTTGGGCCATATAGGAATAACCTTTCTCTATCTCATTGTAATTAGCTTCATATATAGTAAAAAGAATAAAGTAAATTTTGCTAAGTTAAAGTGTACATGATAAGCCCAAGAACACCCCTTAAAGAAAAGACTAACTCAATACAATATAGTGAAAAAAATTTATGAAATTAAAAATGTTGCATAATTTTCAACTTAATGCAAAAGAAAGCAGTAAACAAGATATAGAGAAAAAATATGATTTGGCGCATATAGAAAACAAAAGGATAAATGACAGGTATATTTATCTATATTAGTAATATTAAATATGAATGGGATAAATAATCCAGTAAAATCAGAGATTGTCAGACTGAAAAGAAATAAGATCAAATTAAAAGGATGGAGAAAAATACATTTTATGCATATAAGAAAGCTGGAGTGACAGCACCAATATTAGACAAATAGACTTTCAAACAAAAACTCTAGATATAGAGGCAGAAATATAAGAGCCAAAACTCTAAAAATCTTAGGGGTAAAACTTTATGACCTTGTATTTGTCAACAGTTTTGGCTGTGGCATCAGAAGCACAACCAACACAAGTGATTGAAAATTATGGTGCTTAAAAAGATACTATCAAGAAAGTGCAAAGACACCACGTAGAATGGGAGAAAGTATTTGCAAATCATATACTTGATAAATAATATGTGTCCGGAATATACAAAGAATTGTTACGACCCAATAATAAAAAAAAAAAAAAACCAAACAACAACAAAACAACAACGACAAGAAAATGATTAAAATGGACAAATGATTTCAATAGACATATCTCTAAAGAAGATACGAGTATAGCCAATAAGCACATGAGATGTGCAATATCATTGGTTAAGGAAATGCAAATCACTATCACAATGAGATACTTTACACCCAGAGTAGGATGGATGTCATCATAAAAATCAGATAACTATTGATGAGAATGTAGGGAAATTGGAACCCTCATAAATTGTTGATGGTAATATAAAATAATGCAGTCACTTAATAAAACTCTACAGGTTTCCCAGAAAATTAAAAAATAGCAATATACTCAATAAAAATATGTGTCCAAAACTTGCACACAGATGTTCGTCATAGCACTATACTCGCTACTATGTGGAAAATAACTCTAAATGTCCATCAACTGATGAATCAATAAACAAAATATGGTATATCCATGCAATGGAACACTATTTGGCCCCCAAAATGAATAAATGATGAATATATGATACTACTTGTATGAACTTTAAAACATAATGGTAAGCAAACAAGCAAGTCACAAAATTCCACATATTTTTTGATTCTCTGTGTGAAATGTGGCAAATATATGCAAAAAAAAAATCGATTACTGGTTTCTTAGGGCTGGGGCAAAAGAAGCACATGAGGTAACAACTGAAGGGTATAGGTTTTATTTAAGAGGTGACGGAAAGGTCTTAAAGTTGACAGGATGATGGCTACAAATTCTGCGCGTATACTAAAAGTTGTTGAATGGCACGCTTCAAATGGGTGAATATAGGTGGGATTTTTCCCAACTTGGAAAAATCCTACAACTAACATCTTGCTTAACGGTTTGAAACAGAGAGCAAGATTGGGAGCAATTATTCAACATTATGCCGAAAGCCTTTCCTGGTGCGAAACACAAGAAACGTAAATGAAAAGCCTTCGGATTCAAAGGGAACATATACATCAGTCCTTACAGGCTGATAAAATTAACACAAAACTGTTGGCGCTAATAGGAAAGTATAGCAAGATAGCAGAATATAAGGTTTCTTTACAAAACTTAATTGCTTTCCTGGTGATGAACAGTTGGATTCTGAAGTTTAAAAACATACTAGTTACAATAGGACACCAATAAAACTTATGTTTGAATCTAATAAAAAATGTATATGATATGCATGTAGAAAAGCACAAAACTCTGAGGCAATACATTTAAAATGATCTAAATAACTAGAATGATTCCACGTTCATGGGCTGGAAGATTCAAAATTGTTAAATGTCACATTTTCTTGAGAACTCGATCTATAGATTCGATGTGATACAAAGCCCTCACAAAACATTTTTAAATATGAATAAACATGCGGCACCTGGGTGGCTTAGTCAGTTAAGCCTCCGACTTGGGCTCAGGTCATGATTTCATGGTTCATGAGTTCAAGCCCCGCGTTGGCCTCTGTGCTGACAGCGCAAAGCCTGGATCCTGCTTTGGATTCTGTGTCTCCCTCTCTCTCTTCCCCTCCCCTACTTGCACTCTGTCTCTCTCTCTCTCAAAGATAAATAAACATTTAAAAAAATTAATAAATATTAATAAACTGATTCCAAATGTATGGAAAGGCAAAGGCTTAGAATAGCCAACACAAAACTAAAGAAAAACAGTTCAAGGACTGATACAACCTGAATTTCATATTTATCATAAAGCTATACTTATCAAGACAAGGTAGTGTTTGGGAAAGAAGAGACACAGATCAAAGAAAAGAGACAACCAGAATTAAACCCGCACAAATGTATTCAATTGATTTCAAAAAAAGAAACAAAGGCTATTCAATGGATCACTATATAATCCCCATTCCAAAGTGAACCGAGACATAGAGCTTAGCTCCTTCAGAAAAATTAATTCAAAATGGAGCATAGACCTGAATGCAAAGTGCAAAACACAAAACTTCTGGAAGACACCAGAAGAGAAAATCTACGAGGTTTGGGGGGTTTGTAATGAGTTCTTAGATACAACACTAATTACAATTTCCACGATAGATACAAAGGAAAATTTATCTAGAGAGACACATATATGACTTAATTTTTTGTAGAACAGTTTCAGGCTACACCAGAACGGAGAAGATCCAGAGATTTCTCATATACCCACTGTCCCCTCACATGTATAGACTCCCTCATAATCAACACCCCGCCGGGGTCGTATGTTTGTTACAATTGATAACTCTACACTGACACACCATCATCACCAAAAGTCCATGGTTTACCTTTGGGTTCACTCTAAGTGTTGTATGTACATTCTCTGGATTTGGACAAAACTATAATGGCATGTATCTATCATTATATGATACAGACTATTTTCACTATCCTGAAAATCCCCTAAAAAATAATTTTGAGTCTTCCAATTATCCATACTGATTCAAGTAAATGATAAATTAAGAAAACGGGAAAAGGAGACAAATTTCTACAGAAGAATTCCAAATAATTGAAATTATTAGAATATTAGAATATAATCATTGGAATTATTGTAGATACTTCAAGACCATGGAGCAGCTCCTCGATCCTTCCCATTCCTTAAGTGGAGGCTGCACCTAGTGACTTCCTTCCAAAAAGTCCAGTAGGAAGAATGATAAAAAAATAGTCATTTTGTAATGGAGAAATTTGACAAATACTTCTTCAGCCAGGTGATCACGGTTAACCTTAGCAGGGATAACTCATGATAATAGGACGTACCCTTCACATAATGTAATGATACCAGTACTTAATTTCTGTAATTTTTCCTCCCAAAACATATAACTCCAGTATATATAATCCTGAAAAAAATTGGACAGATCTTCACTAAAGGACATACTGTATCAATATATTATAAATATTATGTATAAAATGTACAAAATAAACAAAAATATATATACACATTTTTTGAGCGACGAATTTCATACATATACTCAATTACAAGGAGACCTACACTATCACGGTCATCCAGAGTTTGAAATATGCTAATTTTGAGAAGTTTGAATCCAAATCAGTCTACACTTGCCTCAAGATAATGTATAACTCTAAAAATCCACCATACATTTAAAAAATTTTTATTTTTCACACAAAAGTAGTATTTTCAGCCTCACTGACCAAGGTTGTTAGATTTTTGTTTTGGGTTTTTTAAAACAAGAGGCAAGAGGCAGCTTTATTGGGAGGAAAGCTGGGGTGAGCTGGGGGTGGGACACTGGAAGGGCAGGGAGAATTCTGTCCAGGAGGCAGGGAAAGGGGGCGTGTGGAGCCACACTTCCACACTACGCAGGATGTCACCTGCGTAGACATCCGCCCTGAGCGCGAGGCGCGCGTGGTCGGGGCGCCCCGACACATCATGTGCCCCTGGGTGGTGAAGTGCTACACGCTGTGTGCATAAATCAGCACCAGGCAGCACGAAGGCAGCAAAGTGAATGTGAGTCACAGGCCCATCCCCAGGCCCAACACAGAAAGCTGGGAGTCTCAAGCTTCTGCACCTGCAGATGCCACAGGTTACTTACAGCTGGGCGACATGATCACTATGTGAACGGTGCCCACTGGAGATGTACAGAACACAGCCTTAGACGTAGAAATGAGGGGCTCCGGGGGTTAAGGGCCCGACTTCAGCTCAGGTCGTGATCTCAACATGGGGCTCTGTGCTGACAGCTCAGAGCCTGGAGCCTGCTTCGGATTCTGTGTCTCCCTCTCTCTCTGCCCCTCCCCTGCTCTCTCTCTCTCTCAAAGATAAATAAACGTTAAAAAAATGTTTTTTTAAATGAGGTGCCCCTGGGCAGAGAAAAATGGACTATGTTCAAAATAATGACTCCCCTCTTAACACTTAAATTGTTTTAAAGAACGTAAGATGATAGAGAAGTAGAAAGAATGTGAATTGTAAGATGCATTTTAATATAATAACATGCCCTAGAGAGTTGGGGCTTCCTGAATAATTCAGGGAAGAGCCTAATGGACCCTCTTCTTGGCAAACAACCATTAAATTGGTGAAAACTATGAAAAATAATTGCAGTCTTTGGAAATTATCCTAAGAGCATACAGCTAATGGATAGATATTCATTCCATTAAAACTAGTAAGTATCTATAAAGAACCAAGACTGCGTCTGCATTTGAGCCATGCACACCTCTCTTAACTCCAAGTTCTGTGTTACAGAAACTCTATGACCCTCACCCCTAGGAGGGTTGGGTCCCTGGCATTTCTCATTCTTCTTGACCCCGTGTTGCAGAAGCTGTCCTCTGGTTGGGTGCAGCCAAAGAGAGTGAGGCGCCATTGCCCGTCTAGGCCCTGCCTGGCGGATGCACGCTCTACCCCAGGTGTGCCCAGCTTGCGGTAAGTTCTAGGTCAAGGTCCTCAATCTTCCTTACTCTAACCCATTTGAACTATGGCTAGAAAGGGGACCTGTTCGCAACCTCTGACCACACACTGCCTCAACAATAAGCTATCTAGACTCTGCAATTTCACTTCTAGGCTAAAAAGAAATGAAAACACAAATCTTTGCAAAAACTTGTATAAATTATTCATAGCAGCATTATTCCTAATAGTTAAAAAAATGGAAATGACCAAAATGTCTATCAGGTGATGAATGGATAAGCAAAATATGGCATAGCCACACAATAGAATGTTATGTGGCAAGAAAAGTAAGTGATGTGCTGCTAGATGCTGCAACATGGGTGAACTCTGAGACCATCCAAAGTGAAAGAATCTGGTTACAAAAGAACACGTAGCATAAGATTTCATTCACGTAAAATGTCCAGAGAAACCAAATCTTTAGAGGTACAAGGTAGATTCTGGTTGGCTAGGCCTGGGACCCAGGGGTCAATTTAATTTGCCAATTAACAAAAAAATGTGTCGAATTTTCCGATATACAAACATGGCTGTGTGAGAGGTCAAGGCTTTATTTTTCCATGTTTGCATTTTTCCCTCTTCTTTTTTTTTCTTTTGCATAATAACAGTTTAACACTGAGTTTTGCATCTTATCTTTATAATCCCTAAATCCCTATGCAATATCATGCTTTATCCTGTGTAATGTAGATTCTTAAGTAAGCTCTCCTTTTAAGATGTTTATTTAAATCCAGTTACAGTAAACTTTAATAGATGCTCAATTTTTTTCTTCATTCAATTAAAATCCTACTGCGTTGAATACAACTAAATGGCCTAAATAAATGTCAGGGCCCAGAAATCTTATTAAATAGAGATTTCATTTTAATCTTTAGAAAATACAATATCCAGCCATTCTATAAGATTGTTCTTATTTTTATCAGGCTCTAGTTCCTGGTTTACATTACAAAAATAAGTTTTTGTTTGGTTTTCAAAATATAAGATATTAGAATGTTAAATACATTCTCCAATAGCAATTATCTCTAAGAAGGTCACCCAATCTACCTTTTTTAACTTAAGCATATTTTAAAACTTGTGACATTTTACCCCATTTTTCGAAGTCCTCATTGGTAGCTATATCACATATTATATAACCAGTACTCTCTTGATAACACTTATATTGATTCCAGTGTTCTATTCTAAATGATACTTTGAGACATATTCTTGGAATTAAATATATTTAAATGCAGTGCTTATAATTGTTTTTTTATAAAGAAAAGGCTTTTTTTCTACTGAGCTTTACGTCTAGTCAGGTGAAGTAAAGATAGCGTTGCACATGAGGTCTTCCCAGGAACCATCCGCCGGGTCAAATGATTAGAGCCGTTTGCAAACGAGGCTTTGAAGGAGCTCCAAGCACATCGTGTCTCCTGGGACGGCTGCCAGTGGCTAGCTTTCGCTTCTAGGATGCTGGTGTTAACATGGACCTGTAGGGGAAGAAAAATTGTGTCTTCTACTCTTCTAGATTCTGTGGCTGGTCTAAGAATTAAATTGACTTAACACAGATTAACAGGAGAAAAAAAATTATTTTAATTACTTAGATACGCATGGGATTCTCACAAAAATATGAAGCTCAAAAGATGGCCAGAAGATTGAAGTTCATATGCCATCCTGAGCTCAGGAATGGGATAGTGCTCTGGGACTTCGGGGTGGAGGGAAGGCAATTCCTAGGAAAATGAAAGGAGGAAATGTAGGTTGTTGTCATGCAGATATGTCTCTCAGGCAAAACAGTGATCTCTGACAGTAGCTCTCATCCTATAAGCCCTCTAAGGGAAATTCACAAATGGAAGTTTCACTTACAAATAGGGCAAAGTCTACTCTGTTTTCCGAGTGTCTCTTCTGTCTGCCCTTTCTCAAAGTAATTGACTCAAAGTATTCCTTATGCCAAAGAGGCATTTGTGGAGTGGCATATTCGATCACCCTTCCCTGGGCTCTTGGTTTTCAAATCTGGAGGTGGGGACAGGGATTAACTGTCGCAGATTTTGGGTCTGGAGGCTTCTTTTGTCCAGCAAGAGAGCGAACACAGAATGAAATACGAGAGAGGCTAATGTCTGGGAGGAGACAAGAGCCTTGAGTAAGGGTCGTCGCTCCATTTTTATTAGGATCAGGAGGCTTACGAACGTGGTGGACAAGCAGAAAGAGACAACGAAACAGTGATCATTAACTCAAATGTGTGGGAGAAAGGGAGTTTCGAAGGTAAGCAGTGTTAGGGATCAATACAAAAAAAAAAAAATCTTGGTTCTGAGCGGATGGCTGTTTATGGCAGGCACCCAGGTACCAGGCACTATGTCTGTTTATCTTTACTTGCCTAGGGTATAAGACAGATAAAGCATGCTACCTCAGGGTCAACAGGTCACCTTTCTTTTGCTAATTAGCTCCAGGCAATTTCACCCTGCTGCTGCCTTCTATCTATCTATCTATCCCTCTGTTTACCTGTTTACCTATTCTGGAAGCTTTTGTCCTGTGGAAGCAGCTCTACACCTTTGTTCTATGCTGGGGGCACTTTCACCCTGTTTACCTATTCTGGAAACTTCCATCCTAAGCCTTATTAACCCATTGGTGAAAGCTCGCGGAATTCCTAAACTTATTCCCCACAATCGATGAAGTTAAAAAGCCACAAAACTTACTGTTCTCACCAAGATTCAGCTGTTTTTCTTGAAAAAAATGCTCAAAAATTTGGGATTAATTTTCAGATTCTGAAAATGTTGATTCTGACAATTTTTGCCATTTTTTTTTTTGTTGTTGTTCTTGCTGTGGCTTTCATGGAGGAGAGGATTTTCAAAGTTATTACCATGCCATTTTCACTGACATCTGAGAACAAATTGATTTTTATATTGAGTTTGTATTCTGTGCTCTCACTAAATTCACTGTTATTTTTAATAGCTATTTTGTAGTTTTCTTAGCATTCTCTATATTGATGATCATTCCATCTTCAACTAATGACACTTACACTTCTTTCTATCTAATCTGTCATCCTTGATGTCTCTTTTTTGTACTATGACACTGATTAGGACCTCCAGTATACTGTCGAATGGAGGTGACAAAAGACAACATCCTGATTTTTCCCAGTTTTAGGAAGAAAGCATTAAGTCATCCACCATTAAGTATGTCCCTAACTATAGTTTTTCATAATTGCTGTTTATCAAGTTAATAAATATCCTCTTGTTAAATTAATTAAACAAGGAGGCGATTAGACTGAGATGACTCTAGGGCCTTAGTAGTGGGCTTAAGCAAACCAACACCTAAGCCTGAAATGCCTCAAGGTTAAGATTTCAAACCTGAAGGACAATCAATCACAAACAGCCCACTAGGCTTTCAGAAATAAGACAGCTGTTTACAAAGCCAGTCAAATAATTTCCTTGCTTTGCTTCCACATCCTCTCTTAGTCATTCACTTGCTCCTGTGGGTAGCGGGTTCCTGGTCACTTCCAATTTGGTGCTGCCCAGATGGAATCACTTTTGGCTTAGATAAACCTAAAAGTTTTAATGTGCCTCAGTTTATCTTTCAACCATTCTTATTATACCTGGTTTGCTTAGTTTCATTTTTATTACTGATGGCCATTAAATTTTGCCAAAAAATGTGTCCCATATGTATCAGGTCAGGGGTCAGCAAAATTTATCTGTAAGAGATCAGAGAGAAAATATTTTAGTATTTCTAGGCTGTACAGTCTCTTTGTGACAGCTCAAGACCGCTATTACAGCACAAAAGCAGCAAAGAAAATAATAAATAAATGAATGTGCCGTGGGTAAGACTTACTTATGTATGTATGTATGTATGTATGTATGTATGTATGTATTGAGAGAGTAGGGAAGAGGGAATAGAGGAGAGAGAGAGAGAAAGAGAAAGAGAGAGACAGAGACAGAGAATTTCAAGCTCAGCACAGAGCCTGACACCGGGCTCCATCCCATGACCCTGGGATCATGACCTGAGCTGAAATCAAGGGTTGGGCACTCAACCCACTGAGCCACCCAGCCTGGGATAAGTTCATTTGCAAAAGAAACTAGTGAGCTGAATTTAGCCCACACTTTAGCTGGCCAGCCCAACTAAAATATCGTTATGTTTTTATTTTTTTTCCCTTTGAGCCTGTTATATTAATAGGTGACTTTCATTCATTTCTTTTCAAATGTTCTATCAATCTTCTATTCTTGGGATAGAATCCACTTGGTCATGATATATCATTATGATTTGATCATTGTTAGATTTTATCTAACACTCTACTTGAGTATTTTGTATCATGACAGAGTTTCTGCCTTCCCATTTTGTTTTTCTATCTCCTTTTTTCCACTGTAACAGCTCTAGGGGCAGAAAACTTTTCCCTTCTTCCCTTCTCGGTTCTTTGACTGCTCTAATAGTTAAATTGACATAGAACAGATTAACAGGTGAAAAACAAATTTAACTCCATACATATGGGAGCCCCATAAAAAATATGATTCTCAAAGAAGTAACCAAAACAGACAGCTTTTATTCCTTTTTGACAAAGAAAAAAATAAATTTGTGAAGAATTGACAAGACAAAGGGGTTGGAGCTTGAGGCAGTAAATTGGTGAAGAAGTAACAAGGTTTTATTAATACCGCCTCCTTGGCCCTAAATTCCCTCTTTGGTGATAAGGATGCCTTATATTCTGCTGTACAGGAGGGTACCTTTCACATGGAAGATGTATTTCCTGCTTTCAAGGGCACAAAGGAAGGTTACTTGAAACTGGGTTCACCTCTTAGTAGATGTCAAGCCAGAAGGTACAACCAAGCCAAAGAGTAGGAAAAGGAAGGATTTTACCTGCAACTAGGAGAGGAAACACCAGGGATATTTCCCAAAGCACTGTTCCCCTCCAAACAACAAAACTGGGTCAGTTTCAAGCTAAGGGTTCATGCAAATCCATGGAGGGGCTTGGCAGGGGAGAGCGCATTGTAGAATTGGGGCCTAAGTCACTTAGGTGGACAAAATCCAGGTCCTGGTTGATTGATGTCACAGGGCCTGCAAGGGTCCACACCAACAGCTCTCTGGATCTAGATAGTCTGGGGTTTGAGTTGTCAGAAGGGCTCAAATCCTGGAAAAATGACTCAAAAATGTACAGTAGGTCATCTACTTTTGAAACAGCCCTGGGAGTTTTATCATTGATTTACTGGCTCTGATAGAGTCAAACTATCTCCTGCCAGGTAGAGACTATTAGTTTTTGCAGTCTCTTTGTTTCCTTAAAAATCCTAAACTACTGAGGTTTTTGCATTCCTCTGTAATTCCAACACCTGCTAGGAAGTTCTGCAAGAAATGTGCTTGGGCAAGTAGTGTGGGTCAAGCATAAGTCACAAAACTCAAAGCTCAAGACCTAAAATGACTTCTCTTATGTCATGAAAGCTCTGTCTTATCTTTCTTTTTCTGGGACAGCTAACTCTTTCTGCTTAGGAGAGTGTCCTTTCACCAGCTGTTTCTTAAGTAACTTTATTTTAATCAATATGCCACAGAGGCACAGTTTTGGGGGGCGGGGGGCGTAACTGCTTTCCTCACGGCCTTACCACCAATAACGCCGATACATTTGCTAGTTTTCCCAAACTTGCAATACACAAAAAACAATTTCAGGATTGCTCTACCTTTGTGATTGTTAATAATACACCTTAGAAGTTAAATTAAAAGCACTAAACAATTTGTTGGGTATCATGAGTCATATGGAATGATCCAACAACGTTCATTCCAGTTTGAAAAATAAGAAGTGAATCACTTTTGTACTATGACAAGTGACAAAATAGTGGTAAAAAAACTTGTCCTACTTTGACCTGGCTTTCTTTTCTTTCTTTTCTTTTTTTTTTATATATATATGAAATTTATTGTCAAATTGGTTTCCATACAACACACAGTGCTCATCCCAAAAGGTGCCCTCCTCAATACCCATCACCCACCCTCCCCTCCCTCCCACCCCCCATCAACCCTCAGTTTCTTCTCAGTTTTTAAGAGTCTCTTATGCTTTGGCTCTCTCCCACTCTAACCTCTTTTTTTTTTTTTTTTTCCTTCCCCTCCCCCATGGGTTTCTGTTAACTTTCTCAGGATCCACATAAGAGTGAAACCATATGGTATCTGTCTTTCTCTGCCTGACTTATTTCACTTAGCATCACACTCTCCAGTTCCATCCATGTTGCTACAAAAGGCCATATTTCATTCTTTCTCAATGCCACGTAGTATTCCATTGTGTATAGACACCACAATTTCTTTATCCATTCATCAGTTGATGGACCTGGCTTTATTTTCAATACATCTCTATTTCTACTGGAGTACCAGTGAATTCAGTTAGAATCAGTTTAATAGGAAAAATTCTTTCTTTTTTTTTTTTTTGACATTTATTTATTTTTGAGAGACAGAGCACAAGTGGGGAAGGGACAGAGAGCGAGGGAGACACAGACTCTGAAGCAGGCTCCAGGCTCTGAGCTGTCAGCACAGAGCCCAACGCCGGCCGACTCTGGGCTCTAACTCATCAACTGTGAGATCTTGACCTGAGCCCAAGTGGGATGCTCAACCAACTGAGCCACCCAGGCACCTTGGAAAAATTATTTCTAGTCTATTCATATCGAAATGAATTTTTCAGATTCCTCAAGAAAAAAAAATGTTTCAAATGCTCCCTCCCTGAAAAAGGAAAACATACTCACTCACATTTATATGGAACAAAACACTAAAACACTTAGGTAACCTAGTTTCTGATTAATTAATATTGTCATATATGTCCAACTCAATGCCCTATCGAGTAGCTATAAAATTATACTGTAATATGTTAAACTGAACTCCACTTATTTTTTTACACAAATACTTAATCTTTACTTGTTGTTTTCTTATTTATTTTCTTTTTTGTTATTTTTATTTTAATTCCAGTAGAGTTAACAACAGGGTTATATTAATTTCAAGTGTATAATATAGTGATTCAACAATTCTTTTTTTTTTTTAACGTTTATTTATTTTTGAGACAGAGAGACAGAGCATGAATGGGGGAGGGTCAGAGAGAGAGAAAGACACAGAATCTGAAGAGGCTCCAGGCTCTGAGCTGTCAGCACAGAGCCCAACGCGGGGCTCGAACTCACAGACTGCGAGATCATGACCTGAGCCGCAGTCGGACGCTTCACCGACTGAGCCACCCAGGCGCCCCAACAACAATTCTATACATCATTACTTACTGCCGTCATGATAAGTGTGCTCTGAATCACCTTCACCTACTCTTTAAAAAGTAAACTATAACCACTCTCATTAATAGCTTAGTTTTCTTGTAGCTGCCATCATACAGTCATAAGAGGACTTAACCATCGAGTTTACGCTCTCAGAAAATGTTTGCAGGTATTTGTCACAGATACAGAACAGTACATATCCTATAGCATTACTTTAGCTGGGGAGTTAATCTTGGCATTGAAATGTACTCTTTCAAGAATTACTTACCTTAAAGAATGAAATGATGGTGTAGTTATGACCATTCTTATTGACAGCTGTCCTCAGGTTTTTTTAGCTACTTCAGAAAGTGATCTATTATTCTTCATGAACTTTCGGTCAACTTTCTTTAAAATTTTTCTATTGGGGCGCTCCTGGCTGGCTCAGTCGGTAGAGCATGCAACTCTTGATCTTGGGGTCGTGAGTTTGAGCCCCACATTGGGCATGGAGTCTAGTTAAAGAAGTAAAATAAAATAAAAGCTTTAAACATACACACACACACACACACACACACACACACACCTTCCAGGGCACCTGGGTGACTCAGTTGGTCAAGCATCTGACGCTTGATTTCAGTTCAGTTCATCGTCTCACGATTGGTGGGATCAAAGCCTGCATCGGGCTCTCTGCTGTTAGCCTGGAGCCTGCTTGGGATTCTCTCTCTTCTTCCCTCTCTGCCCCTGCCCTGCTCACAGTCTCTTTCTCTCTGTCTCAAAAATAAATAAACATGAAAATATAAATTTAAAAAGAAAAAAACCTTGCTGAGGGTTCAATTTCATCATGTCTCAATGAAAACAAAAACTACAACACAGGTTTTTGTTTAGGGTATATACTCATTTTATACGAAAGGGATTCCATAGTATTTTAGTGGGTATTTTTCAGTGATAATATCTTACCACTATGAACTTTCCAATCAATATTTCGGTGTTTGTAGGGAATTTTTGAATCAACAAAGCTATGTCTACAGTTCCAATATTATACTGAAAGGCCATAACTGTAAAGACTTAGTCTGTACTGTTATAAAATCCGCTACAATTTTCTCACATGTAGTCATAATAAATTTACAATCTGTTTCTGAGCCAAGAGTGAATCACCGCTGGGGTCTCCCATCAAATAAAAATAGATAATACAGCACTTTGATCTTAAAACATATGCTCTTACAAAAGGTCACATTTATCTATTATAAGATGCAAATTTCCACATTTTAACATCTTTGTAATTGAGTGTACCTTTCAATAAATGTGTTTGCAAATCACGGTCCGTGAGGCAACTGTAACGAAATATTTCTCAATGCATTGTCCGTGTGCAAATTTAGGCATAGAAATTCACATTGTCATTCAGTTTGAGAAATGTGTGTTACTAGTTGTACATGTGTTCAGCTTAACTGGTGTTTAATATGTCTTGAAAATTATACTAAATTTCAACACTGCACTAAAGAAAATATGGAAACAAAGCAGAATATTAAGGTTTCCAAGCAATAAATTTGATAAATATTCATTGCTTGGAGGAATGAACACAACTGTTTGTTGGCCTGTGAATTAAAAACCCAGCTTAATGTAAGACACTTTCAGGTGACTGTGTTATGTTGTTAGGAATATGTTGCCAAAATTGCTTATCATATGGCATGCAATGTGAATTAAGGCAAAAAGAATTGTCAAATTCTTTATAATAGACATAAGAAATCCACAGCAAGAAAACTCTGGCACGTCTGGCTCATGCGTAAGCTGGTACTATTTTAAAGGCATTGAACGTCAATGTGTTAGAAATTTCCTGTCTACTTCAGTAGACCAGCATTAATTCCTAAGGTGATTTAAATCAGAAAAAAAAAAAAACTATATAGAAAATAGTGGTTTATCCACAGTTTTTGACATGCCTTAAGAGTATGATGTCAGTGCTTTGTAGCTCGATCTTTGTAGGTCAGGATCGTGAATGCTGATTATGAAAAGCACCATTTGATGTCACTAGGAAGCTATGGCTTACTGCTGGTATACTAAACATTGCTTCCATATTTAATTTTAACCCATGTAATAAGTCTTAAGAATGAAATCTTCCCCGGTGATTTTGTTGTGCCTGCACAGAGACTTGAATGGAGGTCAGGAGAGCTGATGGGGAGTTAGCTGTAAATTCTGCGCAGCGGAAGTCCTAGAGCCTGACGCTAAGCTATCGAGAATCTTGGTTCTTAATGAAAGTCCTGGGTGGGTATTTGAAAACATGACAAATAAGTGATATGAAAAATGTGGTGAGTTGGTTCTATCCTGGCGACTTGTGTGGTCAGCTACAGCCCCTTATGTCTGTAAATAAGCTCTTAAAAATCCCTGGAGGAAAGAATATAATTGCAGACTGTTATCGAAAACCTTCCAATAACATGTTTTGGTATAATCAAGTAAGCACCCGCATCAAAACATGCATGACAGAGGTCAGTGATGTGGAGGAAGATGCCAGAGAGGAGCTTTCTTTTCAGAAAAGCTCCATCACCTCAGCTCTTTATAGCACAAGAGAAACTAGGAAAACATGGACCTCAAATCAAAAGTGAATTAAAAAGTTATGGAAATGAGTGGGACTCTAAAAATGAAGTTTTTTGAAGAAATACAGTCAATATATTTATATATTTTTTTAAGTTATACACATCCATGACATGAAAAAGATCTATGTTTAAATCGGTGCAGAACTTCTGAAAATTCTTAAGTAAAGGATAAAAAATACAAACGGCAAGATAGTATAACATAATTTATCCTACTTTTTTTTCTTAGTATCCCTTAGTATCAGTCTTACAATCTATGACACCTTATATTGAATGGCGTGGTGGTAGTATTGTTATCCTTTTGCTTTAAGGGACTTTTAAAAGAAATATAATTAAGGGAAAATGATTTTGCATTCTACCTGGAGGTTCAAGGAGATGGCTGTAAATATTTTTTTCAGTTTGCCTCATGGAAATAATTCACGAAAGCAGCAGTTGATAAGAAGAGAATAAAAACATAGAAATATAATATAACCTAATATATATAATTATATAATATTACATTATATATTATAATATATATGCATCCAGAAAGCTATCAGACTCAAGGTTTGACATCCAACTCTTGATTTCAGCTCAGGTCATGATCTCACGGTTCGTGGGTTCGAGCCCCGCGTCGGGCTCTGTGCTGACAACTCAGAGCCTGCTTGGGATTCTCTGTCTCTCCCTTCCTCCATCCCTCCCCCACTCACACCCTCACTTTCTCTCTCAAAATAAAAAAATGAAAAGAAAAAAGGGGTAATTCAAAGCATGTGAAGTAACGTTCCTATTGATATCATGCTTCATATACATGTTCCTAGAGCTAGCATTATTCTGGATTTTAGGGCACATCACTAATTTCAAATAGTCAGTTTAGTACTCCTTTAATATTTTTTACACCACAACTTAAGAACACTTTGAACTGCATGTTAAATGTATGATCATGATAATTTATATGTCTGAGAGCAGAACATAAGATGCTTTTCTGCTTTCCAACTGAGCTGAATAAACAGTAAACAGTTTAAACAGAGAGAGTAACTCTCTCTCTCTGATATCTATCATTACAGTGCAATCAGCTCAGGCCAGGATTTTTATAACGATCTTGTAGAGTGTTGTTGCCTTTTTAATATCAAGAATGTTTCACTTGTGTCTATTTTTACGGAGAGGTTGCTTTGCAAATAGGACTCCCACATTTTATGTTGTTATTTATTAATTTCAACTGTGTAGGTTTCATTTTCCAATTCTTTTCCAAAAATCCTGGGGAAGCACATGATAGTCCTTTGTAAATTGCTTATGAATCACATTTCTTCTATAGAAAAAATTATTATAAATATATCTGATTGCCCATCCATGATTTCCAGAAATGTGGTAAATAAACAAAGTTGTTTTGAGATCATGTAATTTTAATTTAGACAAGTGATCCCCGTAGGGTCTATGCTGGAGAATGTTGGCTGGAGTTGCTGACAATGACCTGGGGTAAGAATTATATGGGGCCAAGGTCATTGTACTTTCTTATGTCCTCACAATAAACCATGAAAAGAACACATGATAGAGGGAAAACAGGATGGACTTTTAACATTTCAGCCACAATGCCGAGGAATCTGGCATAAAGTTGGGGTATTTATTTAAACCCCAATAAAGGTAGAACAAAAGGAAATGGTGTGCCCCATGTTTTTTAACTTCAAAATGTTGCCTTAGCAAAGGGACCGGCTTGATCATTACTAGCGGATTCTAAGCTGCTATATAACAAACCAAAATTAGCATGTAAGTCTCCTAAATTGTAACAGAAAATTTTGATCTGTACGCACTTGATAGATAAGAGAGATAAAAAGTTCCAGAGGCATGTTCTTTGGATAATCGAAAGAAGAGTTCCTACAATGGAAGGGCGGTACCTGTGACCTCACACACTCACAGGGGAGACTGGCTCAGTGGAAGAAACTGCGGACAATGAGGGTCAGAGGCTGGCTGGGTGCAGGTCAGCCCAGATCCTGGCTCATTTTCCACGTCCTAAAGCACAAAGGTGATTTTCAGCCAATTGTCCCCACTTGATGTGAAGAGAAACAAAGAGAAAAAGACTATAGGTACGACTGTATCCTACGGAAGAGATTTAACGTGGGCAACATGGCATCCCTATGAAAACAAAAGCCAAAATATTAGATATTTCATTTCAGCATATTGTAAGGAGAAGATGCACAGCCTGTTTGTATATATTTTCACTTAAAATAAAACAGCTGTCGTATCAATACACTTGTTCTAAGGAAGGATTTTAATTAAATCTCATATAATTTTACCATACATTTTACAACACATTTCCAGGAATTCAGTGTTCGAAAGTTAAAAATGATGTAGTGTTTACACATATACTTTTATATAATTTTCAAAGTGTCTTTTTTGCCTTCGTAGTGTGGCATTCTACCTGCATAACCAATTGCACCATTGACTTCTTCCTCCATCCTTAGTTTGTACAGCTTGGGGCTTTCACACTGATAATGGAATACTAAGTGGTGGGGCGCCTGGGTGGCTCAGTCCGTTAAGCGTCTGAGTTCCGCTCAGGTCATGATCTCACGGTTCGTGGGTTCGAGCCCCACATCAAACTCTGTGCTGACAGTTCAGAGCCTGGAGCCTTCTTCACGATTCTGTGTCTCCCTCTCTCTCTGCCCCTCTCCTGCCTGTTCTCTCTCTCTTTCTCTCTCAAAAATAAATAAACATTAAAAAAAAAAAATAAGTGGGAAGTCAGGGTATGAATAATAAAAATGATGCCTGGGATTGACTAAATATGAAACAAAATATTTAGAGGAAATACAGTGTATTTCCAAGAGTCTGAAAATCAAGACATAATCCGTGAAAATAACAGAAAGTCTAATTAAATTTACATTAAGTACAATTTAATTATAATTTTAAGATCAGCACACCCACAAGGAAATGGAAACTATCAAGCAAGACCATTTACCATGTGCTTTTTCCCTCTTTTCAAGTATAAGACAAAATTTATATGAAAGTATATTTTCTCGCTAACCTGGGTGTCATTAATATTATTAATATTTTATAAATCTGCAGTTGGATTTAATACCAGGAGAGCAAATGCTATTATCCACATTACATAAATTAATGGGAAATAATGTCCTAATAATAAAAAAAATTTTTGAAAGCTCACTGATGTATAAAATGTTGGGGTTCAGAGCCGACGGCCAAGAAAGGATTCTTGAGACATCTTTGGTACAAAAAGGTGGTTTTATTAAAGCACATGGGCAGAAAGAGCTGAACTGGGGTCGTGAGGAGTGACTGATTATATACCTTCAGGTTGGGAGGGGGTTAGGGATAGTGTAAGTCTCTAAGGAATTTTGGAAGCAAGATTTTTGGGACCCTTAAAGAGAGCTAGCTATTGTTAGGAAAAGTCATTTATTACTGTCTAGTAAACCCTCAGTCCTGACTCCCTTCTGATGTGTATCAGTGGGCCATCAGCTCGGAGAATGATTGCCAACATATGTCTTGGTGGGGGGGTTAAAGATCAAGGAAGTTTCGATAGGAATTTTTATATGTTAAAGTAGACGCACAGGATCCTGGGGGGTCAGGCTAAGACGGCCGTGTGCCCTTAGCAAAGTGTCATCATTGAGGCAGCTGAGCTCCTTAGAGGAATGTCACCCGGCCTGTTTCGAGGACTTGTCAGTGGAAGGAAATTTAATTTTTTCTTCTGCCTTTGTTTCCCACATCACTCGCAAAGATTACGTGTTTCCGGACAAGAAAAGGATGCAATTTTTTTTTTTCAGGAAAGAATTCCTAAAATGCTCTGGAAAGCAACCAAAGGCAGAAAAATTAGGATTAGAATATCCAGGTGATGTGTATTACTCACACACTGACTCATCACGGCCCTACCATCCGTCAACTCTTTAGCTGCCGAGTTATAGTGAGTATGCTTACAGAAGCTGATGTTGCCTTTAGTGGTGCGGATAAAAAGCTTCACCACTAAGACATAAGAAGCTGCTTTCGGGACATTAAAAATGTGTATGTTTAAAAACTCCCTAATTTATAAACAATGATGTATATTCTGTAATTTATGCATTTCAGTTCCAAATTGGGGGGGAAGAATGGCATAGAAGTTACACAAGTATCTAGTGAGACTCCACCTGTGTCCAAAGGGGAGCAAACACAAAATAACTTATTTTTTTGATTCACGGAAAAAAAGAATCATGGCGACCTGAGATTTCCCCAAGTGCTCCTCCATAAACAACAAACAGGGCTGAAAATAGAACTACTCTCAGATGCCTCTGAAAGATTTGCAGAATTTACATAAATTCAGCAGGGGACGATATGAAGTGTGTTTCAACCAGCAGGAGTGTTCTGTAGTTTATGGCTTTCTCTTATGCAAATATACTCTTCAGAAGATATATTTTAAGTTAAATAAATTTATTTTAAAAAACAACCTCCTTGTACATGTTAGCGGTGCTAGAAAGAAAACTCCAGGTCTAAAATAGTGGCACTGAGATTACAGCCCCAAGTCAGTAAACCAAGACCTAACCCCTAATCTACCAATAGTTTCAACTCAGAGGAATGTAACCTTTAACCTGTTGGAATTTTTTAATGGGCACCAGGGAGTCTATCACGTGACCCTCTCTTTCCATTCTCCAAAGGAAGAAGAAGTAATCTACCTGATGAGATCCCCTGTGACTTCCCTTAAGGAAAAGTGACTTCCTGGGACAATCCTTTCCTGTCTTTTGCTGGTAACTTTCTTGCCCCACCCTCCTTCCTATAAACACCTTCAGTTTTATACAGTTTCTTGAGTTGTTCTCTACTTGCTAGATGGGATGTTGTCTGATTCCCGAATCATTTAATAATTAGATCTTCAAACTCACTTGGTTGAATTTTGGTTTTTAACAGAAGTAATGTTAAGTCTGTAGGTCGTACAATTTAATTTTTTTCAAATCTTATATTTTATATATTGACAAATAAAGCCTATCTCTGAAAAATGATCCCGTACCAAAGCCATTTAATTTTTTTCAAATAATTAAAAATTGTACAGTGTTAGTTGCAATAAAATATTTAATTTTATTATTAAATAATAATATTTAATCTCACCAAGGGTGAGATGTCCTTCATTGTAAGGAAAAGAAACGCTCAATTCTTTTTGATCGAAACAGTGAGGACATTTCTTGTCTCCCAAGCAAAATGTCTGGAAATATGACTGCTCCAAAAATGACATGGCAGAGCCCTGGATTCACTTCTCCGCATGATTGACTCTGTCTCCCTTGCTATGTTGGTTTCATCTTATGTTTCCCAGTGTGATTGTTCCCTTGCAAGCATCAAATTCACTGGCAAAGCAGAAAACAAGGCAGTCTGGAAGTATTCATCTACAGCACCCTCCAGGACTTTCCTTTATAGTTTCAAGTCACATGGTCTTTTTTAAACCAATCGCCCTGGAGGAGAAAGGGATTATGAAGAATGACTTATTTTGAGAACGAAATGGATGTTGAGAAGTCAACTTCCAGAAATCCCATACCTTAATCCTTGGTTTTGACACCAGGATGGAGCTTTCATGGGGAGAACCCAAGGGTTATGAAAATAGTGTAAATGTAATAAACACAATTTTATAGTCTCAAATAAGAAATGGCTTTATTTTTCAACTATCAATTACAAGCATTCCCCTTTTCAGACAAATGAGAACAATGGACTAAAAAATAGTCTATGATGACAAATAAACAGCAGCCTCTGAAAGACAACAGGGACACCTACCTTTATTAAGACTTGTCTAGGCTATGGGGTGCCTGGGTGGCTCAGTCGGTTAAGTGCCCCAGTTCATCTCAGGTCATGATCTCAAAGTTCACGAGTTGGAGCCCCACGTCGGGCCCTGTGTCTCCGGCTCTCTCTGCCCCTCCCCCACTCATGCTCTGTCTCTCTCTTTCAAAAATACACATTTAAAAAAATTGATAAAAAAGACTTGTCTGCGCTGATTTAGTAAAACTCAACATCTAAGATGTTGAATGCACAGTTAACACTTGTATGTAATTTTTATTGTCACACTCAATTTGATAAACCACTAACACAGACTTACCATGTTTTGTTCTACTTTGTACATATTGCTCTCCGTAGTGCTTGTACCCTTAGGTTTCCACATAATGAAAATACAATATTTAGAAAGCAAGTAATATATATTAAATGATTTTTCTCTTCATTAGATTGCTTGAAATAAAATGTGATCTAATAATAGTTATCTAGTCTTTAATCAGCCAGCTACTGAGATTCTACCTGGTACCAATAGGGCAACAAACACAGAATAACCTTTTTCTTAATTCATGAAAAGAGAATAATGACAACCTGAATTCTGCTTAAACAGTGAACACAGCTGAAAATATAATTTCCTCAGGCCCCTCTGAAAGATTTATGAAAATCACAGAAATGCAGCGGGGGATCTTATTAAGTGCATTTCAATCAGCAGGAAAACTTTGTATTTTATGGTTTTCTCCTATGCAAATATATTCCTCGGAAGATATATTTTAAGTTAGGTAAATTTAAAAAAAATACATGAGCATGTGCATGTTAGAGTTGAAGGTGAATGAATGAGAAATTGCTCATAATTTTCAAGGAAATCTTGCATTGATGGCCATGTTCCTCCCTTTTCTGAAAAGTAATGAGCTTTGATTATAACTTCAGTTTTGATTTAAACATCCTCCTTGACTATTAGTCTTGAAGCAGTATTTCTAATATGTCACTCGAGGAGCAAAACAAGGAAAAAAATAAATGAGGGAGTGAAAATAAGGAAGTTTAATTTTTTCTTTTTTTTTTTCACTTTGTTGCTTGATGTACAAACAGAAATTCATATGAGAGAAATATAATGGCAATGGCAGGTAACAGTAATAAAAAAAGAAAACCTACCAATCCCTGGTATATTATTCTATATCCACTACTTTAGATGTTGGTAGTAGATGTGGGAACAGACCAAAAGAAATAGAAGACAAAAAAAAAAAAAAAAAACAAAAAAACAGCCTCTCAGATTTGGTGCTTCAACCCTAAAGAGGTAAGCAGATCATTTTATAATCTCAAATTAAATAATAGCAATGTCCAATCTCTGCTAGTTTAGCAGCTGGGATTATTGTTTGGCTACCAACCTGGCTTTTAAATCATAGGCAACCCAGAGTTTCCTGGGCCTTGAAAATGGTGTATGTGAATGCTTTCTTGGGAAGGGAAGATACTTAAGAGATCTCCTCCAGTATTCCTGAAGGTTTTCCCACAGGTGTTATGATTCATGGGGCAGAGAGATCCAAATGCCTTCAAACGTCTTCCATGCTAAAGCAACACTGAGCCTGGATGTCTTCAGTTAGCACTTACTGTTTACTTAGCGTTTAATAATAAAAAAAAATCTCCATCTAAAAGAAGATGAAAAATATCCTAGACAACTAGGAAAACCACAAAATGAACATCGTACTTAATGGTGACAGATGGGGAACAAAAGAAAGATGTCCGCTTTGGCCATTTCTATGCAACTTTTGTGCTGAAGGTTCCAGCCAAAGAAATTAAGCGGGGGTGGGGGTGGGGGGGAGACATTTGGATTAGGGAAAAAAAGGTTTTAACACTATCTCTCATAGAAGGTGTCATAATCAGGGGAGCCTGGGTGGCTCAGTCGGTTAAGCAGCCTACTTCGGCTCAGGTCATGATCTCACTGCTCGTGAGTTCGAGCCCCGCGTTGGGCTCTGCGCTGCCAGCTCAGAGCCTGGAGTCTGCTTCGGATACTGTGTCTCCCCCTCTCTCTGCCCCTCCCATGCTCATTCTCTGTCTCTATCTGTCTCTCAATAATAAATAAATGTTAAAAAAAAAAGAGAAGGTGTCATAATCAGATACACAGAAAATCCTAGTAAGCCACTAAAAAATAGCTGTTAGAACTAATAGTCAAGTACAACAAGGCTACAAAATAAAGATTATTACAAAAATCAATTTCTGTAAGGTAGCGATGAAAAAGAAATTAAGAAAAACTTCCACTTAAAACATAAAAAAGAACATGTTTAAAAATAAATTGAGCATAAGGAGATAAGAATTGTATACTCAAACCTACAAAATGTTGAAAAAAATGAAAGGAAATCTTAAGAAATAGAAAGACATCGATGTTTATGATTCGGAAGATTTAATATTGTAAAGAGGGCAATATTCCACAAATTGTTTTGCAGATTCAACCAATCCTTGTCAAAATTGCAGCTTACTTTTCACAGAGATTGACAAGCTGAAACTAAAATTCATAGGGAATTTCAAATCAACAAGAATAGCCGAAAAAGTCTTGAAAAGAAGGGGATTCACATTTCCCAATTTTAATATCTATGAAGGTAAGCAATATAGGGTAGTAGATTAGTGGAAGATATTGAAGGTCCAGAAATTTACTCTTACATGTATTAGCAATTGATTCTGACCAGGGCATCAAGACAATTCAGCGAGTAGAAAATAATCTTTTCCCCAAATGGTGCTGGGGCAACAGGATGTCCATACACAGTAGAATGAAGTTGGATTTTATACCTGACACCATATAAAAAAAGAACTCAAAATGGAACAGAGATCTAAGTGTAAGTGTTAAAACTAGAAAACTCTTAGTGAAAGCATTGGATGAATCTTCATGACCTTCACTCAAGAACGATTTCTTAGACATGATGCCAAAAGCACATGAGACCAAAAAAAGAAAAAAAGAAAAAAAAAAGATATATTCTACTACATCAAAATTAGGGATGCCTGGTGGTCTCAGTCAGTTGAGCATTCAACTGGCTCATGTCATGATCTCATGACTTGTGAGTTCGAGCCCTGCATCAGGCTCGCTGAGCCTGCTTCCTATCTTCTGCCCTTCTCTCTCTCTCTGCCCCTTCCCTACTTGTGCTTTCTCTCTCTCTCTCTCTCTCTCTCTCTCTCAAAAATAAAGAAATCTGAAAAAAAAATTTAAATGTTTGTGCTATGATGTCAAATGGTGTAGTTACGTGCAAAGCACTTCAGCTTTGCTCCTCAAATTCTTAAACACAGAGTTTGCCTATGATCTGTCACTTCTATGTACATATCCAGGAGAAACAATAACATGTCTACACAAGATCTATACCTGAATATTCATAAGTATTATTCATAAGAGCCCCAAAGTGGAAACAACTCCAATGTCATCAACTGATGAAAGAATCAGTGAAATGTTGGGGTGGCTCAGTCCGTTAAGCTTCCGACTCTTGATTTTAGCTCAGGTCACGATCTCACAGTTTGTGAGATCGAGTCCCGCTTATCAACATGGAGCCTGCTTGGGACACTCGATCTCTCTCTCTGCCCCCTACCCTGCTTGCCCTTGCTCTCTCTCTCTCTAAAAATAAACAAATAAACTGAAAAAAAAAGATGAAGAAGAAGTGAAGTGTAATATAGCTACATCAAAAAAGGAATAGAGTACTAATATATGCTAGAGCATGGATGAACTTTAAAAACATGGTACTATATGGAAACCAATTAGACAATAAATTTCATATATTAAAAAATAAATAAATAAACATTGTACTAAGTGAAAGAAGCCAGTCACAATAACTCACATATTGTATGATCCTCATTACATGAAATGTTCAGAATAGGTAAACATATAGAAACAGAGAGCAGGTCAGTTTGTTGCTTACAGCTAGGAGTATGGAATACACTGAGAATTACCTCCTGAGGCTTCTTTTGGGGGTGCTGACAACATTCTAAAGTTAGGTTCTTGTCAAGGAGGCATGAAAATCCAATCAATCGTCTGCTTTAAAATGGGGAAATTTTAGGCTATGTGGATTATAGCTCTATGAAGCTGTTAATAAAAATAATAGTACTTGCTTTAGCAATAATATAAAACACAAATATAATCAGGGGCAGAAAACAGTTCAAAGGAGAAAAGAAATTATTTGGGGATTATCTTTTCTTTTGGATTAGACATACTATTATTCTCCTCTATTAATCTTCCTAGAAGTTATAACATAATTATCACATTTTTGAAAAGCAGCTACTATGTCGTCATTTTGAGCCTTTTCTCAGTCACTTGTTATTACTCTAAATTATTTCCCATTTTTATACAATAAGCATTGTGCTTTTTAGAAAATATCATTAATAATGCATTTAAATTCCAATGAATATCTGGGAATTTTGAGGCTTTTTACATGGATAAAATGCTGCGATTTCATTTTAAGTCTGATTTTTTTTTTTAATTGCATTGAGGCCAATTATTTGTAACTGACATGTTTTCTTTTTATGTGGGTAATTTTTATATCCAATTTTCAGTAATGGTACAAAACTAGCAAACCCTCAGAGGTGAAATCAGCTCTCTTTATACTAGTGAATTTTCTGTGTCTATACTAAGGTCATTTCCCAAATTATCAAGAATGACACAGATATTAAAAGTAAAGTTATTGAGAGAAATGGATCTTGCTTTCAAGTTTCAGCCTCATCAATTCATACTTTTCAAGCTGACAAAACTCTTTTCATCATCAACAAAGATACTGAGATGAAAAAAAAATCAAAACACAGTCTTTAACATGGTCCTAATGATTTTCTACCTAGGGGACTTTGTCAGTGTATGCCTATGGTAACTGATATCTTTCTACCTTGACAAATATTTCTAAAAATCCAGAATATAACATTCTGTATATGTACAGTATTTTTGATACTGTTATACCTCTATTATCTACAGAAAAATGTGGATAAATTATTGCAAATAGTTAAATATAATTCTTGATATATAAAAGAAGGTTTTTTTTGATTAGTGGCTTCTCTATACAATATTTCTTTTTTTTAGTTTTTTAATGTTTATTCATTTTTGAAAGAGAGACAGAGACGGAGACAGAAAGCGTGAGCAGGGGAGGGTCAGAGAGAGAGGGAGACACAGAATCCAAATCAGGCTTCAGGGTCCGAGCTGTCAGCACAGAGCCCGATGTGAGGCTCAAACTCACCAACCATGGGTGAGATCATGACCTGAGCCGAAGTCCAACGCTTAACCGACTGAGCCACCCAGGGGCCCCTCTATGCCATATTTTCTAAGTGTACTGGTATTAGAACATAAATCCTGAATCTTTGCTTTGTTACTCTCTTACATAATTGCAAATTTATTATAATATATGTATGTATTAATTTTGAGAGATGATAGATAATTGATAATGTAAGTCTTAGACTATAGTTACTAATTTGAGATGCAAAAAATGAAATATAAGAAGGAAAATTATTGTCTGTTATAAAATAAATAACCTAAATACTAGAATAAGAAATGCTATTTTTTTTTATAAAGTTTATTTATTTTTGAGAGAGAGAGAGACAGAGACAGAGCTTGAGAGGGGAAGGACCAGAGAGAGAAGGAGACACAGAATCCGAAGCAGGCTCCAGGTTCTGAGCTGTCAGCACAGAGCCCGACGCGGGGCTCGAACTCACAAACTGCAAGATCATGACCTGGGCCTAAGTCGGACGCTTAGCCGAGTGAGCCACCCAGGCGCCCCAAGAAATGCTATTTTTTAAAAGTAACTTCTTAAAAAGAGTTTGAGAAAACAACAAAATGCAATAATGGTTGCCATTATCATTACTTTCATTCCCCTTATATCTAGGGACAAGATGATAGAAAAAACACGGGCACCAATGGTTCCACCAATCCAACGATGGCAAAGAACTGTCCTTTTCTGACTGAAAGGGAGTTGGCAGGAGAGAAAGTTACCAACAAAAGGCCTAATTTGTTGTGAACTATGTGGCTGGTCTGGCAAAGATTCTGTGGCAAGCACCTCAGACAATCACTTGGATGAAATGACCACTAAAGTGAATAAAATATTGACATCTCCTTTGAAAATAGGACTTAAAAAGTAAGAGAAACCATTTAATAGAAAGTATTATGCCTCATTATGCAAATGATCTGTAAATTTATGCTAAGATATTTTCTTAAAAACGTCTCTTGGGGCGCCTGTGTGGCTCAGTCGGTTAAGCATCCAACTTGGGCTCAGGTCATGATCTGACAGTCTGTGCGTTCAAGCCCCGTGTCAGGCTCTGTGCTGACAGCTCAGAGCCTGGAGCCTGCTTCGGATTCTGTGTCTCCCTCTCTCTCTGCCCCTCCCCTGCTCGTTCTCTCTCTCTCTCTCTCTCTCTCTCTCTCAAAAATAAATAAACATTAAAAACAAAAGTCTCTCCTCATGTGCTATTGATTATTAAATTTAGAAACCCAACTAAATAAAATTACCTCTAGAAAATGTACCCACATGTTGAAATGATTCACTTATGTGGTGAGATTATGAATATTATTTAATGTCTTCTGCTTGTATATTTCCAAATTTATTTAATGAAAAGGTGTTTTTACAAGAAAACAAAAATCAACTTTCCTCTTAAAGTATTGGGAAGGTTCTTCTCCAATCACTTTAGTCTCTATGTCCTCTCTCTTTTTATATATGTAAATGCATATTTGACAGTGTAAAAGTATTCATAAGAAAAATACTAGTGAGATAAGAGCTATTATTAAAGATGAAGATTTCTCAAACTTTTAACTGCATTTTTGCCCCCAAAGTATTTGAGGAACAATTAATAGCAATCTTCCCCAAAACTTACTTAATGCCTATACCTAATGAAATTACTACACGTCCAGTGAGATTGTAGTTCTGACCGCACGTACATTAAAATAATATTCAGCAAACATGTGTTTAAAATGTTATTTATACACCATTGATTAGTAGGTTCTCTAAAAGGGATACATGTATTTAGTTACATACCAGTTAGTGATTCGATATTTCCCACATCTTCTTTGCACCTATCAGGTAATAACGACAACAGCATTACCAGCAAAAGCCTTCCCATGTGCCAGACATTTTTCGAAACGTTTCACACTACTGAAGTCATTTAATCATCAAAACATTCCTTTGAAACATTATTAATAGATGAGGAAACTGGACACAGAAAGTTTGACTAACTTCCCAAGGTCACAGAGCATGTAAATCTAGAAAGAATGGATTCAAGCCAAACTTTTACTACTGCACTCCACTTTGAATCTTCCTGTAACACAGAAACACACACACACACACACACACACACACACACACGTACACACTTATATGGCTTTCTTTAATTTTTTTTTTTAAAGTTTATTTATTTTGAGAGAGAGACAGAGAGAGAACACACAAGAGAGCAGGGAGGGACAGAGACAGAAGGAGAGAAAGAATCCGAAGCAAGTTCTGCACTGTAAGCACAGAGCCAGACATGGGCTTGATCCCATGAACTGTGAGATCATGACTTGAGCGGAAATTAAGAGTCAGATGCTTAACCGGCTGAGCCACCCAGGCGCCCTGGCTTTATTGAAATTTTGTTTAAAATCCATCCTTCCCCAAACTAACAATGACTCAGTCTTTTCCTTTATTTCATGTTACATCCCACGGAACCTCTGGTGTAATTGTAATTTACATTACAATAATTAAATGACACCTCTGTTACCCTCATTGCATGAGTCAATAAACTTGACTTTATTGGACTCCAGATTTGTTCTTGGTGGACTTACACTGATTACATAGAATGGTTTCCACAAACACTCTAGAAAATACTTTATTATATGCCCATTTTACTGAGGTCAATTAATTTGGTCAAGTTGATGCAAATAATAATTGTCAGCAAAACTCACACCCAGGCATGATATCTCTAGAATCCTTATTCTTAATGCCTATGGTATCAGGACAATAGCCAAGACTCGAAATCAAACTTCATGGATTTATGTCAGCAACATTTTGACAGCAGAAATCAAAACTATGGAATTGCCCAAGGAAATCAGAGAAATTAAGAAGAACAATGGGCTGGGTTTGTAAAATACAAGCGTTAAAACATACAGGCAGAAAAAGAGAGATGAAGACTTGAGAAGAGGGATAAATACCAGCTCTGGGGAGGTGGGCACAGAGCCAGAGGGACGGCCAAGGTGAGGCTTTCACATGAAACTGACAGTTTCAGTAAAGTAAAAAAAAAAAAAAAAAAAAAGAGAGATTTTGAATTGAATGGAGATGTCCATGTAATCTAGAGTAGTTTGTGCAGAGTTGTGGTATCGAAAAATGCATTTCAGGGGTAAAGGTTTGGGGAGGAAATTGGACAGGAGAAAATGGAGCTAGCAGAAAAATAAAGATTTTTTTTTAAAGAAACTTGCCTTAGAAAAGAAAAAAGGGCTATTTTCAAACGTGAGACCAGGTCAGAGTTTTTTCTTCATTTGGTTGTCAGAAAAGTAAGAATGTTTATAGCTAGAGGAAAACATTCTACTCCAGAGATAGAGGTTAAAAGTAGAGGGGAGAGAAAAAGAGAGAAAGAGGGAACACTTACTAGAGGAGATTACTGGAGGACATAACAAAAAATAAAAATCAAGATAGTTTGCTGGACATTTACACTCCTGGCTGTTGATAGAGAAGCTGGAAACCGATAAATGCCCCCACTGAGAACAATGGTTTGAACAAACCAAAAGATGGTTTGAAAGAATCGGAGGGCTTCTAACGTGTCCAGGACATGAAATGACACATCCTGGGGAAAGGGAAGAACTCGTGTTTATACAAGCCACTTTTCCCCTCAGGCATTTGCTTAGTTTTTGTGTAGGAAAGAGACTAACAAGCCAGACAGAAGGCAAATGCTAGAAGAAGAGGTACCAACAAAACTTTGAGCAATCTCATGTTGTAGAGAGAATAAAAAATTAGAGCTAATACGTCAAGACAACCAACGATTAAGAGGCCAAGACCGGGGCGCCTGGGTGGCTCAGTCGGTTGAGCATCCGACTTCGGCTCAGGTCATGATCTCGTGGCTCATGGGTTCGAGCCCCGCGTCGGGCTCTGTGCTGACAGCTCAGAGCCTGGAGCCTGCTTCAGATTCTGGGTCTCCCTCTGTCTCTCTACCCTCTCCCACTCATGCTATCTCTCTGTGTCTCTCAAAAATAAATATTTAAAAAAATTTAAAAAAAAAGAGGCCAAGGCCACAGAAAGCAGGGAGAAGCAGAGAGAATCAACCAACATTAGTGCTGTCCCCTTGAGACATTGTCACGTTTATCTACATAGTAAACAGTATGAGAGTTATCTGCACAATGCAAGAGAATAAGAAGCAAAGAAATAAAAAACAAAAAGGCTGCAAAGCAGAATGAAGTTGCTAGAAGAACCCACTCTAGGACTCAAAGAGAAGGAGGGCTCTAAGAATTACCCCTGGCTGTGAGTTCTGTCCTCTGGGGTCCTGCACCATAGGAGCGTGGGTGAACCGTTCGGTGAACTGACTGGAGATGACACCTTGCAAAGGCTACAAACCAGGGGGCACCTGGGCGGTTCAGTCGGTTCAGCATCCTACTCTTGATTTCAGCTCAGCTCACGATCTCATGGTTTCGTGAGTTCGAGCCCCGCATCGGGCTCTGTGCAGGCAGCGTGGAGCCTGCCTGGGATTTTCTCTCTCCCTTTCTCTCTGCCCCTTACCCACTCATGCTGTCTTTGTCTGTCTCAAAATAAATAAGTAAAACTTAAAACACACACACGTGCGCGCGCGCGCGCACACACACACACACACACACACACACACACACAATGACTATGAACCAACCATGAATCAGCCCCTGGTGGATTTGAGGTCATCTACCTTTCCGTTCCCTGCCCAGACTGCCAGAGGATAGGATAAGTCCTCTATGAAGGGAGAAGATAGCCTATCTTCAATTTTTCATATAAAATTCCCAGCTATCATTCAAGAAAGTAACAAGCATGCTAAGGCAAATAAAGGAGAAAAACAGACAACAGAAACAAACCAACAATTGACCAGTATCAGAGCGGGTGGGGACAAAAAACTGCGGGTGTAATATTTATAATTCAGTGAAACAAAATAATCATTATACTCACGGATAAAGGGCAAAGAATCTCAAATTCTACTGAAGACTTATCAGAACAGTGAAAATGACGTCTAGTATGAGGTCTGGCAAAGAAATCAAGAACTGCAATCCTCATACCCCAATGGTAGCAAAGCCAATTGTACAACTACTTTGGAAACTGGTTGGAAGTATCTAGTCAAGCAAACGTGTTCATACTTAGAATCTCGCAATCCCATTCCTAGGTACAGGCAGAAGTGAAATGCACACAGTTGTGTGTGCAAAGACACATAGCTCACGGCAGCCCTACTCAGAAGGGCGATAGCGTGGTAATAACCCAAATGTGTATCAGCGGCAAAATGGTAAATGGCACTATCATCACATGAACTTGATCAGACAGCGAGCAGAATGAATGACCTACTGGCACACAGAACAACATGGATGAATCTGGCCAACACAGCACTGAGTGAAAAACATCTCATTGCAAACAGTTCATATTATGCAATTCCGTTTTAATTAAGTTCAAAATTGGCAAACGTCATCCAAGGTGTCGAAAGCCAGAAAAGTGGTCATCTTTGGGGTGGGTAGTGACCATATGGGGACACAGAAAAGACCTGTGGAATCCTGATTTATGGTCATCTCCATGCCCACGATCAGATGCTCTCAGCCTATACCCTTTTTGCCTCAGTCATGGCTTTGGCCTTGCTCTGAATGCAGGTGTTCTCTGGTTACATTTGTATGACTTCGACGGTGTCTCTTCTGCCCGGGACTTCTCTGCAGCTGCCACATGGGTTAACCATAGGAATCCCCTCAGATATTCTGGAATGTATGCAAATATGTAAAGGCAAGGTAGTCACTACTCCTTACAGCCTTTGCCAATATTAGACAGAAACCAGTTGCTGGGACTTCTGTACTACTTTTTTTTTTGTTCCATGCAGGCAGCTCTGAGGTATATTCACAATTGCTTTTCAGAGATCCCCAGCTAAATTGAGCCCCAATTACCCACAACAGTAATTAGCTCAACATGCACTCTTGAATTGTGTTTCCCCCTTTACGGGTTTCTCTGTTTTTAGTATCCTCAATTATGTCCCCTTTCATTACCTCCCATACTTAACTACTTGCCCACAACCCCTTGTCTCAGGCTCTGCTTTTTGGGGAAAACCCAAGTTAAATATATTGGTACATGAGGAAGAAGTTCCTCGGGATGAAATTCTGGAATGGGAATACTATTGGTCAGAAGAAAGTCACACCTGAGTGCAGGAAAAAATAGAGAAATGATAATCCCTCACCTACAATAAAATTGCAATTACTGAGATCTGACCAGTGGTTGGTTATGATGAGGTACACATGAAAAATAAAGCATGGGTTTAAGTATTGGTGTGGCATTTAAATAGCTTAATGACCGTGACCGTTTCCCAGGTTGTTAAAGGTTTTAGAGTCCTAGAAGAAAACAACAGCCAACTAAGATTAGCCAGCTATTGATTATGCTATCCCTGAACAAGACAGACATCTTCCACAACAGCATTTAAAGAGTCTTCTCTTCGGGTGCCCAGGTGGCTCCGTGGGTCTCGATCTCAGGTCATGATCTCATGGGTGAGTTTGAGCCCTGCACGGGGCTCTGTGCTGACAGCTTAGGATCCTCTGTACCCCTCCCTCTGCCCCTTCCCCACTCTCTTTCAAAAATAAATAAACATATGGAGAAAAAAAGACTCTTCTCTTTCAGCTAGGGGCTAGAATGTGCTAAAAATTAGGTCCAGAATGTAACTGTAAGAGGAGCCAAGGTCCAGGGAGAGAGAACATCCTGCTTTGACATGTTTCCGATGGCCATATCAGGAAGTTGCTAAGATTCCACCTCCTGTAGGCCAGGTGGTAGCTCTCAGGTGACAAAGGCAAGAAGGATGTGTTTCCTATTCCGGGTGATCCAAGGGAAGAGGTGGGTAAGAAAATAGGGAGTTACCTGACTTAGCGGAGAAAAAGTAACAATAGCTTAAAAGCGAATGCGGAATTCAGCCACAAAAATGAAAACCTGCGATTCTTTACGCAGTTTCCAAACGTAAGCCAATGCTCCGAGAGGACACCGACAATGAAAGAAAGGACGTTTCCGTTTGGAGAAGGATCCTAAGGGCCACTTCGCGTATGTGACCACTGTTACTTCTATCTTTTGCCAAAGGAAGCTGAAGCCGTGTCCTAATACCTGGGTGGAGCAGGGACGAAGTTTGGCCTTGTTAACCATTAGGTCAAATCAGTGAGCAGAGGAAGCACCCTGTCCCTTGGGCTGTTCATTCACTCAACAATTAAACAAGATGGCTTGTTCCGTGGACGACTGGGGTACCTATCTAGTTAGCCATGCTAAGCACAACCGACTTTCCGACAGAGCGCTCATGATGGCAGAAGTCTATACTTCGGTTCAAAGTATAGACTTCATTTAACAAAGGTCAATCTACATGCTGCCACTGCTGAGAGACCAGCCTATCAAGATCAGAAACCAATACTGAGCTTTTGATCCTGCACCATTTCCCAGCAGGGTGAGCCGACTTCTTGGTGACACGCTGATTGTTGGACATCTTCCACCCTGAGGGTAACGGAGATCCGTCCTCACTACACTCGATACCAACTCTCGAAATGGACTTGCCTTCCCCACTCAAAACACGTCTGTCATTACCACCATCTGGGGGTTTACAGAATACTTGATTTACAGGGGACCGTGATTAATATCACCTCAAACCAAGGAACATTTTTTGAGGTGGAAATATGACAGGCACCTAACCAAGAGGCCCAAGTGCTCTTTCTCATACATGGCATTACTTGGAAACAGCTGGCCTAGTCCAGTGATGGAAAGCTTATTAAATGCTCAGCTTAGTTTTTGGGTGATGTCCTGCAAGATACAGTATATGCATGGAACCAGCAAATAAAACACTGTACAGTGTCCATAGTCACTGAAATGCATAGATTTTAATGCAAAGGCTTAGAAGGAAGGTTGGGTCTTCTTAACGTCACTCCAAGTAACATAGTAAAGAAGTTTATACTTCCTGTGTCCACGATTACATTGAATAAGAGGTGCTTGTCTCCAGTATGTGTATGTGTGTTTGGTGCGGCTGGGAGTGGGGGTAACTTCCCTAGGGGTAAACAGTAAGAGTCCCACTGAAGTCAAAGCTGTGACTTTCCCCCTGAAAGTTTTGGGGGCCCTGTGCTGGTTGACCAATAAGCAATGGATGAAGTTAGCACGTTGGTAGAGTTCATTGAAAGTGATTATCATGAGGATCTAGTCATGATACTACACGAAGGAGACAGAAAGAAATACACCTGGAAGCCAGCACACTCACAGATTTATCGTTTGGTGCTTGTATGTCCAGCAATACTTGTAAATGGGCCGATGATCCTGACCTCCTCAATGACGAGCACAAGAAGATCCAAAAGTTCAAGGACTAGGCGGAACATCAATCGGTCTAATGTTTATATTTGGCGATTGCTACAGCTACCAGCTGAGCGGGAGTATGGGCTGAGAACATATGTCCTCAATTTTCCTATATACCGTTTTCTTTCTGTTTGGAAATTCTCTTTTGCTGCCACCCACCTAAACGAGTCTGCTGAGCCATTCAAGCATACGCACGAATCTGGAAGTGTTTGGGCAACACTCCTTTGGCAAACCTTGACCAATGTGGAAACACATGTGTTAGGCTAGACAAATCTCTCCTATGCGTACATCAGATACACAGGTCCTCAAAGGGTCCTCTGTAGGACTGACGCTGACTTCCCCAATCCCCAACCACTGGGTTGGTTTTCCTTTCCTTATTCCACTCTTCCAAATCCTCCCCCCCAGTTTTATTCTCTGTGATAAATTTTCAAATTAAACTATCTGCGTACAAGTCCTTGTCGCCAGTTCTGCTTTTAGGGACAACATAAACTACAAATGTGGGAATGTTCTATTCCATGATCTTGTCATTGCTACATGTAAATAGAGAGTAGTAAGTGTACTATTATGCAATAAACAGTTTATTTAAAAAATAATACATTTTAAACGCTGAAATAATAAATTCTAAGATCATGCTATCTTATGAAACTTCTTATTCTGAAAATGGCATCCACTGACTCTTAATATACCTTTTCTTTGCTCTCTTGAAAACAGCCAGTTTCTTACTCTTTTTATATTCTACAAATATCTGAAATTTTTCTTTTAAAATTATCATTTTAAAATAATTTCAGGTGCAGGGCGCTGGGGTGGCTCAGTTCGAGCCCCACATCAGGCTCTACAGTTTGGATCCTCTGTCTCCCTCTCTTTTCTCCTCCCCGACTTGTTCTATCTCTCTCTCAAAAATAATAAAATAAAACATAAAAAAATAAATAAATAACATAGGAGCACCTAGGTGGCTCAGTCGCTTGAGCAGCCTACTTTGGCTCAGGTCATGATCTCATGGTTTGTGAGTTCAAGCCCCACGTCAGGTTCTGTGCTGACAGCTCAGAGCCTGGAGCCTCCTTCTGATTCTGTGTCTCCCTCTCTCTCTGCCCCTCCTCTGCTCATGCTCTGTCCCTCTCTGTCTCTTAAAAAATTAAAATAAAATGTTAAAAAAAAATGTTTTGCCTCCACTGTTGTACTCAGGTTTCCTAGTTCTGTGGAAAATATTTTAAAAGGTTAACTATTATTACATTTGTAAATATTAGTGTCTCTTCCCATGTCTTTCTATAATCATTTTTTAAGTGTTAACTGAGTTGCCTTTTCTACTACGTCCAGCATATATTCCAATCTTCACTGTCTTTTTATGCTACTTAATTATTGCCAACCAATTTCCTACCCATTTTTTTGCCAGGAAAACATTTTTTGAATAAATATTTATTGGTCAAGGAATGTTGATCACTCTAAACGTGACAGCAGGGCAGAAAAAGATAAATAGAAACACTGTCCCTGTGGACCTCGCATTCCAGTGTGGGAAGAGAGAAATCAGGTAGAAATAAGGAAAATAAGCATAGGGTATCAGAAAATACCACTGGAAATTAGGAAGACGGGATCTGAGTAATTAAGCTATTAATTGCTAGTATACATAGACTAAAATGGAGATTTAAGGTACCCAGGATATTACAGAAGAATAGACAACAATTTTTATGCATGTGAAGGAAAGTTCTAAGGCAATGTGTGTGCTTATACATATCTTCTGCCCTTGTCTCCTACTGTGTGGACTGCACCTCACGGGCTCCCTTAATGACTAGCTGTCAGTGTGTTTGCTCATACCAGGCAGGAGGAGAGGGAGGTTTGGGTAACTCATATTGGGTCTGTGGAGTCCATTTTACCTGAGCACCCGTGAGAACAATCAGCACTTTACAGAAGGAATGTTTTAGAAGAAAACAAGGTTCTTGTTAAAATACGATGCCTGACTGTGGAAAAGCCTGCTAGCTGTCTCCCAAAATCTCTGTTCACTTCTTCCTAGCACCCAGCAGACAGAATTCCATTTCTTAAGACTCTCAGGAAGCTGGGTGCATCCTTATAACTAAGCTAAAAACCAAGGGGACCGTCAGGAGATCATGTACGGCTCTTCTACTCTTGGCTCGTGACAATTTTCCATCCATGCCCTTCTCTGTCCATTTCCTCCTCCGGCTACGTAGGATGGAGACAGTCACCCAGAGCTTTGAACTTAGAAGCCCATGGAAGGAGACAGGGTGCCTGCCATCTTGAGACCTCAATGTGAAGAATGGCCATGATAACCCTGCTCACTGCAGGTACTATTAATGAGTAAGAGGTAATTATACTGTGCTCCCACCATTGTGCATTTTGATTTGACATCTGTAACTAATTGTCAGAGGGCCTAGATCATCATAACTAATTCACGGAGAAACAATCAATTTGAGGAGTTAGGACCGTGCCTAAAATATGCAATTGGCTTGGAGATAGGAGGACTCGTAAGAGACCCAGCAGGTGGAGCTCGGGAGGCTTGAGAACAGGTGAGGAAGGGGATTTGCAGGGTGGCTAATGAAGGAGCACACCCTCGCCAGATCCACTGTTGAAGGCAGCAGATCGCACGACTTTCTGGGATCGTCTCACAGGCATCGCAAATTCCACAAGGCCAAGTCGGAATTCACGGCCTTCCCCCACGATACTCCTGTGAGTATCGGCTGATCGAATCCTGGGATTCATGGGTTTTGCAAAATGGTGCCACCGGCCACACAGCTCATCAAGTCGGAAATCGCCGAACCACAAAAGGAGCAACATCCAGCCTTATTACCTCCATCCACTCCCTCCCAGAATCTTCACTTTAAAAAGCAAATCTGATCAGATGACCCCATCTTCTTTCCCTTCTTTCCCAGTCCCTACCCTACTGTGATGAGCCACAAATCCTTGTCTTTTCTCTTAGGACAAATTCAAATTTCTTACCATGGGCATTCTGGCATCGGATGATCTTTCCTTTTGCTTCTCAAAGATATCGTACGCTTTCAACTCAGGGTTGTCGGATATGCTACTATTTCTGTCTTATGTACTCTTTCTCCACTTGTGACTCCCTAACTCGCCTTCCACACCTTCGGTCTTGAGGACACCTTCCTTGAAGTCAGACTAATGTCTTCTTGCAGAGCCCTAAACGTTTCCATTCGTAGAACTCCTTGTAATGATGTAGAGGTGTTCCATACTCGTGTAACCAACTTAAAAGTAGATCTTTTGAGGGGAGAAAATATCTGTTTTGTTCACTGTCTGCCTTGCTCACTATTTGTTGAATAAATGAAAACCTTGCATCCTTTCCAGGGAACCTGGGTGACTCAGTTAAGCGTCCGACTTTGGCTCAGGTCATGATCTCATGGTTCGTGAGCTCAAGCGCTGCGTAAATCTCTCTGCTGTCAACACAGAGCCCACTTCGGATCCTCTGTCCCCTTTTTGCTGCCTCTCCCTCACTCACATTTTCTCTGAAAAATAGATACACATTAAAAAAAAAAACAAAAAACTTGCATCCTTTCCAAATGGCCCCTACTGTTTCCTCCATAGTCTTGTCTTGGTCTCCTCCTGCAATCTGGACAGCTAGACTGGAAACACACGGGGAAACCTCAATGACTCCAAGCTTTATACAGAAGGTACAGGTGTTTGAAATCTGCAGGTAAGCACCATAAATAAGGTGTTGTGGGGCCACGCGAGTGAGCACTGCGGTTATGCAGGGCGGGTTAGACGGGCAACGCTGCAGGCAAGATCGGCATCTGGAGATACATTTTACAGAAAGAGAGCCACGTGCTTTGACAGAAGGAATTAGGATCAGAAAAACCCCCAAAGGGAAAATGTGTAGATGCACTCACTCTGCTAACATAGTCATGGGCATCCGAGGATAAATAACCGTAAGCTCCTCTATCAGATGCTAAAAACACACAGGAGAAAATGAACAGCAAATCTCACTCATGGAATGTGAGAAGTTCTCTGTGCAGTTATGCGGTGTGTTAGATTGCTTCTGGCTGAACCACTGAATGAAAAGGCCAAGATCATAAGGGTTTATTTCTCGCGTTTAACAGGAAGTCCAGGGCAGGCAAGTCTGGGCTGCAGTTCAGAGGCTCCAGGGTGGGTCTGCAGCAATGTGATCACACAGGCCTTCCGGTCCTACCTGTGCAGGGGTGGTGACGGTACCAGGTTGTCTTCCTGTCAAGTGGTAACGACCAACGTGGTTCTCTGTTGGGGGAGGTCATTGCAAGTGGCAGACCTCCAGTTGACCCACAAGGGGGACCCGAGCAATCGGAGGCTTCCCACTCCTTCCCCTGTCCCCGGAGTGTGCGTGGCACCCACCTTCCCTGCTCCTAGATGCTGCCCCGAGAACACAGCCTTGACATAGAACTGTGGTGTTGAGACCATGGACGACATCCACGACTGAACGCAGGGGAAGCCCGGACGTCCGATGCTCGCGGACCACCTTGGGAGCACAGGGATGCCTTGAAACTGCCAGCTGCTTTAATGAGCTTGTTTAAGGAGCTGCTCCTGGTGCGCCTGATGAAGGGAAACTCACGCCTGGGCGGTGGGCCGACCTCTACTGAGGGCCTTTCCCTGAACACGGACACCAACTAGAGGCGGAAACTGGAGTTAAAGGTTGGAGGAACAGCTGAGACCGGGGAAGGGCATGAGGTGTCCGTACTCTGCTAGGTTCGGGGCTGGCAGGCAGGGTGGGAGAGCAGGATGAGAGGTCTGGAGAGCTTCAGGTGCCATTCTGCAAAGCGAGGAGGGCGCAGGCAGCCTGGGATCAAGATCTGAGCAGTCGTGACAAAGCCTGATCGGGACGCCAAGGGGTGGGATCTCTGGAAAAGTGATGCACAGGAGGAGGAGACGATACAGTGGTTGACAGGGGAAGCGGACAACACCCCATGCTGTCCGACCCCCAACACGAAAAATGTCAAACAACAATCACTCCAAAACACCCAGGAAAAAACTTACATCCTGTCTCTGTCCCTTGAAGCTGTCCAGCTTATCATGACCTTGGAATAAACACCCAGGAGATAACCAAATCCTTGCTTACACAGACTAAAAGAGAAGGTCACGTGGGGGGGGGAAGGGGGTGCAGGGGACAGGATGGGGGTAGTCGGGTGGGTAGATGAAAACGCAGACTGTGGTAGGAGTTCCCCTGCCCAAAAAAGTCAAGTCCACAACCTCCATGAGTTCACAAACCAGGGGAAAGCTTTAGCCATGTGAGCGGGTACGTGCTTCACGGATAGACTTTTAAAATGAAAGCTGTGGGCTTCCTGTTTGCTTCTGTACGTTTTTGTATGTCCATAGATCGATGTTCTGTATATACAATGATTTCTTACCTCTAAAGGGTATCCCCAACATTGATGTGTAAAAGAGCTAAAGTTTTTCACAAGACTATTATAAATGATAAGGGTTGTAAAAAATGACTATATAAAAAGTAGGTAAGAGAAATAAAATGGGAAGCACTTGGGTTGCTCAGTTAGGTATCAGACTCTTGATTTGGGCTCAGGTCATGATCTCACCTTGGCGAGATTGTGCCTGCTTTGGGCTCCACACTGGGCGCGAAGCCTGCTTGGGATTCTCTCCCTCCCTCTCCCCCTGTCCTCCTCCAACTCATGTGTGCACACGCGTGATCTCTCTCCCTCTCTCACAATAAGAAAAATAAAAATGAAATGTGGTTTTCTGAATAACAAAAGATACAAAGGGCATAGGGGATTGGTTTAAAAAAAAAAACCAAAACGTAATTTTATCCTAAAGTAAAATTTATATTATAGGATTCCTTTTAAAAAAGACAAAAGCTGGGGTGCCTGGGTGGCTCAGTTGGTTGAGCGTCTGACTTCAGCTCAGGTCATGGTCTTATAGTTCGTGAGTTCGAGCCCCACATCGGTCTCTGTGCTAGCAAACAGCTCAGAGCCTGGAGCCTGCTTTGGATTCTGTGTGTGTCTCTCTCTCCCCCTTTCCTGCTCATGCTGTGCCTCTCTCTGTCTGTCAAAAATAAATATATGTTAAAAAAAAATTTTAATAAAGAAGACAAAAGACAAATTGATATAGAAAGTTTCAAAGAGTTTGTGAAAAAATACTTTAAAAGATATTTTATATACGGTCAAGCCAGGGCCAAACTAGATTTATTTAAGTTAAGAAAATTTTAAATCAAAAGTACACTGGTATAAAATGGATCTTCTCTTAATAAAATCTGCTCTTAAAATAATCTTAAAATAAGATCTGCTCTTAATAAAAAATTGTAAGCAAAGGTTTTTCTATACCTTTAACGTAATCTGCCCAGGAAAAAAAAATGATTCTGTGTCTTGTCTTTATCAGGTCTTTGATTACTTAAGAAAACGGGCTTCTCTATTGAAAGAAAAGCTAAATTTTTTTACAACTGATTTCATTAGCAGCACAGTCAAATAAGAAAGTGATGCTACACTTTCTTTAGGGTATATTTTTGTAAAATTCCTAAAAATCTATTATGTCCTGATATAATATTATCAGTCATAAATTCAAATTGTATGTCACAGAAATAATGAAACTCCCTTGTCAATTGCATTATAATACACTCTCGTCAGTTCTTTAATGATGACCATTTTTAAGTCTTTTATCATTTACAGACAGTTAATTGCTTTACTCTGATATTTTAATTAAAAGTATTTCTGCAAAAGTGTTTCATCTTTAAAGAGATTCATGGAAAAGACTGACGGTTTCTGATAACCTGATAAGATCAACACTTTTTCATGTGGGAGGGATAACACGGAAACTTCTAAGTGCTTTCCCAAAGCTACCTGCACAGCCTCACCATATGCCATGAGATAATACCCCAGAACCTGTCCCCATTCTCCTTCCCCACATCAGAAAAATGGGTCCATTGTATTAATGATATCATATCAGCAGGTGAGGACTCGACGCCCTGCAGACTTGGTCAAAACATCTGTGAAGGAGAGGACAGGTGGTGAGCCCACAGCAAAGTCAAGGCCCAGGCGCTGCCATGAGGTTTTGGGAATCGTGTGGCTGGATAAGACACATATTCTTCCAGAAGCTGTTTGATAAGATACAAGCCTATACAAGCCCTAAAAATGTAAACAAGATGGAAGCCTTTGTGGGGATTTGGGGTTTTAAAGGAGTTGTATTTTCTACCTGCCGTGGTGCCTCTTTCCCTTTCACTACCTGGTAAAGAAAGGGCACACATAGGACTAAGGGTAGAGCAGTAAGCCACCTTTGAGAAGGCAAAAATACCAGTGAAACAGATTCAAGCCGGGGGCATCTCCCAAGCAGGGTCGGCATTTGGGTTAGATGTGTCTGTGATGCCAGAAGTATGGGTTGGGCATGGAGGCTGAAACAACAGAAGGTGAGACGGCCCCTGGGGTTTTGGCCCCAGCTCTAGAGGGGGCACCAACCCAATATGCCCTCATAAAGGAATAGGTATTAGCAGTATGCACAGTGCCACTTCGGATGGAGCCTCTTGGGACGGAAGGAACCACAGCAGCCAGTGGACCAAACTCAGAGTGATCTGTCTGGTGATCATTCATAAGCACTTACCATGAAGCCCACTGAAGTTGGGCTGCTCTAAAGAGATTAACCCTGTGGCTTAGACAATGGAAAGCACAGGAGTAGATGACTCATGAGTTGGCCCTCATGGGGTCAAGACATTTAGAGGGATACTTGGGTCTGCCTACAAGAGCCCGAGGCAGTCCTCGCTGTTTTCCATGTCCCAGCTCAGAAGGCCCTGACGCCCCTTGCAATCAGGAAGCTGATGCCTTACCTATGGTACAAGCCCTAGCAACTGACCTATCAGTGGACACAGCAAATCGGGTGCATAGAATGTGTGGCCCTGCGGTGCCTAGATGGGATGTCACGGGTGCCAGATAGCCCTTAACATACAGTGACTCCATTAGTGCAGTAATAGAATGTCCTTTGTGTTCTAAACAGTGTCCATGGCAAATGCCAAAGGAGTTTGGGGCCATGCATCAGAATTCCCAACTGGTGAGGGATTGGCAAGTTGGTTATATTGGCCCCTTGTCTCTAAGTGAGGTTGGCAAGTTGGTTATATTGGCCCCTTGTCTCTAAGTGAGGGCTCTAAATATGCCTTGGTTTGTGTGGCTTAACCCACACTTCCCCCTGTTACCATGCAAATCAGGCTGCCACCATGAGGAGACTAATAAGGTTGAGTATCATGTATGGATACCTCTTTTGAATAGATAGTGATTTCAAAGCTTATGGTATACAAGACTGGGCAAAGAAACATGAAATTAGATGGAAATTCCATTCCATTCAATGGAAAAAACAAATGAAAGAAAGAGAGAGTGGGAAAGAGATAGAAGAAGGAAAGAAAGAAAGAAAGAAAGAAAGAAAGAAAGAAAGAAGAAAACGAGAAAAGAAAAGAAAAAAGAAAGAAGGAAGGAAGGAGTGAAGGAGAGGGAGAGGAGAGGAGAGGAGAGGAGAGGAGAGGAGAGGAGGAGAAGTGAGGAGAGGAGGGGAGAGGGGAGGGGAGGAGAAGGGAAGGGAGGGGAGGGGAAGAGGATAAGACAGAAGAGAGAAGAGAGGAGACGAGGAGAGGAGAAAAAAATAAATATGAAAGCAGTAGATTAAATTTCTAAGAGGTAAAACCACCTTGGTTGTTGGACTAGTACTATCCCAGGCTTTGCTACATTTAAATGGCCAACGAGCAGAGCCTATTGCCCCATATACTAGACTCGAGACCCCTGCCAAGACACCCAATACAGCAAGGGTGTGGAAGTGACAGGAAATAGCCATTGTCCTCTCACCTTGGATCAATGGTGCTATGCTGCTGAGAATCACAAGCCCCATCATGCCTGGGGAAGGAGTGATCTGTTTTGGGGGTGGGGAGGAAGGAGTTATCTAATGGAATTTACAATGAGAATTTACAATGGAATTTACAATTTACCTGACAATGTTGCCTCCCCCAGCCAACATGTTTGGTATGTTCAACCAAGTCAAGTCCCTAAAGCTGCCAACCTCCCTTTTCTTCAGGCCAGATGGGTACATTCTATTTGCTACTGGTACCATTATTTGGTTGCAATCTTTTTTCCTTTCATTGGCCTGGAGGACATTATAGGCCATACTAAATTCACCCAGCAAGACTTGAATGATAGTGAACAAAACCTGTCTTTACTAAGCACTGAATGTCTGTAATTAAAAACAAACAAACAAACAAACAAAACTATCCTCCAAAATGAAATGGCTTTGGACATTATTATTGCCTCACAAGGAGACATCTGTGACATGCCAACAAAATGTGTGTTTATACCTAAGGAGTCTGCTAATGTTCTACCTTTATTAAATTGCATAAAGACAAAAGTGAATGCCCTGAGGAGTAACCTAGCCCCCAGCCTAGGGGACTTAGGAAATCAATGGTTCAGATCACAGGGATCTTGATTTAAAAAAATTGTCACTGATTTGGGGAATTATTGCCTTAATCTGTGCTTTCGCTTACATGCACATATGTTGTTGCTATGACACCTGTGTCCCATGCAGCCAGATAGCTGCCAAATGAGCCACCTGGATGGTAGGAATTCTTCTTATTGCTCAGGGCATCACAAAAAGGGGGGGGGGGGCATATGAGACCGTAAGAGCCGGTTTTCACAAAAAGTGAAATATTGGGAAAAGTCATTGGAAAGATGTGACCGTTAGTTGAATCGCGATCTGGACCTGAACAAATGGAAGCTCCTCACGCTGGCCTCTTTGGAATGTGTCCTCCACTTGTTTTCTTGTTCCCAGAAGCTACCCAGTTAAAGCCCGTATATAAACTTTTTCAGATTTGAAGGGCAGGTTCAGAGGTCTACCCGCCCAATACAAGCCTCGTATGTAAGTTCCCTTGCTTCTTAAAATTGCTTCTTACCGATCTGAAATGGCCTACCTCTTCTTTCGGCCTTTCCCTGCCCTTTGCCAAGGGAGCCACTTTCAGATGATACGCAGGAAGCTCCCAGAGTTGTGAAGCAATACTCTTACCTCATCAGTCTTATTGTTAGAGCAAATAAAGGTAAGGGGGGCAGACACTCACCAGGAGCCCTGCACTGACACCACGTCAAGTCAGGAGTGCTCAGCTAGGACCCAGGTTGTGAAGGTGGGTAACCGGCATCTCCTACCCTGAGAGCTTGGTCTATACCTGCGAGCAAGAAAGGAAATGACAGCTACCGGTGTTGTGGTTTATCAACAGTATGTGTATGTATGGAAATCACACAGATATTAATGATTAGCTCCGACCTAAGAGGAAGGTCTTCAGAAAAGAGGTGGCGACTAAGCCCATCAACTCCTGTGTGTTGAGCACCAACATTGTTCCTGGAAGTGGGGTGCGCTGGGGAGAATGGTTTAAGAGCAAACAGGGTCCCCGTCATGGAAGTTCAGGCTGTTGAACTTGCTGGAGTGTCCCTTCTTCAAGATTTGCACGTGGCTGACTGTGTCTTGTCACTCAGGTACTTGCTCACATGTCACACTATCAATAGAGCTTCCAGACATCCTTATGTCTTCGATCACCACAAATGACTCACTTCAGATGACGGGTACAAACAAACAGAAGGAATGGAAGGAGATATTCTATGCAAATGGAAAAAAAAAGAAAGAAGGGGTAGCTATGCTTATATCAAGCAAAATAGCCTTTCAAACAAAAACTCCAACAAAGAACAAAAAACAGCATTACACAAAGTGGACAGCCAACAAGAGGGTATAGCATATGCGAATATTTATGCACCCAACATAGGAGCACACAAATACAGAAAGCAAATATCAACAGACCTAAAGGGAGAAATAGAGACTAATACATTAGTAGTAGGGGACTTTTATACTCTTCTTACATCAGTGGAGAGATCATCCAGACAGAAAGTGAATAAGGAAACATCAGCCTTAAACGACACTTTAGACCAGATGGACTCAGATAACACAGAACATTCCATCCCCAAACAGAAGAACACACATTCCTCTCAACTGAACTGGGAACATTCCCCAGGATCGATCATATGTCTGGCCACAAAACAAGTCTGAATACATTTTAGGAGATTGAAATCATATGGAGAGTCTTTTCTGACCTCTTAGAAACTATCTAAAAGAGAAATTTGAAAACATAATCCCATTTATTATTGAATCAAAAAAGAATACAATACCTAGGAATAAATTTAGCCTAGGAGGTAAAAGACTGTATACTGAAAACTATAAGACATTGATAAAAGAACCTGAAGAAGACACAGTCAAATAAGATACTGTCTGCTCACAAACTGAAAGAACATTGTTAAAATGCCTAATGTTAAACGTAAAATGTTACAATGTCCATGCTACCTAAAGCAATCTACAGATTTAATGCAATCTTCATCAAAATTCCAGGGGCATCTTTTGCAGAATTTAAACAAACAATTCTAAACTGTGTGCAGAACCACTAGAAGCCTCCAATAGCCAAAGCGATCTTGAGAAAAAACAAAGCTGGGAGCATCGGTATCCCTGATTTCAAACCATTTTACAAAGCCATAGTAACCAAAACACTATGACATTGGCATAAAAAGAGACACAATTGAACAGAATAGAGAAGTCAGAAATAAACCCACTCCCATGTTTAAACCACATTATTTACAACAGCCAAGACATGGAAGAAATGGAAGTAACGAATAGGTAAAGTGTGATTGTGTGTGTGTGTATCTACATATAGATATAAATATAGATATAGATGATATAGATATAGTTATGATATAGAGATAGATGATAGAGATAGAGAGTATATATGTATATTGTATATATATTATTGTATATATATTATTGTATATATGCATACATGCATATTTTATATATATTATATATATTGTATATGTGTATATTGTATATATATATAATAGATTGCACACACACACACACACACACATATATATAATCTTGCCATTTGTGACAACATGGATAGACCTTGAGGGAATTATGTTAACTGAAATAAATCAGAGAAAGACAAATACTGCACGATCTCTCTGATATGCGAGGTGGGTAAAGTGAGTGAAAGGGTCAAAAATGTACAAACTTCCAGTTAAAGAGGAAATAAGTCATTGGGAAGTAACGTGCAGCTTGGTGACTATAGTTAATAATATTATATGTTGTATATTTGAAAGTTGCGAAGAAAGTAAAAGTCCTCATCACAAAACCAAAAATAATTTTTGTGTAACTGTGGTGATGGATGTTAACTAGAGTTATTATGGTGGCCATTTCACAATATATACAAATATTGAATCATTATGTTGTATGCCAGGAACTAATATGATGTTACGCACCAATTACACCTCAAAAAATAAATGAAAATGAGACGAAACATAATGATGGGCGATATATAGCCTTAAAATTGAATGTAGTAAATACAGAAGAGAAGTCATTAGTCTTACAATGGGCAGAACAAAGAAGTTTATGAAAAGTGATCTCTTCAGGTCACGAAAAGCTAATGTTACTAAATACAGAATTAGGGGTTGGTTTGGAACCCAAATTCAGTGCATGCAAAAAAGAGTATCTGTGAATGGAGGCTTTTCCCCACTATGCATGAGTAAAACATTAAAAAAAAAGAAAGAAAGAAAGTGCAGTGTGAGTTATTTTTACCCATTCAGTGATCCATGCGTACTTTGTTCTTCTTGTGGAATTTTTTTTTTAATGTGTATTTATTTTTGAGAGAGAGAGTGAGAGAGAGAGAGAGAGAGAGAGGGAGACACAGAATCTGAAGCAGGCTCCAGGCTCTGAGCTGTCAGTAGAGCCCGAAGCGGGGCTCGAACCCACAAACTATAAGATCACGACTTGAGCCAAAGTCAGATGCTTGACCAACTGAGCCTTCTAGGCGCCCCTTCTTGTGGAATTTAAACATTCAGCTTTATATTACAAGTTTATGTCTCCTACTTTACTTTCCTCCTACATAGAAACAATTCTATTATTTACATAGCTTTTGCTTATTTTTTCTCTATTTTTTCTCTATTTTTTATTGGGACATAATTTATATACAGTAGAGTTAACTCAGGGCATGGTTCTGTGAGTCTTGATAAACCTATATAGAGTCACCACACGAATTACATCACGTCAAACCATTCATTCCCTCAGGCTCCTTAGAGTGAAGCCTTTTCTGGATCTCCAGCCCCTCACAGCTAGGGGCCTGTTTTCTGTCTCTCTAGTTTTGCCTTTGCAAAAATGCCATCTAAGTGGCACCATAAAAGGAATTACAGATGTCAACAGTTTTCCTGGTGCCAAGTATGGAGATAAACACAGAGCAGCCTTTTTACTGGCAGAAGAAAGCGATCTCTACTTAACTGTTGGCATTTTACCCGTCTCATAACTTTGTCACTTTTTAGCTTGTGTAGAGTTGTTGTTGTTGTTTTTTTCTTTTTAAGTGTTTATTTATTTATTTTGAGAGAGAGAGAGAGTGAGCACATTTGTGAGCCAGGAAAGGACAGAGAGACAAGGAGAGAGAGAATCCCAAAAAGGCCCTCCTGCTCAGCGCAGAGCTGGAGGCGGGGCTCGATCTCACGACTGTGAGATCCTGACCTGAGCCAAAATCAAGAGTCCGACACTTAATGGACTGAGCCACCAGGCGCCCCGGGTGTTGGGTTTATCTGTATTAATACATTAGAGAAAAAAAATAAACAAAGACGTCACTTGTGGTCTCCAAGGATGTTGGAGGCATTTTCCTCTTCCGGCCAGGGACACTGGAGAGCGAGGCCATCGGTGCAGCCATGTTAAACACAACTGTGATTATAAACATGATTTCTGCCGTCTGGTTAGTGCTAGGGCATCAATGGCAGGGGAAATGCCTGCAGATTTTTCTGCCTTCAGGAAAATGTTTTCTCGTCCTTATTATAGATTTAGGTATATTGTCAGTGAACATTCTATATTGTCCTCATGAAAGTTGTGTGCGCATATGTGTGTGCTCCCGCATTGGATTCAAGAGCCTCAATGGTTCTGTGGGTTGGAGGGAAACTTTCCACTCAAGGTAGTGCTGAAACTTTGAAACGTGAATTGCTCCCGTGCTTCTCTTCGACGGTTTCCCTCCCCTTCCTCTCTCTCCCTGCGCTCAACCGTGCGCTCCCTGCCCAGCTTCAGAAGGTACTGCTTTGGAAATCTGTGAATTACCCGGAAGTAAGGATGGAGAACCGCCCCTAAGGTGAAACTCACCTCTGTGGGTAAAGGGGGGGGGGGGGGGTTCCTAAATGAGTGTGAGGACCACACTCTACCCGAATCAGAGGGACACGTCCACTGTGGAAGGAAACAGGTGCTCAAGGAGCTGGGAGCAAGGACTCACCACTCCTTAAAAGGAACTGCGTGCAGTGCCCCCGTCTGTTTTCACTGTGAATATTGCCAGTGTTTTAATGTCGTTGAAAAAAAATTTTAAATCCTTCCTTTAGATTCATACTAATGACCATAAGGAGTATGTTTCCCAATAATTCTTTTAAAACAGGACACACATTTTCAGAGTCTTTCCACATCCAAGAGATTTTTCTGCCGACTCCAATCATTAAATATAAACTTCTGAAACCAAAACTGTTGAGTCACAACTCCTTCTCGGCACTCTCTGGAGCCCTTTGGAAATGTTTGGATACAAGTCCTTTTTTTTTTTTTTTTTAATTTTTTTAATGTTTTTATTTATTTTTGAGACAGAGAGAGACAAAGCATGAGCAGGGGAGGGGGAGAGAGAGAGGGAGACACAGAATCCGAAGCAGGCTCCAGGCTCTGAGCCGTCAGCACAGAGCCCGACGCGGGGCTCGAACTCACAGACCGTGAGATCATGACCTGAGCTGAAGTCGGACGCTCAACTGACTGAGCCACCCAGGCGCCCCTGGATACAAGTCCTTCTTAGGCTAATTCACTGACAAATGAGTAAGCTCTTTTGTTCAGAATACGCAGTTGTATTTTCAAGGCAGGAATGCTTTCTTTAACAGTACGTTGTTACTGTTTTCGGTGCATTTGTCGAAAGATCTTCCTTAGTGCTATCCGTTGTTTTAATTTCGGTCCTATTCCATTTCTCCAGTAACTCCTGCCCCAGTCTCTGGTTTCAACAAGGATACCTTCAGATGTGTTATTCTGCACTGGGGTGATAGTGTCCCCATCACTCCGTGCCCGGTCCTCAGGCACAATCAGTACATGTAACCTAAAGTACACATGATATCCCTCCCTGTGATGAGGAAAACAAAGGGGAAAAAAATGTAGCTTCAACTAAATCTCCTTAAAGCATGCAGCTCACTGATAGACACCTCAGCAACTCGTGGCTGCCTTAGCTCCTTAATGCTTTTGTTTTGTGAAAGGGGCTGCAAGTAACCTTATCTTACCAGCAGCTAGCCCCTCAAGGTCCTGAAAGCCTCGCTTCAAATACCTTAGAAACTTACTTTATCTCCATTTCCCTCCCTCCACAAACCTAAAAAGGTATCATCAGTCACTCCTCACAACCCCAGTGCAGCTGTTTCTGCCCACAGGTCCTGTCCCTGGGCTCTAATACAATCACTTTTTTGCACCAAACACGTCTTAAGAATTCTTTCTTGGCCCTTTGCTTGAGAGTCCCGTCACCTGGGCCTTCACTGCTAACTTCAGGCTCTTTCTCGATGGTGTTCTAGTGTCATTCGTTAAGGGGGAGCCAGTGTTCAAGTGCCTGTTTTTCAGCCCACCTCTATTTTCCCGGAGTGTAGTATGATGTGTGTATACATCTGGGGGCTTCCCTACGAAAAGCAGCCTACCTCCAAATCCACACAGACAATGAACCCCAGAATGCGCACATCCACTTTGTCATCAGAAGCCAGATGTTTTTACTGCTTAAAGGTCAATGGAATTGGGTAAATAAAACAAGACCAGTAGTCACATTTACTTGGTCTCTCTCAGAGCATATAGGGAGATCATTATCCATTCGTGGGATAACGGGGTCTTGGGCTCCGATATCCAGATGATTTTATTTATTTTTTTTTAATTTTTATTTTTTTATTTTTTTATGTGACTATAACTTTTATTTTTTTATTTTTTTTCAATATATGAAATTTATTGTCAAATTGGTTTCCATACAACACCCAGTGCTCATCCCAAAAGGTGCCCTCCTCAATACCCATCACCCACCCTCCCCTCCCTCCCACCCCCCATCAACCCTCAGTTAGTTCTCAGTTTTTTAACAGTCTCCTATGCTTTGGCTCTCTCCCACTCTAACCTCTTTTTTTTTTTTCCTTCCCCTCCCCCATGAGTTTCTGTTAAGTTTCTCAGGATCCACGTAAGAGTGAAACCATATGGTATCTGTCTTTCTCTGTATGGCTTATTTCACTTAGCATCACACTCTCCAGTTCCATCCACGTTGCTACAAAGCTCCATATTTCATTCTTTCTCATTGCCACGTAGTATTCCATTGTGTATATAAACCACAATTTCTTTATCCATGCATCAGTTGATGGACATTTAGGCTCTTTCCATAATTTGGCTATTGTTGAGAGTGCTGCTATAAACATTGGGGTACAAGTGCCCCTATGCATCAGTACTCTCCTGTATCCCTTGGGTAAATTCCTAGCAGTGCTATTGCTGGGTCATAGGGTAGGTCTATTTTTAATTTTCTGAGGAACCTCCACACTGCTTTCCAGAGCGGCTGCACCAATTTGCATTCCCACCAACAGTGCAAGAGGGTTCCCGTTTCTCCACATCCTCTCCAGCATCTATAGTCTCCTGATTTGTTCATTTTGGCCACTCTGACTGGCGTGAGGTGATATCTGAGTGTGGTTTTGATTTGTATTTCCCTGATAAGGAGCGACGTTGAACTTCTTTTCATGTGCCTGTTGGCCATCTGGATGTCTTCTTTAGGGAAGTGTCTATTCATGTTTTCTGCCCATTTCTTCACTGGGTTATTTGTTTTTCGGGTGTGGAGTTTGGTGAGCTCTTTATAGATTTTGGATACTAGCCCTTTGTCCGATATGTCATTTGCAAATATCTTTTCCCATTCCGTTGGTTGCCTTTTAGTTTTGTTGGTTGTTTCCTTTGCTGTGCAGAAGCTTTTTATCTTCATAAGGTCCCAGTAGTTCATTTTTGCTTTTAATTCCCTTGCCTTTGGGGATGTGTCGAGTAAGAGATTGCTATGGCTGAGGTCAGAGAGGTCTTTTCCTGCTTTCTCCTCTAAGGTTTTGATGGTTTCCTGTCTCACATTCAGGTCCTTTATCCATTTTGAGTTTATTTTTGTGAATGGTGTGAGAAAGTGGTCTAGTTTCAACCTTCTGCATGTTGCTGTCCAGTTCTCCCAGCACCATTTGGTAAAGAGACTGTCTTTTTTCCATTGGATGTTCTTTCCTGCTTTGTCAAAGATGAGTTGGCCATACGTTTGTGGGTCTAGTTCTGGGGTTTCTACTGTATTCCATTGGTCTATGTGTCTGTTTTTGTGCCAATACCATGCTGTCTTGATGATGACAGCTTTGTAGTAGAGGCTAAAGTCTGGGATTGTGATGCCTCCTGCTTTGGTCTTCTTCTTCAAAATTACTTTGGCTATTCGGGGCCTTTTGTGGTTCCATATGAATTTTAGGATGGCTTGTTCTAGTTTCGAGAAGAATGCTGGTGCAATTTTGATTGGGATTGCATTGAATGTGTAGATAACTTTGGGTAGTATTGACATTTTGATAATATTTATTCTTCCAATCCATGAGCAGGGAATGTCTTTCCATTTCTTTATATCTTCTTCAATTACCTTCATAAGCTTTCTATAGTTTTCAGCATACAGATCTTTTTCATCTTTGGTTAGATTTATCCCTAGGTATTTTATGCTTCTTGGTGCAATTGTGAATGGGATCAGTTTATTTATTTGTCTTTCTGTTGCTTCATTGTTAGTGTATAAGAATGCAACTGATTTCTGTACATTGGTTTTGTATCCTGCGACTTTGCTGAATTCATGTATCAGTTCTAGCAGACTTTTGGTGGAGTCTATCGGATTTTCCATGTATAATATCATGTCATCTGCAAAAAGCGAAAGCTTGACTTCATCTTTGCCAATTCTGATGCCTTTGATTTCCTTTTGTTGTCTGATTGCTGATGCTAGAACTTCCAACACTATATTAAACAACAGTGGTGAGAGTGGGCATCCCTGTCGTGTTCCTGATCTCAGGGAAAAAGCTCTCAGTTTTTCCCCATTGAGGATGATGTTAGCTATGGGCTTTATCATGCTACTGGAAGCCAAAAGAAAGCTGGAGTAGCCATACTTATATCAGACAAACTAGACTTTAAATTAAAGGCTGTAACAAGAGATGAAGAAGGGCATTATATAATTATTACAGGGTCTATCCATCAGGAAGAGATAACAATTATAAATGTCTATGCGCCAAATACCAGAGCCCCCAAATATATAAAACAATTACTCATAAAGATAAGCAACCTTATTGATAAGAATGTGGTAATTGCAGGGGACTTTAACACCCCACTTACAGAAATGGATAGATCATCTAGACACACGGTCAATAAAGAAACAAGGGCCCTGAATGATACATTGGATCAGATGGACTTGACAGATATATTTAGAACTCTGCATCCCAAAGCAACAGAATATACTTTCTTCTCGAGTGCACATGGAACATTCTCCAAGATAGAGCACATACTGGGACACAAAACAGCCCTTCATAAGAATAAAAGAATTGAGATCATCCCATGCACACTTTCAGACCACAGTGCTATGAAGCTTGAAATCAACCACAGGAAAAAGTCTGGAAAACCTCCAAAAGCATGGAGGTTAAAGAACACCTTACTAAAGAATGAGTGGGTCAACCAGGCAATTAGAGAAGAAGTTAAAAAATATATGGAAACAAACGAAAATGAAAATACAACAATCCAAACGCTTTGGGATGCAGCGAAGGCAGTCCTGAGAGGAAAATACATTGCAGTCCAGGCCTATCTCAAGAAACAAGAAAAATCCCAAATACAAAATCTAACAGCATACCTAAAGGAAATGGAAGCAGAACAGCAAAGGCAGCCTAAACCCAGCAGAAGAAGAGAAATCATAAAGATCAGAGCAGAAATAAACAATATAGAATCTAAAAAAACTGTAGAGCAGATCAACGAAACCAGGAGTTGGTTTTTTGAAAAAATAAACAAAATTGACAAACCTCTAGCCAGGCTTCTCAAAAAGAAAAGAGAGATGAGCCAAATAGATAAAATCATGAATGAAAATGGGATTATTACAACCAATCCCTCAGAGATACAAACAATTATCAGGGAATACTATGAAAAATTATATGCCAACAAATTGGACAACCTGGAAGAAATGGACAAATTCCTAAACACCCACACTCTTCCAAAACTCAATCAGGAGGAAATAGAAAGCTTGAACAGACCCATAACCAGCGAAGAAATCGAATCGGTTATCAAAAATCTCCCAACAAATAAGAGTCCAGGACCAGATGGCTTCCCAGGGGAGTTCTACCAGACGTTTAAAGCAGAGATAATACCTATCCTGAAGCTATTCCAAGAAATAGAAAGGGAAGGAAAACTTCCAGACTCATTTTATGAAGCCAGTATTACTTTGATTCCTAAACCAGACAGAGACCCAGTAAAAAAAGAGAACTACAGGCCAATATCCCTGATGAATATGGATGCAAAAATTCTCAATAAGATACTAGCAAATCGAATTCAACAGCATATAAAAAGAATTATTCACCATGATCAAGTGGGATTCATTCCTGGGATGCAGGGCTGGTTCAACATTCGCAAATCAATCAACGTGATACGTCACATTAATAAAAAAAAAAGAGAAGAACCATATGATCCTGTCAATCGATGCAGAAAAAGCCTTTGACAAAATCCAGCACCCTTTCTTAATAAGAACCCTTGAGAAAGTCGGGATAGAAGGAACATACTTAAAGATCATAAAAGCCATTTATGAAAAGCCCACCAAAGATGATTTTAATCAGCAAACTGAGCAGGATCTCTTTAGTATGTGTTTGAAGCCGGTTCAAGCAGCCACAGTACTTTTTCTCGCACCAGTGCTGCTCTTTGTCAATCATTAAAGACGAAACTCTCCCCTCCTCCCAAGAACAGGTACCGTGTAAGTTACTTGTGTACTAAGCTCAGTTCCATGGACTTAAAATAAAGACCCCTGACCCATATCGTGTCTCATGATATGCATCAGTCAATTAACGTTTTAACACTCTTCCTTCATCTTTCATCGCGGCCTATAATAGGATTCGGTCGCGTCCTGTGTCTTTCTGCCCTTTTCTTCTCTTCCCTCAAATAAGTGAATGCCTGCAGCTTCCATTTCTTTCAATGGGGTCCTTTAAACCGACTTACTCCCGACCACAAATGCGTGGAAACAGGAAGAAGATTCTTCTTTTTTACTGATCTCATTATTACACCATTTTCAACAGTGAATCAAGAGATAAAACTAGTCTTTTAGAAGATTTCTGTAAAAGTACTTCATCTAAAGCATCGCAACCCATCAGCGTTTGCTTACTATGTTGGAGCTTTGGAAGCTTATTAATAAATTCACTTAATGATAAAGTCCTGATACTCCTTAGTAATATAATGCAATTTTACCTTGGAATACTCATATTCTATGTATCAGATTTGCCATCTGGCTTTATATTTCCAGTTGAATAAATGCGATATTTTATGAGAATTTAGATTCACTTTATCAATGACTCATTCTTATCATTAAAGTGTCTCTTTGCACTGCATTAAATTGCCATTTATAAAATTGGGGGTTTTATAGCGCAGATATCTTTTGTTCTAGTTTGGGGAAAAGAGTTTTAAAACGTGAGTTCAATAATTCATGAACAAATGAAGGTTCAGATAGTAGTCAGGAAATGTCATGGACATTTTCACATTGTTTAAATTCAGACTTGACAGTTAATGAATTAAGTTTTGTCCTCCCAATGCCTCATTTTATTTTCATATTCTAGTATGAAATATTTACCAGGGATTCACCCGGGGGTACCGCTTTGGATCAGAAAAAGAAGGCAATAACAGTGATATGCAACAATTACTTTATTGTGACAGTGATTATACAGTAAGCCTGTAATTATACGCTGCTGATCTGAAAACTTTAGGCAGTTGAAAATACCTAACTAGAATTCCCTGCTGAGATATTGATGACTAATCAATGGCGATGCCATTTCCTAGAAAGAAAGCACACCACTATAATAAATTGCTTGGCTGGTTTGCACAAGTGCCCACACTGTGCCTAACTCATGGACAAGAATTTGAGAGATCCAACTCTCCCCTGGAAAACCTTTTTCAGGAAATTGCTTTTTTTTCTGGACACAAGAACTAGTGATGACTTTTATCACTAATGACACTGAATAGCGTCAGACTGTTCTGAAATGCATCCGATGCATGCGAAGTAGGCATATGACCTGCACACAAAAATAATAAGATGTCTCACAGAGAAGACTAAGTCGTGTGTCCAGTAAAATGGAAAAAGTTTGAGTTGGAACAGGTTAAGCTGCATGACCGACTAGTCAAAATAAACGTGTGAAATAAACATTCTGAAATCCCAGCTGCATGTCACAAACACTTGCAGAGAAACTTTTATGTACCAGGCACTAGGTGCTTGGGCTAGGGATGGAAAGATAAGTAAGATGCTAGCTAATTCTGCCCTCCAGATGCTTCCAGTGAACTGGAAGACCGATCCGTGTAAACAAACGAATGTGCCGTAGGACAGCGGGTAAAAGTACCCAGCAGATAGCAATTCTCCCGTAAAGTGTCTTTGTCTTGGTGTTTTGGAAGCTGGGACCGAATTGAAATGGGGAATCCCTGAAAAAAGTGGCCCACTTACCCCAGAGAGGCCAGCCAGCCTTCAGCAAGGGAGTGGTGGTGCCAGAATGGAATCTAGGAGTCACGATTTTCCAGAAACGGACATGAGGAAACCGTGAGGTCTGCGTCTCCTGTGTCTGTGCTCACCCTGACCTCTCTGCTGCTCTCCATCCATCTAAATATTGCAGCACCTTTCTTTGCTTATATGCATGACTGTCGCTTGCAGCCCCGGAAGCTGAACTGGTCTTTGAAAATAGACTGCTTACTGGTCTTTTTACAACATCCTCCGCTGAAGTCATCAGCTACACAAAATCAAGGGGAACTGAAAGGGGTCCTTCTCAGCTAACACAGATATTTCAATGATAAAGATAAGAAACCAGAATTATAAGTCCAATAAATCATCTGGTGCACTTAGCCTTTAGAAATGCATACAGAAAATTGACTGAGACCGAAGGCTGTTTGATGTGAGTAACACCTTCCCATTCACTGGGGTTTGACTTAGAAGAGTTAATTATCCTCTCAGCACCTTTTTTTTTTTTTTTTTTTTTTAAGTTTACTTATTTATTTTGAGAGAGATAGAGAGAGTGTGAGTGAGGGAGGGGCAGAGAGTGAGGGAATCCCAAGCAGACTCTGTGCTGCCAGCAGCAGCCCACACGGGGCTTGAACTCACGAAACCATGAGATTGTAACCTGAATGGAAACCAAGAGTTGGATGTTTAACCAACTGAGCCACCCAGGCGTCCCACGCATCTTTTGTCTTTTAAATCTACATATGGGGGGCGCCTGGGTGGCTCAGTCCGTTGAGTTTGCGACTTCGGCTCAGGTCATGATCTCGCAGTGTGAGTTCGAGCCCCGCGTCGGGCTCTGTGCTGACAGCTCAGAGCCGGGAACCTGCTTCAGATTCTGTGTCTCCCTCTCTCTCTGCCCCTCCCCCACTCATGCTCTGTCTCTCTCTCTGTCAAAAGTAAAAACAAACATTAAAAACAAAATTTAAATCTACATATGGATGTATGAATAATACCAATTTTGTATAGCTACGCTGATGATTAAATGAGATAATCCGTATAAAGTGCCCTTTGCACTTCACTTAAAAATTCAAATTACGGTCTATACTTTTACCTTGTATCAACCTAATAATTTATGAGTCTAAATGAGTCTAAATAGTATTTCTCACATGTTTTAAACGGTGCCATTATATATTATAGATCAGTAATTTTTAAGGTGCGTATTATAGAGCCTCAGAGTCTGCTGGGTTGGGGGAAGGAAGCTAAGAGAGCAACCCCAGTCCTCTTTCAACCTGTGGGAGTTCCCAACACTGGGATCCTGCTGCCAACTGTTTAAAACCAAATAGTTTAAGCTATCACAGTTTTTGTAGATGTGAGCATTTGAACATTTTTATAACCTTTAACTTGAAAAATGTTGTATTTTCTTAAGAGAACTTACCTTGGGGCGCCAGCATGGCTCCGTTGGTTAAGCCTCCAACTCTTGATTTCTGCTCATGTCATGACCTCACCGTTCGTGAGTTAGAGCCCTGCATGCCTCTCCCTCACCTGTGCTCTCTCTCTCTCTCCCTCTCTCTCTTTCAAAACAAATAAACATGAAAAAAACAACTAACCTCAAAGTCTTTATATTTAGAATTTATACAACATTTTTTATTGTTTAATATATATCATATATTTTTAATCTTTTTAATGTATTTTGAGTTAAATCCCAGTCAGTTAACATACAATGTCATATTAGTTTCGGGTGGACAAGATAGTGATTCAACACGACCACACAACACCCGGTGCTCATCACAACAAGCGCCCTCCTTATTCCCTAATACTTGTTTCACCCATGCCCCACCTAAACTTTTTACAGTTTATTTTACTTTTTAAGTTTTTGACTTTTTATATTTTATTTACTTTTAAAATTCATTTATTTATTTTTGAGAGAGAGAGAGAGAGTGTGCGTGAGGAAGAGGCAGAGAGAGGGGGACAGAGAATCTGCTGCCAGTGCAGAGCCCCATGTGGGGCTCAAACTCACAAACCGTGAGATCGTGACCTGAGCCCAAACCAAGAGCCAGACGCTTAACCGACTGAGCCACCCAGGTATTCCGACTTTTTATTTTTTTTAAATCTAGTTATTACATCAATAATCTCATTAATCATGTCAACAGCCCTATGACATTCTCATTTTATAGATGGGAAAACTCAGACCCAGAGAATTTAGGTAAAGTTCTAATTGTCTATAGCGATAAGATTTACCAGGGTTAAAACATACTTTCATGGATTTCAGATCCAGAGCACAATACCTTCAGTTACAATTTTTGTTTTAAGATAAATATAAGTTCATACACAATGTGAGAAATAATGCAGAAAGATTCTGTGTACTCGTTTACCCAGTTCCGCCCTACATCCCATTGGCGACACCTTGCAAAACTATGTAACAACTAGGATATTGACATTGACAGAGTAAGACACAGAAATTTCCATTATCCTAGGTCCCTCCAGGCCCTGGGACAGCCACACCCACAGCCCTCCTGCCACCACACCTCCCCACACCTGACTCCCGGCAACCACTCATCTGTTTTCCATTTCTAGATTTTGTCATTTTGCAAAATGTGATACAAATATACACTCATAAAATTTATAACTTTGGGGCTTGGCTTTTTCTTTCAGTATAATTCTCTGGAAATGGATTCAGGTTGTGATGTGTAAATATAATTTGTTTCTTTTCATCAATGAGTAATATTCCATGAGATGGATGAATGACAGTTTTTTAACCATTTATCTGTTGAAAGAAATCCGGGTTGTCTCCAGGTTTTCACTGTGACTCCTAAAAGGTTAAGACAAAGCACATATTTTTAATAAATCATTATCAATGTTGACATGTGATTTTGTGGTCTTAATATAATGTAGGTTGCTTTGTTCTCTCTTGAAATCAAACATGATGACGAGAATTGTAGATGGGTTCAGAACTATAACAATATCATAGTCAAAATTTTCCTCTTTATGGCTGAGCAAATGGTATGCAAACTTTTGGAATACTGACAAAAACCAAGTTCTTATCAATCCTACGGAGTTACCAGGAAAAAAAAAAAGTTTCCTTCCTTCTAATTTTTAAAAATACATTGTGTTGATCTTTTTCTTTGTTTTGCTATGAAAAGTTTTGAAACTTTACTTTTTAAATCTAGGTGTTATGTTTTGCTATCCTATATTGCCATTGCCAATGCTTTAGGAAAGGAGTTAAGAGAAGTGGAAAGAGCCCATCCCCCATTTCTCTAACACATAGTCATTTACTGATTCTGTTGAGTCCACTTAACATCAGGTTCTTAAAAAGGAGAAGAAACCAAAGCTGGCCAAGCACGAAGTACCAGTCACCAGCTCTCTTAAGTTCTCACCTGGGTCTGAAGCAGCACGTTCTCAGGACCAGGACTGGGTGTTTCTTGCATGGGAGGGGACTAACCAAGATGGCGCCATTAGACCTTGGTCTCACTAGTGCTGGATTTTCCCCAGCAACAGGTCCAGTGGGGTTTCACACCCACTTAAAGAAGCAGGATGTGTACACAGTGGTCCCATTTCATGACCTGAGCTCAGATCTTCCTGCTCCTAAAAGCAGAAGCAGGAAACTTGTCCTTCCCAAACCATCTCTCCAAGCTTGTTCTTTCCAAAGGCAGTGCTTACTCCTTTCTAACTTACTCCAAAGGCACTTTCCTAAGGAGCAGGAAATGAATTCCTGAATATGTATTTAACATTATATTTTATTAACATATATTTTATTTAATGTCTTTAAAACAATTCAAGAGAGTGTTTGGTTGAAACTTAGTAAAACCAGAAGCCAATATCGTGTTTCGATTCACAGTTGATAACACTAGAAGCTAAAACATTTCAGTTGCTCACTCTTGCTTTCTTATCATCGCACCGCAGCATTGAACAGGTTTTCCTTCGTGGCAAGAAAATCAGGGCTGGCACTTAAGAAGTCTCTGCGACGGGTGTTACCTGCAGAGTTTACAATTGTATTCCACCTCCTACGGACTCCTTCAGTGGCCAGTGTTGACCGGAACACTGACACTGAGTTTCAAGAGTTTAAAAAAATACTACTTCTATATTCCTTCAAAAATCGCGTAGCCACTGAACGTACCCATGCCGGGTACCAGAGATGTAACTTTTACCGGCGTAGCCTTGCCTGAAAGCGCACACAGCCCAGTAGGTGAGTAGGTCAGGGACGGAGACCAGGCTGCAACAGTCATGAGAAATGCAGGTCTGTGAGACCGGGTTTCTATCTCCCTCAGTGACACGGCCCCAGCATGTAACACAGTAACCTACTTACTTTACGTATTTGGAAAATACTTGCTAGATTGGGTGAATGAAGAGAGAAGTTATGGGCGTAACCAGGCTTGTGGCAGCCTTTACATGTTTCATGTAGTATTACCTAGATTAGGTCAATAACCCACAACGCTACATGTGCTGTCTCTTTTGAATAGTTTTTGCTTTAAAAATAAAACTAAGAATGTACATTATGTCTGTGCCGTAAAATACACGAGAGGGAGTTGTAATGATGGAGACTCTGTACCTACACACAAACGGACAATGAGAGACCATCTGTGATCGTAGGAAATCTGCCCAACGGCCCCTGTAGCAGCCAGCTCAGGGTGATCAGCACTTGGTCCCGAATTGACAGTTTACCTATTTTTTTTTTTTCATGCTAAAGCTTTCCCATTTGCTCTGCCCACCTTCTGCCAAATGCAAATGTCATGACTTGCTAAGTAGCAAGTTCTGCGTAAATGACCTCCGATCGCATTTGGGTGGTCTCCATTTAGTTCACTAAGATTCCATAAAGAGTGAGCATAAGGATCCCGGGCCCACATTTGGCACTGGAGTGGTCAATAAATGAACAGGGGAAAAAAAAAAAAAAAAAAAAAAAAAAAAGGAATGTGCATTATGGACGCTTTGGACACTTTAACAGTGTAAAATTATTAAATAAATGGTATCTGTACTTTCAGAGCCCCTGAAATACAGTTAAAACTGTTGATGCATTTTCTTCCAATTTTATTAAGTATTGGAAATTTTCAAGCAGCAAAAGTGTCTCAGAATATATTAAATTTTGATCCCTTTTTAATTAACATTGTATAATGAACAACTCAGTTTTTTTTAAATATACTATTTTAAGATTCATAATATCAGTACATCAATGTTTATTGGCAATCTCCTTACTGTAAATGTTTGTTCTCATTTTTTTGCCCCACTAGTAATAATGTGAAAGATACAAATATGTGCTCCTAAATGTTTGTTTCTGGTTATCTCCTAACTACATTTTTGTCCTGGTTGCTGTTGTTTTTCCTGTGTTACCTGTCTACTACTGAAAAACTACCAAAATTTTTTAAAAAAGGATGAAACAGGGTTAAAGATCAATATAAAAGTTTTATTCTCAGCCCATAAAAAGGACTTTGTGGTATTTCTGAACGATAGAACTCTACAAATAAAAAAAAGAGAGATCATTTATATTCTAGCTTCCTGAAATTAATTTTTGCTTCCTTTCTCCCACACCCTTCATTATTTCCAATAATTATTGTACCCAAACAATGTAGCTGGAGTTTTAAACAAAAATTGATAAATATAAAAACACTCTGTTGGACCCTGTCTTATGAGGGGAGAAGAGTAAGTAGTAAAAGTTATTAATAACTAAGAATCTAGGGGCGCCTGGGTGGCTCAGTCAGTTGAGCGTTCGACTTCGGCCCAGGTCATGATCTCACAGTTCCTGAGTTTGAGCCCCGCATCGGACTCTGGGCTGATGGCTCAGAGCCTGGAGCCTGCTTCGGATTCTGTGTCTCCCTCTCTCTCTGCCTCTCCCCCACTTGCACTCTGTCTCTCTCTGTCTCAAAAATAAAATGAACATTAAAAAAATTAAAAAAAAAACTAAGAATCTACTATTAACTGAACATAGACTGACTTTAAATGATTACCTATAGAATATACACATTCTAGAGGACAAACCATACTATTTAGGTAATGCCCATTAATGGCCTTGCTATAAATTCTAAAAGAATCCAGATGGAGATTTTAAAAAGCCATTAATAATAGCCGAGCATCTATTCCTGCTAAGGTATTGTGCTAGGTACATAAAGCCTCATTCTCAAGGCTCTCGCAGACTAGTACTGCACTTACTTAAAAGCATACATTAGAGCTGAATGAGGCAGATTGTAATAAAATGCAGTAAGAGACAAACTACAGTATAAATAAGAGTGATTTATTCATACTGAAGAATCCAGGTGAAAGTCTGTGAAAAGATGATAATTTTGCGTCTATTCAACAAATACGTATTGAATGAATGCCTATCATATTTTCTAATATAAGGCACACAGAAATGAAATAAACAGAAGTCTTGATCTTATATACCCTATATTTCCATCAAGGAAACAAACAAACAACAACAACAACAAAACAAATAAACCAGGAAAAATAAAATTAGCACTTAATGGCAAGGGAAAGACCAAGACAAGCCTGACTTGTGGGATAGGGTAACAAGAATTTGGCTCAGTCTGAGTGAATTTTACAACTTGAAAGCCAAGAGTAAATCTTTAAGGGTATGAAAGAGAACTTCACATCAAAGAAGAATTTTAGAATCCATTTTCTGGAACTCTGGAATCGGATCCAAAACTTGTCACAACCAGAGGACTGGTTCATTTAAAAAAGGCGGAGCTGGTGATTTTTGATAAGAAAGTGTGGCATTTCTGTTCGCTTTGCCTGCCGGCTCCCATTCCCCAGCCAGTGGTAGCGGCTGCAGCTGTAGGTATGGTGACGCGTGTTCCTGATGTGGTTTGCTAGTGTCAGGGATTAGGATGGACCTTGTTCTCAAAATAACATGGTTCTTAAAACACCTAGCGTAAAATGTTGCGTTTTGACTTTTCAGCATTTCCCTGAGGGACCTGCACAGAGGCTGACCTTTGTTTCTCTTCCCTACTCCCTTGGGCTGGAGTAGCTTTCCAGGCAGTGGCCCTGGTGTTGTCAAAATGTTTACGGACATACACTATCCCTGCCCATGTAGGTCAAGGAACAGCGCACAGGGCCAAAATCAAGGGGACCCCAACGTGAAAAGGAGGAGGCACGGAAAGAAGTCTTTTGCGGGAAAGAACGCTCAGAACAATCACTACATATACCAGGGAACGCGGAAGGCAATGTGCACGGCCAGCATGCACATCTGGATATAGGCTCAGAAATAAAAGCGGGGGGACCCTAGGCTTGCAGGCGGCCACTGCAGAAGCAGGTGACGGCAAAGGCAAAGCCGGAGCAGTCTGACTTGGCACTGAAAGATGACTTCGTCTGGGAGCAATGGAAACTAACCGGTATTGGTGAGGGTGTGGGGAAACTGGACCTGTCCTCCATTCTTGGTGGGAATGTACAATGGCGAAGCCACTGTGGAAAATGGGTGGTGGCCCTTCACAATGGTAACAAATGAATAGACCATCAAAAAGCAGAACCAGACCCATAAGTACAGAGAACAAAATGGTGGCTGCCAGAGGGGACGAGGTGTGGGGGGATGGGCAAAAAGGGGGAAGGGAGCTACAGGATACAAGCTCCAGTTGTGGAACGACTAAGTCATGGGGAGGAGAGGTACAACATGGCGAGGACAGGTACAACATGGCGAGGAGAGGTACAACATGGCGAATATCAGTGGTGCCGTAATAGCCTTGTATGGTGACAGTTGGTGGCTACACCTGTGTGTACACGTGTCGAGCCATTACATCGTACACCTGAAACTAATGTCACATTGTGCGTCCCCACACTCAAATAAAAAAGCGTGGTAAACCTAGAAATGCCATATGACCCAGTCATTCCACTCCTAAGCATGTGCCCTAAAGAAAAGGAAACCGATAAATACACGTACATACATGGCAGGCACTATTCACAACAGGCTAAAGGGGAAAACAACCCAAATGTCCATCAGTGGGTGAACGAGTGGATAAAAAATTGAGGTGTATACAGATAATAGAATATTATTCACCCATAAAAAATGAAATACTGATATTTGGTACAATGTGATAAGCCTCAAAAAATTAGGCCAATCTGTGCTGATGGCTCAGAGCCTGGAGCCTGTTTCAAATTCTGTGTCTCCCTCTCTCTCTGACCCTCCCCCGTTCATGTTCTGTCTCTCTCTGTCTCAAAAATAAATAAACATTAAAAAAAAATTAAAAAAAAATTAGGCCAAGTGGAAGAAAGTAGACAAAACATCACACGCTGTGCGATCCCATTTGTATAAAATATTTAGAATATGCAAATCCATATAGGCCAATGCAGACTGGTCCCTGGAAGGTGAGGAGAGGGAGGAAGGGGGAACGACTTGCTTAGTGGGTACTGGGTTTCTATTCAGAGTGATACAGAGTTTTCGAAACTGGGTAGATGTGATGTTCGCACAGACACTGCACTAAGTGCTCCTCACTGAACTGTTCCCTTTAAAGTGGTCGGTCCAATGCTACATAAATTTTGTCTCAATTAAAAACTGTAATATAGGGGTGCCTGAGTAGCTCAATTGGTTGAGCATCTGACTTCAGCTCAGGTCATGATCTCACGGTTCATGAGATGCAGCTCTGTGTCGGGCTGTGTGCTGACAGCTCAGAGCCTGCAGCCTCCTTCAGATTCTTTAGATTCAGCCTCTTCAGTCTCCCTCTCTCTCTCTGCCCCTCTGCTGCTTGCACTCTGTCTCTGTTTCTCAAAAATGAATGACCATTAAAAAAAATAATAAAACAAAAGAAAAAAGTAAAAACTGTAATACAAATGAACTCAGTAAAATTAATGAATTCCTGAAGCAAAAGAAAGAAAAGAGGAAAGAAAAGAGAAAAGAAAAAAAGAAGAGAAGAGAGGAAAAGGAAAGGAAAGGAAAGGAAAGAAAAGAAAAGAAAAGAAAAGAAAAGAAAAGAAAAGAAAAGAAAAAAGAAAGCCAGTGGACTTAGTGTCCAGAAGTCCCCTAAAAGCCTATCTTTTTTCCCCTTTTGTCCAATATATATTTATAATGGTAAAAGATTATGAGTACCTTTGGGGAAAGCTGGGGAGATTAATAGTATAAAGTTTTGCTAGCATACCAGGGTTGTTTCCCAAGGGAACCCAGCTTTTCCTTTATTCAAGGGGTTCTGGGTCTATAAATTGGCTCAAGTTTGAGGATTAATTGAGGGACCATCTGTTTTTATGATTCAGGTTACTCTTTTGCTCACTTCTTCTAGAACATTTCTGCCTAGATAGATCAGGTACGAATGTAGTAGGCATCCTGCCCATTCACTTCGAGGAATACAGTGATCAACTAGCTAACACCACAGATTTGCTTTGACTCTGCTACCCATGACCCCCACCTTGCCTTTGGCATTTGGGTGTCTCCTCTTGGCCCCTGAGCCTGAGATCTCATTACCCCTCTGGTATTTAGTTTTCCCAGTTAAGTGGCTAGAGTTTGCATCGTGAGGTCTCGCCTAGAAATGAGTGATCACGGAGCTCTTCAAGGATTCTGGGGTACCCTCACACATTTCTTTCTCACACTTGTGACGGAAGGCCTACCTTCTGGATCCTCCCACTGTGAATGAGCAGGTATTAAACAACAAATCCACCTTAATATTCCAGTTTCCCTAGGCCTTTGCATCCCGTTCTCTCCATTAAACCACAGGGGATTTCGGATTTTCTCACGACAGGCCATCCTTTGGTTCCTGTGTCAGCCAAGCAAGCAAATTTTAGAGCACTTTCTAACTCACCAAGCGAGCCCATTAAATGCAGAATCTCTGCTTAGTGAACCTACATCAATAGATTTGGTCTGACACAACTTAGTGTTCCTTCCATCATGATCCCACATCTTTGGTATTCATTCCTACACGTGTTCCCCAGATTTCTGTCTGCGTAAATTACTCACGTAGCATTTTCGGGGTGTGACCCACCTCCTTTGGGTCACACTGTGTACACTCCCCTTTGGTGAGTACCTTACTGGTACTTAAGTCCCATTATAGATCTAGAAGCAGAGAGGGGTGGTGAGGGTGGGTTGTGAGAAGAATCAGTCTTGTCTGGCCTGGCAACTGCCTCAGGAGAGGCCAGTACCATTTCCTCAGGCAGTACATGGTTAATCGTCTCAGACACCTCAGACAGAAGTGGAAAGTCTTCTGTTATCACTGTGAGTGGGGATGTCATCGCCTCTGGTAGCAGTGAGGCCACTTCCCCTGAGAAAAGACACTCATTGAAATTTAGGGTACCAATGTTCTCAGTATCATCAGGGTCTTTCCATATATCGCCAACCCAGTTTATAAGACCCCATCCTTTCTTAATCAATGCTCTTGCTTTAATACTTTGCAAAGCTAAAAGTTCAAATTGCATTATAATTCAGCCAGTCACAGATGGAATTCTGCATCTGATTTTCACCAATTTAGTCCCGCATCTATAGGAGATAAGGATTTCCTTCAGGGTGCACATAGGCTTTCAGGTCAGTTATGTGGCACTTGGACTAGAATTTGAATCCTTGAGCTCCCCCTTTTCTTCCTCCATTTTGTCTAAAACAGGAAAAAGCAACCAATATCATTATATTTGTTAGTTTCCCCAAAATATTCTAAAATATACAGAGAGTCACCTTGCTCTTTATTTCCTGTAGTGATCGATTAGGAGTATTCAGTGCAATTATTCCCCATGTCACTATTGATCCCTACCATGGACCGTCAATGCTCTCTTTACGAATGGGAATAGTGCCATCCATGTCTTGAAATCTAATCATACTAAAGAGCTTCCATACATACTAGGTTATAGAGGCTGAGAAGTTCCAAGACCTGCTACCTGCCAGTTGGAGACCCAAAAAAGCTAGTGATGGAGGTCAAAGCCCTGGAAAGCTGGAAAGCCAAAAGGGTGGATCCCAGTCTGAATCTGAAGGCTCTAGAACGTGGAGCGCTAAAGGCAGAAGATCCTAGTCCCAGCTCAGCCTTCAGGCAAAGAAAGCAACTCCTCCCTTCTTCTACCTTTTTGCTCTATTTAGGCACTGAGTGGCCAAAGATGGGAGGGCGCTCTGCTTTACTCAGTCTACCAGACCACACACTAGTCTCTTCTGGAAACATCCTCAAGACACATTCAGAAAATATGTGATATTTTTCTCAAGACAAGAAAATGTGTCTTGTCAGATAACAGAGACCATCCCACGGCCCAGTCAAGTCGACACTAGTTCCTAATTGAAGTGCCACATAACTGACCTGAAAGCCTATGTGCACCCTGAAGGAAACCCTTATCTCCTGTAGATGTGGGACTAAATTGGTGAAAATCAAATGCAGAATTCCATCTGTGATTGGCTGAATTATAATGCAATATGAATTTTTAGATTTGCAAAATTAACCATCAGTCTGCCATAACAATGGACCGAGGAAATTAGAATGTCACTCATCATACAGATGTAAATGTTAAAATATGAGAGATCTATCTTATAAACCATTTTGTAGATTTTGTATTTTTTCTGGAAATACTGAATTGTTTTTCGAGGCTCTGTAACTTCATATAAGACTAATAATGGCCACATAAAGAGGAATCACTTTAGTTAGTCTTCAAACATTGTAAAAATAAGATGTATACAGATATCCATATGTTCATTTTATTTTTGTTTTTTAAAAATCCAGAAAATTGAAAAAAAAACTGAGACTTTTCCAAAGATGGAAACTAAAATAATCCCAGATTCATATAAAAATGCACTGTCTTTTAATTGAAATGATTAATGCAATTAATAGTGATTAATTTTTCTAATGAATACTTAATGTACTCTTTGGGAAATGACTTATGATTACAACTCATTACCAAATAATTGCATGCTATTTACTGATTTGTGTCATGCTGTTAACTCATACTAATGAAAGGACCAACATCTCTAAACTTAAATTCCAGCCTTCTGTATAAGTACATTTTCTTTTGATAATTAAACTTAACATTAATAAATGTACTCTTTTGCAATTGCCTTATATTTCTTGAAGAATCCCTTATGGGGTAAGAGAATTATTTTCGTTTAAAGAAGATATTCATAACGGGATAGAGGTTATGCTGAATTTTACTTGAATTTTGCTGACAGGTTGTCAGTAAAAGAAGCGACCAGTGGGAGTTGGAGTCTAGATTCCTCTTGCTTGTCATTGCAGACAAGACTTCTTCATGTATGTCGTTTTCCTTTGAGACGATTCTCCCACAAAAATGTCCCTTTTGTGTCGAGTGGAATAGGAGCTCTTTCTTTCTCCTCTGGCTGACAGCCAGTCTACCCAGCAGCCACCATCACTCTGAAGTTGTGGCCAAGAGAGCTCCAGACAAGCAGAGGTCTCTGCCTTCACTGTTTTGGAGCGAGCGGTGGCAGGAAATGGACGTAAACATCAGGGCTCACTGCACTGCACCACCTTTGAGGGCAAACATCTGTGTTAAAGTCCTAATGCCCCCCAAGAACACACCCTGCGCACCTCAGAAAATCTTCTTATCATGTATGAACTTTAGTTGCTTCATTTATAAAAAGGGGACCACAACAGACTTGGGCTGTTGAGATAAGTACAAATTGGGTGAGACACTTAGCTCAATTCATGGCAGCATGGCAGTGTTCCGCACAGGCTAGAATTTGTAATTATTCTAAACAGTCATTGCTAAGTATACTACCCCTAACGGACCATGATATGTGTTATAAATTTGGCATATTTTGCCTTATCGGGAAGATATGAGGAAGAGGTCCAGTTATAAATACGCAGGAAAATGAAGATTTTAGATGATAAAGCTGTCAAATTTACACTGGACATTGTGCGAAATCATCGTCAAGGTTAAATGCAACATTTGGCACTGAACTTGCTTTCTCGGTAAGAGTTCAAAAACCACACTATTTTCAGGAGAAATCTGGGAAGATGGGGGTATAGGAGGACCCTGCGTTCAGCTCATTCCAAGGATACAGCTAGATAACAGCCACCTCAGGGCAGCTAACCCAGAAAACAATCTGGAGACTGGCAGAACAGACCCTCCCCAGTTAATCACAGAGAGGAGTTCACACTGAAAAGAGTAGTAAGGGCAGAGACACAGTTGGAAGTCCAACTCCTGGCAAGACTAAGCACAAACAGGAAGGACACCACAAGCACGGAGAAGAAAAAGGACTAGACCTCACAACAGGCACCCCCCAGCACTAGGAGCCCCTACTGGAGCCCCCACTGGAACCCCCATGACATTTGGCTTTGAAAAACAGTAGGCCTTAACTCCATGAGTTTTTTTTACAACCCGGGGTCTTAACTCTAGGTACTTTATTTTATATTCCTTAATGCTTATTTATTTACTAGGGAAAGAGAGAGCACAAACAGGGAGGGACAGAGAGAGAAAAGGAGACACAGAATCCAAAACAGGCTCCAGGCTCTGAGCTGTCAGCACAGAGCCCGATGCAGGGCTTGGAACCCAGGAACATGAGATCATGGTCTGAGCCAAAGTTGAACGCTGAACCGACTGAGCCAGCCAGGCGCCTCAACTCTGAATACTTTAGAAATCAGTGGGCTTAGCTCTGACAGAACCAGAAGGTGATAGGAAACTGAGTCGCTGCCCCTAAAGAGTCAGCATAACAAAACCTCCATCCAGGTACAGCATAGAAGCAGTTGTTGAAAAGTGCCTGCAGTACGTGGGAAAGAGACTTATTTACTAATCTCAGAATGTGCGCTGGAGGGACAGGGATTTTTAGGAAACATTTCCAAAAACAAAAGCCCTGGGGGGCATCATTTCTCCCCCTCCCCATCTCAGCCTAGATAACCAGACACCTGTGGGGGAAAAACAACATGAACACTATCCACCTAGTTTGCTCATTCTGTGTCGCCCCATGTTCTCCTGTGGTCCCAGCCCATCCAACCTCCTCTACTGACCAAAAGTCCCTCTGAAGAAGTTCCTGACATGTTTCTTTCTGCAAGCAACCCCAACAGCAGCCAGCAGCACTGGCAAAGTGACCCCTGCCCCGAGGAGAAGGGAAGATAACCACACGCATTTTGACTGCAGCCCCAGCAGTGGGCTGGGAGCAGACATCTACTCTGCCTGCCAGCCTACCAACAAAAATCTCTCAGGAGGCAGCACAAAGAGAAAGCCCTTTTGTGAGGTCACTGTAACCTCAACAGACAGACTGGGCACAACAGACAGATCTTTATCTGGTTTAACTGCAGGCCCTACCCGCCAACAAAAGTCTCGCAGAGGACAATACAGCAAGAGTGTCTTGCAGGTTGATGTAACCACAGCCCTGGCGAACAGACTGGGGACAGACATCTGGTCTGACCCAACTGACCTCCAAGGAGGCTCCAGACTGGTCCCTTAAAAGCACGAGAACCAAACCCTTCCTGCAACAGGGAAAAGGGACCATTGCAGACAATTGAACTAAAGACAAACGTGGTTTAGCCAACACTAGGGCGCACATAACACACATAGGAGATACCCCTGAAGCATCAGGTTCTGGTGAACAAGGGAAATTACACTACAGGGCACCGCAAGACTTCTTCATAAGGCCATTGCTTTCAAAAGCAGGACACATAGCTGATTTTCCTCGTACATAAAAGCAAAAACAACAACAACAACAAAAGTTGGACAGCATGAGGAGACAGAGGAATATGTCCCAAGTGAAAGAACAGGACCAAATCACAGCAAAAGAACTAACTGAAAAGGAGACAGGCAATATGTCTGATAACGAATTCAAAATCATGGTCATAATGATACTCGCTGGACTTGAGAAATAAGTGTGGGATCTCAGTGAGACATTGAACACAGAGATTTAGGTACGAAAAAGAACCAATCAGAGATGAAAAACTCAACAACTGAAATTAAAATACACTAAAGGGAATAAATAGTAGTTTAGAGGAGGCAGAGGAACGGATCAGTGACCCAACAGACCAGGCAATGGGAACTAAAGCTGAATAGCAAAAAGAGAAAAGAATAATCAAAAATGAGAAGAGTGAACATAATAATACATAATAATAATAAACATAATAATAATTTTGTTATAGGGATCCCAGAAGGAGAATAAAGAGAGAAGGGGACAGAAAATTTATTTGAAGAAGTAATGGTTGAAAATTTCCTTAATCTGAGGGAAGAAATAGGCATCCATATTCAGTGTGCACAGAGAGGCCCCAACAAAACCAACCCAAGGAAATCCACACCAAGATACATAGAAATTAAAATGGCAAAGAGTAGTGATAAAGAGAGAATTTTAAAAGCAGAAAGAGAAAAGAAAACAGTTACATACAAGGGAAACCCCATAAGGTTAACAGCAAATTTTCCAGTACCGGCTTTGCAGGCCAGAAGGGAGTGGCATGATATGTTCAAAGTACTGAAAAGAAGAAAAAAGAAACCTGTAACCCAGAGTACTCTACCCAACAAGCTTATTATTTCTAATAGAAGAAGATATACAGAGTTTCCCAAACAAAAATTAAAGGAGAACATCACCACTAAACCAGCCTTCCAGGAAGCATGAAAGGGAATTCATTGAGCGAAAAGAAAAGGCAATAACCAGGAGTAAGAAAATGAAGAAAGGGAAAAAGTTCACAGGTAAACACAAACAAAATAAAACTAGCAGATTAATCACAAAAACAATAAAATCAAATACAACTGTAAAAACCAGTCAAGGGATTCACAAAATAAAAGTATGTAAAGCACGGCATCATATACATGAAACCAGTGGAGGAAGTAAACATTTAAGAAAGGAACAGAGAAGAACTACAAAAAGAACCATAAAACAAGTGACAATATGAATTGTCAAATACATACCTACCAATAATTACTTTGAATGTAAATGGACTTAACACTCCAATCAAAAGACATAGGGTGACTGAATGGATAAAAAAGCAAGACCAATCTATATGCTACCTATAAGAGACTCGTTTTAGACCTAAAGACACCTGCATATTTAAAGTGAAGGGATAGAAGAAGCTTTATCACACAAAGGGAAGCAAAATGAAAGCCTCAGCAACAATACTTATCTCAAACAAATAGACTTTTAAAAAAAAGACTGGAACAAGAGACAAAGAGGACACTGCATAATCACAAAGGAAACAATCAAGCAAGAAGCTATAATAATTATAAATATTTATGCACCCAACATGGGAGAATCCAAATACATAAAGCAACTATTTACAGACATAAAGGAAGAAATTGATAATAGTGTAGTAACAATAGAGGACTTTAACATCCCACTTAAATCAATGAGTATATCATCCAGACTAAAAATCAAAAAGACATGGTGGCTTGGAATGACACATTGAACCAGATATATTCAGAACATTCCATAAAAAATAGAATATGGATTCTTTTCAAGTGCCCATGGAACATTCTCCAGAATAGATCACACACAGTAGGCCACAAAACGACTATCGAATTCAAAAACGATTGAAATCATATCATGCATTTTTTCCAACCACAACAGTATGAAACTAGAAATCCATCACAAGAAAAGAAATGTGGAAAAAACACAAATACATGAAGGTTAAATAACATGCTACTAACCAATGAATGGATCAACCAAGAAATCAAAAAGGAAGTCAAAAAATACATTGAGATAAATGAAAGTGAATACACAGTAGTCCAAAATCTTTAAGATGCATCAAAAGCTGTTCTAAGAAGAAAGATTTTACCAATATAAGCCTATCACAAGAATCCAGAAAAGTCGCAAATAAACAATCTAACCTTACACCCTTAAAGGACTTAGAAAAAGAAGAACAAATGTTAGAGCCAGTAGAAGGAAGGGGATGATAAGGATTAGAGCAGAAATAAATGAAATAGACACACACACTCTCACGACTTACACAACAGAATGGATTATTAAAACCAGGAACTGGTTCTTCAAAAAGATCAAGAAAAACCTTTAGCAAGATTCATAAAAGAAAGAGAGGGAAAGAACTCAGTAAATGAAATCCGAAATGAAGGAGGAGAAATAGCCACCAATATCACAGAAAACAAAGAATTACAAGAGAATATTATGACAAATTATATGCCAACAAATTGCACAACCTAGAAGAAATGGATAAATTCCAAGAAACATACAACTTTCCAAAACTGAATCAGGAAAAAAATAGAAAGTTTGAACAGACTGAATACTAGCAGTAAAATAGAAACACTATTTAAAAAAGTCCCAACAAACAAAAGTCCAGGACCAGATGGCTTCATAGGTGAATTCTAACAAACATATAAAGAAGAGTTCATTAATACCTGTTCTTCTGAAACTATCAAAAAAAAAAAAAAAAAAAAAAAAAGCACCAGAAGAGAACTAAAGCTTCAAATTCATTCTACAAAGCCAGCATTACCCTCATACCAAAACCAGATAAATATACCACAAAAATGAAAACTACAAGCTAACATCTCTAATGTACATAGATGCAAAAATCCTCAACAAAATATTAGCAAACCATTTAAATAATCATTTCGAATGATCAAGTGGGATTTATTCCAGGGATGCAAGAATATTCAATATTCACAAATCAATCAAGGTGTTACATCACATCAACAGGAGAATGGATAAAAACATACAATCATCTCAATAAATGCAGAAAAAGCATCTGACAAAGTACAACATCCATATGTGATAAAGACTCTCAACAAAGTAGTTTTAGAGGGAACATACCTCAATATAATAAAGGTCATATATGAAAAACCCACAGCTAATATTATCCTCAATGGGTAAAAACTGAGAGCTTTTCCTCTAAGATCAGGAACAAGATCACTACTTTTATTTCACTGGCACTAGAAGACCTAACCAAAACACTCAAACAAGAAAAAGAAATAAAAGACAGCCAAGTTAGTAAGGAATAAGTAAAACTTTCACTATTTGCAGGTATCATGATACTATATATAGAAAACCCTAAAGTCTTCACCAAAAAACTACTAGAACTGATAAATGAATTCAGTAAAATCATAGGATGCAAAATTAACGTACACAAATATGTTGCATTTCTACACGCAAATAATCAAATAGCAGAAATCGAACTTAAGAAAATAATCCCATTTACAATTGCACCAAAGAGAATAAAATATCTAGGAATAAACGTAACCAAAGAGGTGAAAGACCTATACTCCAAAAACTGTAGAACGTTGGTAAGAGAAATTGAAGATGACACAAATGGAATCATATTCCATGCTTATGGATTGAGAGAACAAATATTATTAAAATTTCTGTATTACCAAAAGCAATCTACAGATTTAATACAATCTTTATCAAAATAACAACAGCATATTTTACACGATTAGAAACAATAACCCTAAAATTTGTATGAAACCACAAAATACCTCAAATAGGTAAAGCAATCCTGAAAGAAGAACAAAGGTATCACAAATTCCCAATTTCAAGATACACTACAAAACTGTAACAATCAAAACGGTATGGTACTGGCACAAAAATAGACACAGAGAGTAATTGAACAGAATAGAGAACCCAGAAATAAGCCTGTACTTTTATGGTCAAATAATCTATGACAAAGGAAGACAAGAATATAAAATGGAACAATTCTCTTCAACACATGGTATTGGGAAAACTGGACAGCTACATGCAAAAGAATGAAACTGGACCACTTTCTTACATCGTATACAAAAATAAACTCAAAATGAATTAAAGACTTGCTATGAGACCTGAAACCATAAAATCCTAGGAGAAAACATAGGCAATAATTTATTTCACATCGGCCATACAACATTTTTCTAAATATGTCTCCTCTGGCAAGGGAAACAACAACAGCAACAAAACTGAACTATTGTGGCAATACCAAAATAAAAAGCTTTTGCACAGCAAAGAGAATCAACAACAAAACTAAAAGGCAGTCTACTGAATGGGAGATGTTTGCAAATGATATATCGGGTAAGAGGTTAATATCCAAAATATATAAATAACTTATACAACTCAGCACCAACCACCCCCCCAAATAATCCAATTTAAAAAAATGGGCAGCAAACATGAACAGACAATTCTCCAAATGCAAATTAAAACCACACTGAGATATTACCTCATACCTAGTGGCTAAAATCAAAAATAGAAGACAAAACAGGTGTTGGCAAGAATATGGGGAAAAAGAAATGTGCACTGTTGGTGGGAATGCAAACTGATGTAGCCACTGTGGAAAACAGTATGGAGGTTCTACAAAAAATTAAAAATAGGATTACCATATGATCCAATAATTCCACTATGGGGTATTTACCCAAGGAAAACAAAAACACTAATCCAAAAAGATATATTCAGCCTTATGTTTATTGCAGCATTACTTATAATAACCAAGATATGGAAGCAACCCAAGTGTCCACTGATAGATGGACAGATAATGATGTGGAGATATATATATATATATAAAATGGAATATTATTCAGCCATAGAAAAAGAATGAAATCTTGCCGTTTGCAACAACCTAGATAGAGCTAGAGGGTATAATGCTAAGTGAAATAAGTCAGTAAGAGAAAGACAGATACCATATGATTCCACTCATATGTGGAATTTAAGAAACAAAACAAAGGAAAAAAGAGAAAAAGAGACAAAAAACCAGATATTTAAATACAGAGAACCAACTGATGGTTGCCAGAGGGGAATGGGTTGGGTGGATGGGTCAAAAAGGTGAAGGAGATTAAGAGAACACTTATTGTGATGAGCACTGAGTAACTTACAGAATTGTTGAATCACTTTATTTTACACCTAAAACTAATATAACACTGTGTGTTAATTGTACTTGAAAAAAATTATTCTACTTTCTGGAGACTAGCACAAAGTAGATATCCAAAAAATATCTATGGGATGAATGACAAGATTTAACCAATATTTATGAAATGAATCCTCTCAAATAGCTGCTTCACAGTGCTAAGGATGTCTACACTTAGAATATTAGGAAATTCAACCTTTTTTGTGTATCTCCCTTTGTCCTTATTACCAAGATATCTTCAAAGACTACTCCATGAAGACAAAAGCAAGGTCTGTTCATGTATACAAATTTAAGCTTGTCAGCCAGATAAATAAGTTTCCTAGGAAAACATCTATAATTTCCTTCTAAACTGTGCCTCAATGTAACCAAATAAAAAGTTTCAAATACTTGTTCTGTATGATACAATATATAATACATGTTTCTATGTAATTATATATATATATATATATATATATATATATAATTAAAGCAATTACAAAATAAAATCACATGAACTATTCTAGACTTACTTTCTGTCCCACAATCTTAAACTAAAGTGGTGTATCTATTGGTTGCAAATATCAACCTAGGTTTATTTCTTAAAATTTCATTTATAGACTTTAGTTCCGGAAAAATGCTCTAGACAGGTTCAAAATAACATGACCAGCTCCCTGATATTACTGATGTTATTTAGATTTCTACAAGCAGATTTGATCAATCTCCTGTCAACCAAAGTAAAGAAATAATAACTTTGTAAGGAGTAGCTAGATGCCCGAGGTGACAGCCAAGGCATTTAATAAAAATGAATGATGGCACAAGAGATTATGATTCCCCCATACTTGCTATAGCCTGGTTTTGGGGTGGTTTTTTTGTTTTGTTTCGTTTGTTTGTTTGTTGCCCCCATATCTCTGCAATCTATCTAAGATCTTTATTTTCAAGGAGGCTATTTTTTTTTTAGCACATATGTGCCAATACTGACCTAAGGCACTTAAAATATCAAATCCAAACACTCTGAATTTAAGCAAAGTAAAAACTAAGCAAAAGGTCAATTTAATCAATGAAAGACCACCAGATTTCCACTTCTTGAACCGGTAATCAGAAAATAGAGAAGACGCATACACACACACACACACACACACACACACACACACACACACACAAAAGTCCTAAACCCTAACATGGAATAGACATGGTGAGAATAGTGTTTAAGGGTCTCCAGTTAATGGCATCTCTAATAGCATTTACTATCTACTCCCTCTTACAAAGTGTGGGAGCCAGCACAAATCCCTTCAACACTCTGAGGTTGTTTCTAATCTACAAAATTGAGATCATAATAGATTGCTATATGGGTTTGTCTTGAGGGCTTTGCTTGTCGTTAGGCACTTCCATTGCCTTCCCTTCCTATTTTATTACAAGACTTCCTTTCCAATGTTTTTCTTATGTTATAGAAAACTCATTCAAAGAGGGCTAACTACTGATTAAAACCCTGTATTGAGAACAACACCAAATTAAGCAGGAGCAGATTTGGACTTATAGAATGACACTTTCAGAGGAATCTAGAAACACATCACTACAGAATCACCAACAGCATGGCTATACCTAAATGTGGCCAACAGGTACTTGAGTAGAAAGTAAAGAGCTTAACTGATTTAAAGGTGACTGTGTTAGACTGTACAGATACTATTAATTGAAATATTCGTACCAATCACAGTCTTAGCAGGAAACAGAATCCACCCCAGATTATTTAAATGTTGAGTTTTTAATCAAGGAACTATGGATAGAGCGTGGTTGAGATTAAGGAAAATAACACATGCTGAAATATTTAAGAGAGCAACCATTTGCCACTACAGCATGGAGAGAGCAGGGAAGAAATGCTCTTGATTTCTGTTTCATTCTATCTTCCAATAGCATTTCTGTGTCTCCCAATATTCTTTCCCAGTTGAAAGCCAGCTGGCAAAAGATCTGGGGTGATGGGAAACTTCAGAAAGATCTTTGTGGGCCACAGAGATTGGCAGAGGAGGAAAGAGAACAGAACACATCTGGGAGACACCAATAGAGAATAACGAGAGAAAGACAACCACATCTCCACCCAGTATTCTTTCCTGCCTTTTGTTCACAAGAAGAAATATCAGAAGGTGTCATCGTCATTGGCCATGGTGTATCATGACATGATATAAATATCTTTATGCTTAATTTTGGAACTTACTTTATGACATTAGACTCCACTTATGCACAAATAGAATACTGAAGAAGTAGGAAGAAATAATTAAAATGCACAGAGTTGCCAAAATCAGCCTCTATAAAAATGATCACTAGACACAGTGCCCTCCTTCCATTATTTATTTCATGCCCCCCTTACCTTCTGCTCATACCTTGACTAAATGTTCTATGTTCTATGTTATAGCACATAACAGGAGTGTGATATAAATCTTTAATCCTGATGGACCTGTGTCCTCAGTGGTCTTATCTCGGTCAAGATTTTGGCATTTACTTTTAGATGCAGGAATTCATGCTGTGCCCTTTGGTCCAAAGGTGTTTAAGTAACCTAGGTTTCTCATGGCAAGTGGGACCAATATTCTCAGCCAACAGTCATTTTCTGCTGTGACTGCTCTTTAGTGGCATATAGTGGTCCAAATGACCTGAAGATTCCCAATTCCATGCCACCTTTCTTGATGGAAGTGATTTTCTCTTGGGTCTTGGGAACCAAGACCTTCAAAGCCATCAAGTCTAAGGATGAGATAGGAAGCAATAACTCCTTAGTGGCTGAAAGGTGAAATAGTGAAAGGGCGTTTGGTATTAGCTCTCCTGCAGTGCCATTGGCCCTGGACTCATGTTCTGGAGATCGGTGGAAGCCACACCATTTACCGGTTGTATGCTTAAAGCAAATGCTGCATCCACTAAGGTCATATTCCAAAACTGAGTGGTAGATTATGGTGGACATGGAGATATACCACCACATTCCACCTTCAGGGAAAATTGGTTGCCTTCGTGCTTGAAGTGTTATCAAATAAGTCTTCACCAGTCAGCTCCTTCAAGGATTATCCCAGCTCTGGAAAGCTACTTCACTGAAGGTCATTTTCTTTCCCTGCACAGACTATTTTCAGTGACTGATTAAAATGGATTTTATTGTATTATTCTTTAAATATGTATTTATTAATTTTGAGAGAGAGCAGGAGAGGGGCAGAGAGAGGGAGGGAGAGGGAGAGAATCACAAGCAAGCCCCATGATGTCAGTGCAGACCCTGATGTGGGGCTCAATCTCACCAACCTCAAGATCATGACCTGAACCAAAATCAAGAGTCTATGCTTAACTGACTGAGCCACACAGGTGCCCCTGAAGTGGATTTTTAAGTTCTGGCTATTTTGGTCCAACATGGAACAACTCAGTCCCTCTTAGCTCCAGAATCCCATAGGATTGCCAAAACTAGGAGATCTAATCACGGGTTGTGTTCTTTCTCTACCCAGTGACACTTCCTACCTTCTTTTTTTACAGGTTTAATTCCTAAGGGCCTCACTGAGGACCACACATACCAGATGTTAAATTCCTCTCAGAGTCTGTTTCCTGGAGGACCCAAATTGCCACCTACCTAATAATACGGGAAGAGGTAGGGGTCAGAAGCTGACTGACATCCACAGGCCAAGTAGTTTTTCACTCCTGATCTTTCCACCTAAATAACAAGCATCCCCCTTACAACAGATGGCTTCTGGGGAATAGCCCCATTGGCCATATATCCCATCATACTCTGTGCCCATTCTAAGTAATTCATCTATATAGATCATATATGTATATATGTATTGTATTGTATCATATATGTATTGTACATATACATACCTGTATGTTCCTACCTCACTTCTCTCTCTCTTTTTTTAATGTTTATTTATTTTGGGGACAGAGAAAGAGAGTACAAACAGGGGAGAGGCAGAGAGAGAGGGAACACAGAATCCAAAGCAGGCTCCAGGCTCTGAGGAATCAGCACAGAGCCCAACGCAGAGCTCGAACTCACGAGCCATGAGATCATGACCTGAGCCGAAATCGGACACTTAACCAACTGAGCCACCCAGGCGCTCCTTACCACTTCTCTTTTAAAGCATAGTGTATGATAAGCATTGGCATGCATTATAATGTCCTCTGGCAAGTTTTCCCTAAGACCTCTGAGTGAGGCTCTAATGCATTGTCTATCTCTTTTCAGCTTGTGTTCATGACCAATATGTGAATCACGCTCAGCTGTTTTTTTGTCCATCTACGGTCCTCAGTGACCCCATCCCCTGAAACAGAACTCCGGTGCAGCGATGAGGGACACTGAGCCTGGGTCAGTTGCTAATGCATCTCACTCTGGCTTTGGCTTTGTTCATTTCTTAGCTGGCTGGTGCCTCTTCTAACTCATACGGGTTGTTCCTGAGGTCAAAGGGTCATATGACTTGGAGTATCTCATATAACTCAACTCATGATGGGAAGTTCTGACTGCAAGGTCATAATGCCCCATGGTCAAGCACTTCTTATCTGCCAAATACAATAGCATGCCCCAAACTGCTTTGTTTTGTTTCATTAATGTATAATTTTCTACTACAAACAGCATGACCTTGCTTAAATGCCTCAGGAGTAAATGCTATAGTTCTTTTATTGGGACTTGCTCTGTACTCCATATGGCAATTTTTCCACCATGGGATGGTAAGACACTAGAGTCTAATTTGTTTGAGTTAATGGTCCTGTGTCCCAGATAGCAGGCTGGTTTCATTACAGCCGGGACCTTTTGCAAAGCCCCTTTCTTCTTCCTGTCCCGCTTGAAGAATTCTTCCCAGCAAATTTCCTACATGTGAATCTCCATCTCAAAGTCAGCTTCCTGGGAATCAGACTCATTTACTGGATTACCCAAAAATAATAATTTGCTATTTTAAACATTATAAACCATATGTAATATATATCTGTTACAGACTGAATTGTGCCTCTCCCCTCAAGATTCATATGTTAAAGACCTACCCCCCCGATATGACTACATTTGGAGATAGGGCCTTTGGGGAGGTAATTAAGGTTAAAAGAAGCTATAAGGGTGAGGCCCTAATCCTTTAGGCTCCCTGTCCCTATAAGAAGACGAAAAGATATCAGAGGTCACTCTGGGCGTGCACAGAGAAAAGGCCAAGTGAGGGTACAGCAGGAAAAACAGTTACACAGCTACAATCCAAGAAAAAAAAACTCTCACCAAAAACTAACCCTGCCGACACCTTGATCTTGGAATTTCAGCCTCTGGAACTATAAGGAAATAAATTTCTGTTGTTTTAGCCACCCAGGCTGTGATATTCTGTCATGGCAGCCCAAGTTGACGAATACAATATCCTAGCTCACCCGAGTGGTTAACTGAGAAAGAAACAAGCAAGCAAACAAGTAAACACAGTTGCTAACTAAATATTTAATTGACACATGAAGTATGAAATCAATTTCTGTATATTTGGTTCACCCAGGCAAAATATCCTCCTATACTGATGAAAAAGAAAAACGAATTTTCACATTAAATAAATACTAAAGGCAAGCATAGAGCAAAGTGCATATTATATAAAAAAAGGTTGGGAACAAAATACATATCAAATCTCTCCCACATTTGATATTAAAGTTTTTAGAAAGAGTTGGATAAACAGCACCAAAGCCTTAATAAGTTGAAATTTTCCAGCCCAAAGAGTTGGAGCCAGACAGATGGTGGACAGAGGCTGTGCTGTTCAGTTGCTTCAAGTCTGTCAATGCCAAAGCCATCTTTACCATCAAAGTGCCATTTCTAGCCTAATTTTATTAAATAATTAGAAGATGCCATGATAGGTTTTTAAATTCTGTGATTATTTCATTATATTGTGTTTATACTGATTAGAGTGTTTCTCAAAATGGAGCCTCTGAATATATTCTTAGTGGTCCAAGAATTTGATAAGGACTGTTACACCATTTTTTGTTACTAATCCAGCGTATGTGTTCCTGCATTCATGTGTGTATACCCGTGTGTGTGTGTAGGTGTGTGCACTCACACGTAGGTGCCCATCCTGGATCATTTCAACGATCACTTCTTTCTGAGACTTCTGTTTGTGCTTCAGGTAAGGAAATCTTACCGACTTCTGTCGGCCACCTCAACTTAGACACAAGTTCTCATAAAAGATTCTTGGTCAAACGGGCATCATGATGTCTGTTTCCAGAAGTCCTAAACAGTATAATAGGATAAAATTTAGCCTGGCCTTTCCATCTTTGTGAGTCTAAATAATGGACGTTTTATGCTTTAAAATAGTTTTCAAAAAGCTTACTGTGTACCTTAGTAGAGCATCACAGATTAATAATTCATTCCAAACATTTCAAAAAATGCTACATGAGATGTATATAATCTTTAGGAAGGAGTTAAAACAAAAACAAAACAGAAAGATGGGAATCGCTGAATTAAATACATTGATAACATTTTTTATTGAACCTGTTTTGCCCTTTATCGTTTTTACAGAACTTGAAGGAGATAATTAACATGGTTAGACTTGTATCTAGGTGATAGACTATCAGTCACATGTTCCTCTGCTGTGTATTACTCTAAAGGATGGCACTTTCGGTTTCATACACACATGTAACAGCGTTTCGTGATGTGAAGATGTGCGTGTTACCTATCAACACAGAAAGACATGGTAATGATACGAGACGAAAGGAAGAATGCAAGGTGACTAATAATTTGCCCTCAGACATCACGAACAATGGATGGTCAAGGTGGGTGTAGACCGGGATGGATCAAGAACAAAAACGAATCCAGTTAGTCTCATATAGTTCCAACTGGAATGACGAGAATTCAAACAGTGGCAAAGCGTTCAAACCCAGAGGCTGGAAAATGTAAATAGATACTTCACCAACCAATTGTAACTACTTAATTTGAAAAGTCTAACATACAAAGGAGAAGTCGGTAAGAGCATACTGAGATAGAAATAAGAACTAATAATAACTGATGCTTAAAGCGATTCAGGAGAAAAATGCACTGGGACTGATGGAAAAGCTTTCATTTGCTCTTGTGGGGCAAAGCCAGTTGGGTCATTAAGGCAAAAGTGACATGTTAACATGAATCGAGTATGGAACCAAATTCTGAACTTGTGTGGTTTAGAGCCGTGGGGGGCCCAGAGGCAGCAGTCCTTGGCACAAAATGACTGTGAAATAGGGCCACATCAATTTCCCTCATTTGGGATGCAGTCTTTCTCCCTTGTTGACACATTTGGTAACATTAGAGAATAACAGAAAACAGAAACCTGATTGTATTTCTCACATTATCTGACATAACCAGCACACCCTTTTACTGAGAAATGGTTCCAAACTATGCTATCCTTTTAAGAGTTCACTGAAAATATCACTGTATTCAACTTCTAAAAATACGTGCAAAATTAGGGGGCTATTTTCTTGGAGTAGGGCAAATCAGATCCCATTCCTCTAGGGAGGTTTTATAATAAATTCCTGTGGAGATGACAACATCAGTCACAAAAAATATCATGGTTTAAAGGAAATGGATAACCTAATGAAATGGCCTATTAGTCGATACATGGAGTATGAACATAATATTTATATAAAATTATCGCACATGTAAACTCTTGATTCTCTCATGAAGAGAAGTAGATGGTGTTTAACAGTGAATAACACAAATATATCTTTTTTTTAACATTTATTCATTTTTTGAGAGACAGAAACAGAGCAAGAGAGGGGGAGGAGGCAGAGAGAGAGAGAGAGAGGGAGACACAGAATCCGAAGCAGGCTCCAGGCTCTGAGCTGTCAGCACAGAGCCTGATGAGGGGCTCGAACCTTCGGACCGTGAGATCATGACCTGAGCCGAAGTCGGACACTTAACCGACTGAGCAACCCAGGTGCCCAATAACACAAATATATCTTTGACTGGAATGACTATTTGTTTCAGCCATTTTTTTTCCTTTAGAAAAAAGGCAAGATGAACTGTTCATAGGTAAACGGATACCATATAAAAGTGGCAAATAAAGAACACCGATGCTTGCTAGGGAGCAAAAAAAGACCAACGTGAAGATCACACTTGAGAGTTAATTTGGGGACATCACCTGAGCAGGAGCAGAAGACCATGGGTACACAAGGTACTTCTCAGGGGCAAAACCCGAGATACTGGAGAACTGAAATAGAGAAGCTACCAGATACTTTCCTCAAGGGAGTAAGGAGAGGAAGTAAAGGGAAATCATTAAAAGTATAAGGAGTGGTTGTTGCTGAAGACTGAAGTCCCCATCATAATTTACAGGTCACCACTTTATGTGTATTTAGAGAACAGCCAGGGCGCCTGTGTGGCTCAGTTGGTTAAGCCTCCGACTTGGGCTCAGGTCATGATCTCACGGTTTGCGGGTTCGAGCCCCGTGTGGGGCTCTATGCTGACAGCTCAGAGCCTGGAGCCTGCTTCGGATTCTGCGTCTCTCCCTTTCTCTCTCTGCCCCTTCCCTGCTCACACCCTGTCTGTCTCTCTCTCTCTCAAAAATGAATAAACACTAAAAAAAATTTGAGAAGAGCCAGTGCACCTGTCACATGTCAGGCCCTATCCTGGGCCTGGGCGGAGGTCTGCGGGGCTCACAGAGTGGGACCTAGGAACTTAGCGGGAATTAGTTACCCTGACTGCAGTGTATACAAGCTACCCAGTGTCGTCCTGGGGCAGCCAGAAAATGTTTCCAAATGGAGATGTCCTGGCAGGCAGAAGGTCAGGGCGGAGGGCCCAAGGGGAGTGCCCAAGGGGAGGCTGAGTGCCTGGGACAGCCACAGCTCGCCCACCCGGGTAGGCCTTCGCCACCTGCGGGACGGCCACCTGCAGCGTCTCAACCAGTTCAGATTTGCCCTTGATGAAAGTCACTTCTTGAGGAACATCTGAACGTTTACAGTCTCACTGAGGCTGGTCTCCTCCCAGAGGCGGATACACATTTGTGCCTGAAGTTTCTAAATTGATTCAGTCACTTTCAGGAAAAGAATACAACATTACATATGCAATAATAAAAATAAAATAAAATAAACATTTATTTTAAAGGAGGACATAAATCACAACCAATGACTCAAGCCCCGGGAGAGTCCCAGTTTCCTCTGAGATTCTCTCCCAGGAGATGAAGTGGAAATCTTTATCAGGAAGGCTACACGGTGGCCGCCCGCCCACCCGTGTCCCTGCCACCACCTCCAGGCTCACCTGTTCCCAGGGCCCTGCAACCGTGGAGCCCCCAGTTCCCACAGCAGCAGCGCCCTGACTCATGTGCTTGCCTCCTGGCTTCCCGTGTCCCCCAAAGCCTAGCTATTCACAAGAGAGAAAGGGACCACCGCTGTTTTCTCCCTACACTCGCAAGGTGGCTGCAAACATTCCCTCTGAGATGGAGAACAGACGTTAGTAAAGTTAACTCCTCTCCGAAGAGAGCAGAGCTCTGTGGGGACCAGAAGCTCCTCCCGTAACCCAGTGTTATGGGGTGGACTGCCTCTCCCAGAAAGACGTATTGAAATTTTAACTCCCAGGACCACAGAATGTGGCCTTATTTGGAAAGAGGGGTTTCACAGAGGTAACCAAGCTACAATGCAATTATTTAAATGGGTCCTAATCCCATATGGCCGACGTCCCTACAAAAAGGGCAAAGTTGGACACAGAGACGAACACAGATGGGGGACCGTGTGCAGACACAGGGAGAGCCGTGTGAAGATGGGACTTTTGTTGCCCCAAGCCAGGGACCGTCTCAGGTTACCAGAAGCTGGAGAGGCAAGGAGAGATCCTTCCCTGACAGGTTTCAGAGGGATCACGGCCCTGCTGATGCTTTGCTTTCAGACTTTCAGCATCCAGAACTGTGAGACAATACATTTCTATTGTTCTAAAGTGCCCGGTTTGGGATACTTTGTTACAGTGGCCCCATGAAACTAATGTACCCTTTAATGCTTTTCATTATGGAAAGTTGTTGTGTCCCCTAAGTGCACGTGACCTGAAACTAGCCACTAACACCCCTGCAGGCTTTTTGTTAGTGTCCACCTTTCTGTTTTTAGGATTCCTCAACACCTCAGATAAGCAGGACTAGGGCTGCTGTTTCTAATTTTTTTTTTATATTTGTTAACATTTATTTATTTTTGACAGATACAGAGAGGCAGAGCATGAGCAGGGCAGGCGGAGAGAGAGTGATACAGAATCTGAAGCAGGCTCCAGGCTCTGAGCTGTTTGTTAGCACAGAGCCCGACGCCGGGCTCGAACTCACGAACTGCGAGATCATGACCTATGCTGAAGTCAGATGCTCAACGGACTGAGCCACCCAGGTGTAGGGCTGCTGTTTCTAAAAGGCATGTCCCATTTATTTTTTTTTATGTTTATTTATTTATTTTGAGAGAAAGAGAGCGAGAACAAGTATGAGTTGGGGAGGAGCAAAGGGACAGAGGGAGTGAGAAATCCAAGCAGGCCCTAAACTGTCAGCACAGAGCCCCTTGCAGGGGCCCAATCTCATGAACCGTGAGATCGTGACCTGAGCCGAAACCAAGAGTCAGACGCTTAATCGACTGAGCCACCCAGCACCCTGGCATGTCCCCTTTAAACAGGAATGTAAGGGGCTTCTGCTACCTTATAGGTGAATGACATCAAACCTCAGAACTTCTACTAAGAGGACAAAACAAAATGCATCTTCCTCCTTGTGAATTGTAAATTTAGCTCATGGTTTCTGTCTTGAATCCTGGAAAATGTCCTTCGGGTGGTTGCTTGATAAAAACTCCCAAACTTGCATGTCGTTTTCCATTCACGGATTTGCAAAATGCTACTGTTACAAACGAACATTGGAAAACATCTCAAAGAATCTAGGCCACGAGAATCCGCCTTATAGAGTTCCTCTCCTCCGTTGGAGGCATGTTTTTCTTTAAGCCGTTTGTCAGTTAGAAGGAAGACCACTTTCATGTCTGCAGCAGAAAGCATTCTAACCGAGCAGATTTATGGCAGAGCTGGAGGAACATTCCACACCTTTGTCTTGCTTACTCTCTCTCTCTCCCTCTCTCTGTCCAGTGCCCAGCAGTCCAGCCCATATGCCATTGGACAAGGCAGAGCCGGCTACGCAAAGCATATCACTTTCACATGGACATTATATGTGCGTCTGCCTCCTCCTCTAAAACCTACCCCATTCCCCAGTACTAAGTTCTGAAGAATAAATTGTAGAGCATTTTGCCAATTAACTTGTTGGTGGAAGAATTCTCTTCAGAAAAGTACAGAACACCCTATAAGTGGCCGGTCTGATAGTGGGTAAAGTGTGTCAATAACACAAGTGCCTGTTTACTGCGTAATGTACAAGAAAGAAGGTGGGACAGACGTTATTCAATTATCACTCAATTACTATTCAATTGTTCATTCAATTAAATGATTTCTTCATGAAGCAGATTAAAATGCATTCTTTTAATCATTGCATTTACTGTTAATAAGGTAGTATTCATTAAGTTATTCAGGAAGCATGCGGGGGGCTACCACTGTGAGCAAGCTTAGAATAGAAGTTCTAAGCTGCCAGGCAGGGAGAACAATAGTAAACTTCATCTACTGAGCCCAGGTTAGGGCTCAGTGCTCTCTCAACATTCCATCTAGCTCCACGATGAGGTAGCAAGAGAAAGACACCATCGGTTTCAGGAATTAACTTCAGGAATCAAATAGGGAAACTGAAAATCAGATCAGATTACATGACCATGGTTCCACATCTTATAAATGATGGAGCAGAAATTTAAAACAAACCTCACCCGCTTCAAAAACCATATTTTAATTCGTTTTTAATTTATCAACTCATCACAGTGGACAAGACATAGACTTTTTTTACAATGAGTCTTAGAATCAAACTTCCATTTGGTTTCCCAAGTGTTCTATGACTCTGCAATCGGCAGTGCCTACGAGATCTGACCGAGAGAAGATGTTCCACACATATTTGTTCAATGTGTTTCTTTTATTTACGTGAGTTTCAGTTTCCCTGACCTCAAAATGGGCTCACAATACCACTTTACTGGTTTATTATTAGAATTCAATGAGATGATGGCTAATAAAGACTGACATGTACTTTGCTTTCGATAAATGCTCATTTTCACTCCCCTTTTCTCCTCTTGTCTCTCAGTGTTTACTGCTCTTAAACAAGAAGTAACCAGAGAAATTTGATGTCCCTCTGATTGGGTTCATACTGTATAACTTTTATATCAGGAAATAGCTTGGGCAAATGAATCTGCCTCATTGTGCATCACATATTCTGTCAAAGTAAATGAGCCTGAAAATCTATCTCCTTATACAAGATTATTGAGTTTTCAGTGGAAATTACAGAGCATAACTAACAATGTACCATGCGTAATTTATAATCAAAAGGAAATATCGATACAAATAGACCATTCCAATGTAAAACAGATGACTTGGGTTTCTTTTTTCTTTTTTCTTTTCACTAAATAAGAAAACTCCCGAGGATTTCAGCAGACAAACAGAAAAAGGGACAGTATGAAATGACTTTGCACTGCAAATAAGATCAGTTAAAAAAGAGAGAGAAAAGCCTTACTGGACTGAAGCCAGCAGGTGACAGTTGAGTGGAGCTGTTTACACAGGTTCCACCAAGTTCTCACGGAGACTGACAATAATTAAGGAATTTTTTACTTACGATAATGCAGGGTCAGGTTGTCTCTTTCAGTCTTGTTTCTCTTTCTTGTTTACACATTGATTTCATCCCATCTCACAGCAACCTTCCATAGATGTCATGCAAGGGCCTGATAATTTCGTCCATTCTGTGTGCACATGATTTGAAGAATACTAGGAGAAAGGGCTTTATTTTCTTCGGAAAGTTGATGAAAAGCAACTACAACAGGTCCGTCCTGAAAACATATGCACACCGTCTCTGACTTTGATGGTTCGACTTATGAGGGAAAAGCGATACGCATTTAGTAGAAACTATACTTTTAATTTTGAATTTTGATCTTTTCCTGGGCTAGTGATATATGGTGCGACCCTCTCTCTTGATGTTGGGTGTTGGCATTGGCCACAGTTCCCAGGAAGCTGCATGGTCAGAAGAATCAACAGCCAGTGCAGTGACAACCATCTGTGCCCATACAACCATTCCGGTTTTTACTTTCAGTGTAGTTTTCAATAAGTTACATGAAAGAGTCAACACTTTATTTCAAAATAGGTCTTATGTTAGGTGATTTTGCTCAACTTAATAGAAGCGTTTGGAGTAGTTTAAGGCAGGCATGTCTAAGCCCATAATGTTCAGTAGTTTACATGTATTACAAGCATTTTCTACTTGTGATATTTTCAATTTGCAATGCGTTTATGGGGACACAACCGCATTGTAGGTTGAAGAAGATCTACATTTAAAGGCATAGACTTACACTGGAAGATAACTCACAGAGAGAAAGAAAATCTACTAAAGTTGTAGGCCCATGATTATAGAGGATTTCCTTTTAATGTAAAGAGAGTATTTTTATGTAATCTGAAGGGTGATGTCTTTGTTCTTGAGACTAAACAATTAGTGTATTCTTAAAATTTTCCATTTTTCGCCTAAATGAAATCTAGTACATCACCAAGGAAAATTGTGTAATTTCTTAATTGGATTGACGAAATAATAAGTTCATTGGCGAAGTCAATGCAAGCAAAGAGGAGGTTGCCGATTTTTAGCGGTTTTGGTGTGGTGCCATAAAAGAGAAAATGGGAGTATTCACAGAAGAAGAGATTTGGTCTAGTCCGACCGACATGACAACTTTCCCTTTAGGAACCGCTAGAGAGAAATGGTTTACTCCCTGAGACTCTCATAATTCTGGCAAATTTTAATCACACTGGGAAGAAACAACATATTATCTCAAAGGCTGGAAACAAGAAGGAAAATCTATTAGTTTTCTCTTGCTCTGGAATAAGTCGCCACAAACGTGGTGGCCTAAAACAATGTACACTTATTATCTCCCGCTTTCCATGAGTTAGAAGTCCAGGAAGAGCTTTGCTGGATCCTCTGTTCAGAGTCTCACGAGTCTGCAGTCAAAGCGTTTCTGGGCTATATTCTTAGCTGGCGTTGAACCAGGGAAGAATTTGCTCATTCGTTTTGTTGGCAGAATTTATTTCACTGTGGCTGTGTAATCGAGGACCTACGCTTTTTGGCTGAGTAGGAGCTGGAGGTCACCACGGTTCTTAGAAGACATCTGCGATTCCCGGTCTTATGGATTTCTCTAACATGGGCAATTACTTCATTAAGCCAGCAAGGAGAATCTTGCAGATCAGGGAGTTCCCTGCTCGTCATTCACGGGCCTTTATCAGATTAGGTCGGGCCCACTTAGGATGATCTCCCTCTTGATCAAATTAACATCGACTGGTCTGGGGCCTTAATTACATCGGCAACATCTTTCCACCTTGGCCTATTCTATCAGCTAGAAACAAGGCTCAGGTCCCACCCATATTCAAGAGGAGGGGATTATACAGAGTGTAAACACCAGAGGACAGAATGAGGTGGGCCTCCCTAGGGTCTACCCGCCAAAAGGGGAAAGAGAACACTGGAGCTGAGGTCAGAGCTTCCTGAGAGGAGATTCATAAGGCTTCTAAGAGAAAGCTCCCTCTGTGGTCACAGAATGGTCTCTTCAGCAGAGCCAGATGAAGACTTTTAGGCTCTGAAAATATTGGGGCAATGCCATGTCTAATTTAAAATAAAAGTAATACCACTTAAGAGTGAGGAATACTACCTTTTCTTATGATGACTAATTTACCGCTTTTCAAAAAATACTGCATTAGCAAACTTTAAATCCTCCTTTTTTTTTTCTGTTTCTCTAGGCGTATATGTGTTTTGCCTACTTTTTGAGTCACCCAGTTTTGCTCCTTGTAAAAGATATATCATTTATCTTTACCTGATAGAAAAGAGATATGGTGGTATCTGTGTCGGGTGTGTGTACATTTTTAAATAACAAAATATAAGTGGATGTATCATATAGAGGAAAGAGAGAAAATATGACATAATCTATCATTTTCAAAAGTGGCTAACTCTTAACCACTTTTTTTCCAAATAATCTCAGGAAAGATCTATAATCATACTAAAAGAAATTTAAAATTTATTTTAAAATGTTACAGTTCTCTATTGGCTATTTCTGCTAACTGGCCACTCAATAACATTACGTTAATAACTGTTTGTAAAGCTGCTTTCTATCCTATTTTAGTTCTTATTAGACAACATACAGAATGAACAAAGCAGGATCAATTATTGTTTTTAAAAAAAGTCTCAGTTTAGTGCAATATCACATAAATCTCTCGTTTGTCTCTGTGAAGCGACAGGTCCTAACTACCTGAAAATCCTGTTCAGAGTTTTAGAAGAAAAAGAAACTTTGATTTTGTGTTTAGTTGCCTCAAGAGTCAAAGTTCGTCACTGAGAAATTTTGGACTACAGAGGCCTACAGACCTGCAAACTATTTTAGAGAATTTTTCATTCTTCTTCTTCTAGGCTCCATCAACATGCTGCCTCACAGCTATTGCACGAGCTTTACGGGCCAAATTATATTCTAGACATAATTACTGTGAGATGATGATAACACAGCACAGAGCTTTCCATTCATTTCTGCACTGGACGTAGTGTTACCCTGAGCGGTCGCTAATTGGTATGATACCTACTTAGTGTTTGGCTAATGGGAGTTACCCTCCAATCTGAGTTTTGGTGTGTAGGCTGGTAAACCAATTTTCAGACCTCCTATTCATCTTGCTTATGATTCAGTTCATGTGAGTTGCCTGAAGGGTTACAAGGCATTTGGAATTCCCTCTGTGTCTGCAGGGCCTTCGGCATCATGAACTGTTGAGGAGCCTCCGTTAAGAGGGAGAGGCAAACTCACCACAGGCCCTTCTCACTTATGGACTGGTGTCTCAAATCAAAGTCATTCACCAAGATTATAGAAGCAATATAAAAGTGTCAGCCGTGACCTTATATTACTGCCTTTGTTTTTAAATCATGGTGAGTAAATACCAAAAAAGAGTCCGGAAAACTGCATTTTTAAATTCTGGTATTCAAATAGATCCCCATTAAATGATTTCACATCAGTGCTTAACTATGACCCAGCTGGTGATTTTAGGAAGCAAGAATATTACTTTGCCTCACAAATGGAAATCCATGACCACTGAAATGAAACTAACTGCATGTTCATTACCCGACAATATGACAATATCCATTCGTCATGTGACTGAGCAGAACATGTACGGAATTACATGGTAATGGAGATTCAAGAAAAAATAGACTAAAGATTCAAGGCAAAATATGCATTTAAGCTTCACAAGGATTGTTTTCGTGTTCCGTAGGCAAGGCCAACGGTCTTTGATTCTACAATGGCCTAAAAGAGCATTAAACAAATAAAGAAATCACACCATATTAATCACTAAATAGTGCAAATAATGCTGAAAAATAAACCTGAATAGTACATTAACGATTGTCTTTTACAAATGAGAAGCGTTCACTCCACTATGCATCTAGCTTTCTTTGCAAAGCAACATTATATAGTTCGAGATGAGTAACAAATAAAGTGAAGTGACTCTTGTCCAAATAAGATCAAGACAACCTGATTATTTTCTACAAAAATACAGTCATTATTTTTCTCATTCTTTTCTTATAATGTTCCTACAAGCAATACTAGGATCAAACATATAGAGCAGGAAGTTGTAACTCGGTTGAAAATGACGCGGGTATCAAACAAATAAGTTCATGTTCCAGTAGAAAACTTGGTAGGAGAGCCGACAGCTTGGTCAGAAACGAAATTTTTGTGTAAGATGGTCCGTAAGATGATTATTTTGGAACCTGTTCTACTTCCTTTCAGAAAATTTGAAGAAAAATTTCTGTTTTAAAGCATTTTTATATGTCCACATATCTTATCCCTGTGCTTTTTCTTCTAGGTCTCTTTTGCCAAAGCATCCAAAATGGGTGATCCGGCTTGAATCTACAGGAAATTCAAATAGGTCTGGCAAGTTTGTGTGACAAACCTTTAAACCTACTTTGAAAGGAGGAGAAAGCATCTTCGAAGAGAACTTACCCCAAGGCAAGAAGGACTAAGAAACAATAAGCTGGACCCGGTAAGAGAGCCTTAGGCTAGGAAGGAGGGCTGGTTCTGAGCAGTGTGCCCACCATCGCTGTCTGTTTCCTCCTCACCTGTCTGAGGGATGGGATTGTACTTGAAGGCAGAAAGAACAGTTTTATAAAAAGTCGGGAAGACCCTGAAAGTCAGGGAGCACCGCTAAGGTAACTGTCCGTCAAATTATCAAATTGTAACATGAACGGGGGAAAGTTCTTACAGATTTTCAGCAGAACTTTTCAAAACGTTGCCACTGGGCTTTCCCGTACTTTCGGCATAGGGGGAAGGCGATGGCGATAGGCACAGGTGGTCATTCTCAGACTCTCTGGTGGGAAACACCTGTTCTCAGAAGATTATCGGTGGGAAATGACAAGAGATTTTACACGAACTCCTATGAAGCACCCCATCAAAAACACTGTAGAAATCCTTCAATGCCACCTTTTTCAGGGATACAGATGCAGAGAACTGAGAGAATTTATATTGTTATATTTATTGTCATTCCATTTTTGTGATTCATGTAAACAGGCTGACAAAGCTTGGGAAGACGTAGTCATATGTTTAATGGGACCACTGCCTCTGCCTTTTGTGATACTAGACCCCTGATCTCTAACCCGGTTTTTTAAAGCCTAGTATTTTTTCTGTTCTAATACTGTAAATCTATTATAAACTTTTACATTTTCTGGGGCGCCTGGGCGGCTCAGTTAAATGTCCGACTTCAGCTCAGGTCACGATCTCACGGTTCGTGAGTTCGAGCCCCACATCAGGCTCTCTGCTGATGTGCTCTCAGCACAGAGCCTGCTTCAGATCCTGTGTCCCCCTCTCTCTCTGCCCCTCCCGCACTCATGCTCACTTGCTCTCTCTCTCTCTCAAACTAAATACATTAAAAAAAACCTTTTACATTTTCTTCCAAATGCCGCATGTGTCTTCACACTTTGCTTGGAACTTCTTACCAGCACCACTCTAAGTTTTGTTTTTAAGAACAAGATTGTTGGGAAAGACACAGGGGAATTCACTGAAGGGGAAGGTATTGTAGGAACTAGCCTCTCAGGCACTGGGCACCCTGTGACCGGAGAAGTGAGTCTCTCAACCCGTTTCTCCTTTTGCTCCTCTGTCATTGGTGGCTGTCCCCATGGAAGGAAAGACGGTTCCAACAGGCCAGGCCTGAACGTTTACGCAGTGTAATCCAGGCAGAGAAGACGGTCTCAAATCTCTAGCTGGAGATATTCCAGAGAAGAATGAAGCTTACTCAGGCATAAGTCACATGCTTATGTTGAGCAAACAATAAGATATTCTTGTCACTTTCCACTTCTCAGAAAAGTAAATATTCAAGCAACCCAAAGACCGTTTGGTGAATACACTTATTATAAAGACACAAATAGATAGGAGTAGCACCTCCAAAAAAAAGTGAGGCCTTGATCAACACAAGACCTTTTTATTTGTTTTAGTTTTGTCTTAAAGGTACAGCAACAAACGATGTGGTTTTGATTTTAAAAGGCATTTAAATATATAAAAACTTAACAAGTCTATGAAAAACATTTCTCTAATCCTTTCATTTAACTCAATAAACGACTTATTAGTTTTTCTAGCACATACTACTAATTAGTAATATTATCCTTGGCTATATTTTCTTCAAGGACTTTGATCTTTCTGGGTAATCATGTCATCACCTTACATCTATTGCAATTTGCTAATGTTGGCTCTTGCATTTGGTGATATATCATGAGTATTTCTGATTCTCAAGTGCCCTAAAAGAATAGCAAGGATGTACACTTTTTTTAATGTTTATTTATTTTTGAGAGAGAGAGATAGAGCTCATGCGAGTGGGAGGGGGAGAGAGAGACAGAGAGACAGAGAGGGAGACAGAGGATCTGAAGCAGGTCCTGCACTGACAGCAGAGAGCTCCATGCGGGGCTCAAACTCACAAACTGTGAGATCATGACCCGAGCCAAAGTTAGATGCTTAACTGACTGAAACACCCAGGTACTCCAGAACATATACTTCTTAACAGTGGGAGAAAATAGTGATTTTACAAATCAGTTCTTAGTGTTTTCTGAATTCGTGTAATAACATAATTCAAAACTAATTTAAAAATGTTTTGTGATTCAGTAAAAAATTTTAATCATTCTGTCACCTACAATTTTAACTCTCCCTTCCACTTCAAAAATCAACACTGATATTGATATAATGAGCTTTGCCCACTGCAAAGTCATAAAATGTCTTCAGATTAAGCACTGAAAATAGCTGATGAGTTGTGAGCTGATAAATACTTTAAAAATTGGTAATCAGTACATACTGATATATACATGTACACACATATATATAGAGAGACACTTTATTTTGAATATATGATGTGTGAACAACATAGCTTATCATTCATAGATGAGTGTCTCATTGATATTTTGAAAGTTTGGCACTAGGATCCAGAAACAGCAGGAATGAATATGCCCATTCACAGAAAATAAGCAGACATTTAATAATGTTCAGGAGTATTTACCTAAAGACTAAAACTTGAAAATCATTTTCATATCCATTACTACATTTGGTTCTTATACCTTTGTAGTCATTATTGTCATTATGATTTGAACAAGACAATTATGGTTGAGAAATATCGCATAATAAAAAATGTTGGTGGCAAAGTCGAAACCACATTCAAGATATTCTGAATTTACCTTCTGTGCCTTTTGTACTATACCACACTGGTCTCTACCTGTACGTTATGTTATTTTCTTATGGATGCTTTATACTAATTTAGCATATTTTATAAGAAATAGACTACATCAGGGGCGCCTGGGTGACTCTGTCGGTTGAGTGGCCAACTTCAGCTCAGGTCACGATCTCACCGTTTGCGAGTTCGAGACCCACGTTGGGCTCTGTGCTGACAGCTCAGAGCCTGGAGCCTGCTTTGGATTCTGTGTCTCCCTCTCTCTCTCTGACCCTCCACTGCTCACGCTCTGTGTGTGTCTCTCAAAAAAAAATAAACATTAAAAAAATTTTTAGGAAATAGACTACAATAACCCATAGATACTAATTTTCTTGATATTATATGCACATCATATTACATTTGGAAAAAATGTATTTTCTTATTCTCACCTCTTTTCGTAGAAATAGTGGAAATGGACCCTTGGTTTGAAATCTGAAGGAGAAGCATTTTGTATGTATATGTATAGTGGTCATTCAACAGCTGAGTAGGTCAGACACGGGCTGCTGTAGCAACACGAAACTCAACCGGAGTACTTCTGTCCATCTAAACTTCACAACTTTCCGATGTAAAATTAATTCTCATGTGTGGAGAAGCCACTTGTCTGATCAAAGCTCACTAAGCCAGTCCCGGTACAGTAGCAGTCTTATCAACCACGATGACATCCTTTCCTACTCACGTCGTGGTTTGGAATGGTCTTTTTCAATGTATCAGAGACACGAAGCTTCACTCCCAACACCAAGCGACACTGCACCCGCCATCACCAACATCTGAACTTGTTAAGGTGACAGCCCTCAGCTGAAGGCTGAGCTTTTACAGATGGTCAGCATTTTTTCAACTTACTCAATGTAGTAATTTTTCTTGAATTATTCAGTTAGAAACACTAACAGCATTGTCAGTTCTTCTCTGACAAGGCCGTATGTTCCAGAAATCAAATTCCTAGACTTCGCTATTTAATGAGGACATTTGTAGTTTAAGTGCTGTCACCAGAACCTTGTCTTCCACTTTTATATTTCACTTTCAAATTCTTTAAAATATGATTCTTGCCCTTCACAGGAGTTGAGCCTTAAGCTAAAGAACATTTGTGTTCATCCTTCTCTTACCATAGAGGGGTCATACTTTAACTATTCCTATGCGGACAGGTAAAGATACTCTCTTACCACCCCCCCCCAACAAAACATTGTCCATACTTTTTGGTAACATTCATGTATGTATGATTATTGATCTATGACGGGAAGAGGGTCTAAGAAGATATTTGATTCCGGGTCATAACTGACCCGACTTGGTAGGTAAGAGAACAAAATGAAAATTTACCAAAGTTGGTAGATTTGTCTGATAATATCAAAGAGTATCAGAGTCAGTGATTTCACCCAAGGGAAAAATGACTTTGAAATAAAAAGCAGGCTTTAGAAACTCTGATGTGTTCACTGCATTGGTGCCTTAAGCAATTTCGGTGCGGTAGCCGACTGATCAAAAAGGATCCTTTGTATGTTTTCCAAACTGCTTGGCCGTTCAACCAAGCCACCAGTCAAGAATCTTATAATTAATTTTGTGATGAAAGTTCCCAGCAAAGACATTTAGAACATATACACAACAGTAAAATAAATAGTTTACAAGTTTCTATTTATTTTAGTTCAAAGATATATTCTATCCTATGAAGACACAATATTACTGTATCGGTTAAATACGTAAACTATCTTTTTAGTTACACCGAATTCTTTTTTTTATTTTTTTAATGTTTATTTATTTGTGAGAGGGAGAGACAGAGAGCGAGTGGGGGAGGAACAGAGAGAGACACGGAGACACAGAATCCGAAGCGGGCTCCAGGCTCCGAGCTGTCACCACAGAGAGCCCGACACGGGGCTCCAACTCACGAATCGAGAGCTCATGACCTGAGCCAAAGTCGGACACGTAACTGACTGAGCCACCCGGGCGTCCCCTTACACCTGATTCTTAAACCTACATGTTATGTCTCTTCAACGTCTGCAAATTAATATGACCTCGTCATTCAAGTTAGGTTAATATATAGCATCACCTAATAAAGCCCTTTTAAAAAGAATGTGGTGGCCTGCAACCAATAACCTGATCAATATAGTAACTGTTATTAAAAAACAGAATTAAATATCTGATCTAATTGATTGGAAGCCGGTGAGAATTAGCACTAAATTAGAGAAGATTTGGTAGCTCTGGATACCAGCAGGAAAATGGATACCTCGAATGAAATGTCAGTCAAGAACAAAGCTCTGTTTCGACGGTGGGATTTTTACCCCACAACGCTGCGATGGGCCAATGAGATGCCAGGAAGGTGGGGGGTGGGTTGGCCATGTCCATTTGCACTACAGAAACTAGTAATGGAAAATTACAAAGTCTAAACTTAATTTCTTCCGAATTATGGTCATCGAGTATGCATATTTTTAAAACTGCCTGAAAATCATTTCAAATCTTTGATGTCCTGTGGATCAGGACAAAGAGAAAAGAAAATCGGAGTCAGGTCCTGAATACTGCTGTGTATATTATGTAGGAGGCCTTCCTCTTACGTGAAATTTCCTAGGTAGAGTAGAAGTCACACTGCGAAATACCTGAAGTATTTGCTGAGCAGAGGAATGTCAATGTTCCTTAAGCACCACTGTGAAATGTTCAGTGCTGCACCGCCCCCGTGTAGGTCCAGATGGCAATGTGCCTCGGAAATCCAATGTAGGAGTCTGACTGGAAAGAGAGAGCTTACACATCAAAATTATTGTGCTCTTTGTTAATTAACTTTAGAAAAAGAACTGGGAAACATAAGTGAAATGGATGCTGAAGGTGTTATATTAGAAAAGAAGGCAGGTAATAAATAAACAAAAAACATAAAAGATTTTTAAACTCTAAGAAAACCTAAGTAAATGGATATTAGGAGTCTGTAGGAAGAAAGATTTGATTTTTTTTTTTTTTTGAGGTTTTATTTAAAGTCCAGTTAGTTTACATGCTGGAAATGTAATGTTACTTTCAGGTGATTCAACACTTACATTCAACATCTGGTACCCATCACAACAAGTGCCCCCCATAATCCCTATGATTTTTTTTAACCCATCCCCCTTCCCACCTTCCCTCTGGTAACCGTTAGTTTGCTCTTTATAGTTTATTTCCTCTCTCTCTCTTTCTCTCTCTCTCTCTCATTCCCTATGCTCGTTGGGTTTTTTTTCTTAAATTCCACATATGAGTTAAATGATATGGTATTTGTCTTTCTCTGACTGGATTATTTTGCTTAGCACAACACTCTCTAGTTTCACCCATGTCATTGAAATTGGCAAAATAACATTCTTTTTTATGGATCATATTCTGTTATATATCTAGATCTATAGATCTACAGATCTAGATACAGATATAAATGATACTGATAGATATAGATATATAGATATATATATACACACACACATATACAAACCACTTCTTTATCCATTCCTCAGTCCACAGACATTTGGGCTGTTTCCATAATTTGGGTAGTAGAAATAATGCTGCTACCAACGTCAGATGCATGTATCCCTTTAAATTAGCATTTTTGTATTCTTTGTGTAAATAACCAGTGTTTCAATTGCTGGATTGAAGGGTAGTCCTATTTTTAACTTTTTGAGGAAGCTCCATACTGTTTTCCAGATTGGCTACACCTGTTTGTGTTCCCAACAGCGCAAGAGGGTTGCCCCTTCTCCGCATTCTCAACAACACCCATTGTTCTTGTGGTGTTGATTTTAGCCATTCTGACAGGTACGAAATCATATCTCATTGTAGTTTTGGTTGGTATTTCCCTGATGATGAGCATTTTTTCATGTGTCTGTTGACCACCTGGCTGTCTTCTTTGGGAAAATGTCTGTTCATGTCTTTTGCCCATTTTTTAATTGGATTATTCATTTTGGGGGTGTAGAGTTTCTAAGTTCATTGTATGTTTTGGATACTATCCCTTTATCACATATGTCATTTGCAAATATCTTCTGCCATTCAGTATGTAGTTTTTGTTTGCCTTTTAGTTTTGTCGATTGTTTTCTTCACTGTTCAGAAGCTTTTCATTTTGATGTAGTCCCAAAAGTTTATTTTTGCTTTTGTTTCCTTGCCTCAGGAGACATGTGTAGTAAGAAGTTGCTACAGCTGACATCAAAGGGGCTACTGCCTATCTGCTTGTCTAGGATTTTAATGATTTTCTGTCTCACATTTAGGTCTTTAACCCATTTGAATTTATTATTGGGTATGTTGTAATAAAGTGGCCCAATTTCATTCTTCTGCATCTTGCTGTAGAGTTTTCCCAATGCCATTTGTTGACGAGACTGTCTTTTCCCCAATGGATATTCTTTCCTGCTTTGTCAAAGATTAATTGACCATAAAGTTGGGAGTTCATTTCAGGATATCTATTCTGTTACCTTGATCACTGTGTCTGTTTTTGTGCCGGTACCACACTGTTTTGATCACTACAACTTTGTAATATAACTTGAAGTCCAGAATTGTGATGACTCCAGTTCTTTTTCTTTGTCTTTTTTGTTAAATGTTTGTTTATTTATTTATTATTTATTATTTATTTATTTATTTAGAGACAGAGAGAGAGAGTGGGAGAGAGGGACAGAGTGGGGGCGGAGAGAGAGAATCTTAAGCAGGCCCCATGCTTCGCATGGAGCCTGATGTGGGGCCCAATCTGATGACCCTGGGATCATGACCTGCGATGAAATCAAGAGCTGACTCTTGACTCTTGACTCTTGACACTTAACCAACTGTGCTACCAGGGGTCCCTGTTTTTCTTTTTCAAGTTTGCTTTGGCTATGTGGGGTCTTTTGTGGTTCCATACATATTTCAGGATTGTTTGTTCTACCTCTGTGAAAAATGCTGGTGATATTTTGATAAGGATTACGTTAAATATATAGATTATTTTGGGTAGTATACACATTTTAACAATATTTACTCTTCTGATCTATGAGCCTGGAATGTTTTTCCATTTCTTGAGTCCTCTTCAGCTTCCTTCATCAGTATCTTATAGTTTTTAGAGTACACGCCTTTCACCTCATTGGTTAGGTTTATTCTTAGGTATCTTGCAGTTTTGGTGCAATTGTAAATTGACTTGATTCCTTGATTTCTCTTTCCACTGCTTCCTTATTAGTGATGGAAATGCAACAGATTTCTATATCTTGACTTCATGTCCTGGGACTGTACTGAATGTGTGTATCAGTTCGAGCAATTTTTTGGTAGAGTCTTTTGAGTTTCCTACACAGTGTATCATGTCATCTGCAAATAGTGAGAGTTTGATTTCTTTCTTGCCAGTTTGGATGCCTTTCTTTTCTTTTCTTTTTTTTTTTTCTTTTTTGTTTTTTTTCAGTTGTCTCATTGCTGTGGCTGGGACCTCTGATACTATGTTGAAAATCAGTAGTGAGAGTGGACATCCCTGTCTTGTTACTGACCATAGAAGGAAAGCTCTCAATTTTTCCCCAATGAAGACAATATTAGCTGTGGGTTTTTCATATATGGTCTTTATGATGTTGAGGTATGTTCCCTCTACCCTTACTTTGTTGAGAGTTTTTATCATGAATGGATGTTGTACTTTGTCAAATGTTTATTCTGCATCTATTAAAATGATCATATGGTTCTAATCCTTTCTTTTATTAATGTGGTGTACTATATTGATTGATTTGTGAATATTGAAACACCCTTGCAACCCAGGAATAAATCCCACTTGGTTGTGGTTAATGATTTTTTAAGGCACTGCTGGATTCAATTTGCTAGTATTTTATTGAGAATTGATGTTCTCATTGATGTCCACTGGGGGTATTGGCCTGTAGGTCCCTTTTTTAGCTGAGTCTTTATCCCTTTTTATCAGGGTAATGCTGGCCTCACAGAATGAGTTTGGAAATGATCCTTCCTTTTCTATTTTTTGGAAGAGTTTGGGAATAGTAGATATTAACTCTTCTTTAAATATTTGGTAGAATTCCCCTGGGAAACCATCTGACCCTGGATGGCCCTGGATGTTGGGGATTTTGTTTCTTGGGGGATTTCTCATTACTGATTCCATTTCTTTGCTGATTATCATTCTGTTCAAGTTTTTTATTTCATCCTGTTTCAGTTTTGGAAGTTTATATGTTTCTAGGAATGTATCCATTTCTTCCAGGTTGTTCAATTTATTGGCATCTAGTATTTGTATTTCTGTGGTGTTGGTTGTTATTTCTCTTCTCTCATTTGTGATTTTATTTATTTGGGTCTCTTTTCTGTTTTGGTACGTCTGGCTAGGGGGTTATCAATTTTATTAATGTTTTCTTTTTTTTAATTTTTAATATTTATGAGAGAGAGAGAGAGAGAGAAGGGGAAGAGAGAGAAGGAGACACAGAATCTTAAGCAGGATCCTGGCTCTGAGCTGTCAGCACAGAGCCCGACATGGGGCCCAGACTCACAAACTGCGAGATCATGACCTGAGCCGACGTCGGATGCTTAACTGACTGAGCCACCCAGGCACCCCAATGTTACTAACTTTTTCAAAGAACTGGCTCCTCATTTCATTGATCTGTTCCATTGTTTTTTGTTTTGTTTTTGTTTTTGTTTTTGTTTTTTAGTTTTTCTATCATTTATTTCTGCTTTAATCTTTATTATTTCCTTTCCTCTACTTATTCTAGCTTCATTTGTTGTTCCTTTTCTAGCTCCTTTAGGTAGGTGTAAGGTTAGGTTGTTTACTTGAGATTTTTCTTGCTTTTTAAGGTAGGCCTGTATTGCTATATACTTCATTCTTAACTCCTTTGGTGCATCCCAAGGTTTTGGACCTTCGATTTGGACCTTCGACCCAAGGTTTTGTGTTTCGATTTTCATTTGTTTCCATGTATTTTTTATTACTCCTTTGATTTCCTACTTTACTCATTCATGTTGTTTAATCTCCATGTATTTGTGCTCTTTTCCAAATTTTTTCCTTCTGGTTGATTTCAAGTTTTGTAGCCTTGTGGTCAGAAAAGATGCCTGTCGTGATTGCAATCTTTTTGTATTTGTTGAGGCCTGATTTGTGACCCGCTATGTGATCTATTCTGGAAAATGACACACGTGCACTTGAATGTGAATTCTGCTATTTTAGGATGGAATATTCTGGGTATATTTGTTAAGCCCATCTGGTCCAGTGTGCCATTCAAGGCCATTGTTTCCTTATTGATTTTCTGTTTATATAATCTGTCCATTGATGTAAGTGGGTGTTAATGTCCCCTACTATTATTGTATTGTTATCAATTAGTTCTTCTTTGTTTGTTATTAATTGTTTTATTTATTGGGGCTTTCAGGTTGGGTGCATAAATATTTAAAATGGTCAGATCATCTTGTTAGATTGTTCCCTTTATTATGATATAGTGCCTTATTTGTCTCTTATTATAGTCTTTGTTTTAAAGTCTACTTTGCCTGATATATTTATTGCTACTCCAACTTTCTTTTGACATCCATTTGCAAGAGAAAAATTTCTCCACTCCCTCACTTTCGATCTACAGGTGTCTTTAGGTCTAAGATGAGTTACTTGTAGGCAAGATATAGATGGGTCTTATTTTCTTATGCATTCTGACACCCTATGTCTTTTGATTGGAACATTTAGTCCATTTACATTCAAAATAATTACTGACAGATATGTATTTATCACCATTTTATTGCTGGTTTTGTAGTTGTTTCTTCTTATCTCTCTCACATTTGGTTTTTCCTTTCCACTCAAAGAGTCCCCTTAAAGGGCTGGTTTAGTGATCATGAAATCATTTAGTTTGGGTTTGTTCAGGAAATTCTTTATCTCTCCTTCTATGCTGAATGATAGCCCTGCTGGAGAGAATATTCTTGGCTGCAGATTTTTTCCTTTCAGCACTTTGAATACATCATGGCACTCCCTTCTGGCTTGGCAAGTTTCTGTTGAGAAATCTCCCGCAAGCCTTATGGGTCTTTTCTTGTAAGTCTTGTAAGGTAAGGACTCCTTTTGTTTGCTGTTTTTAAGACTTTTCCTTTAATCACGTGTTTTGCAAATTTAATTATAATATGTCTTGGTGTTGGCCTGCTCTGGTTGATTTTAATGGGAGTTCTCTGTGTGCCTCCTATATCTTGATGTCTGTTTCCTTCTCCAGATCGGGGAAGTTTTCTGCTATTATTTCTTGCAATAAATTTTCTGCCCTCTTTTCCCTCTTCTTCTTCTTCTGCCCCCTCTCCCTCTCCCCATATTGTAGGGACTCCTATAATATGAATATTACTGTGTTTGATGGAGTCTCTGAGATCTGTACGTCTGTTCTTGTGTTCCATGATTCTTTCTCTAATTTTGTTCAGCTTCATTTTCCATTTTTGTCTTCTATATCAGTTATTTGTTCCTCTGTTTCTTCCAGCTTGCTGTTCATTGTATCAAGCCTATTTCCAGTCTCGTTTCTTCATCTCTGATTGATTCTTTTTCAACTCTTTTGTTTCTGTGGTAAGGGTTTCCCTGATGTCTTCTATTCTTTTCTCAAGCCCAGTGACTATCCTTCTGATTATTGCCTTCAATTCTTCATCAGGCATGTTACGTATATCTATTTCATTTAGATCTCTGGCCGTGGCTTATCTTGCTCTTTCATTTGGGATGAATGCTTCAGTCTTAGTATTTTATCTAAGTCTCTACCCTCTTCTCTGTGTTAGAGAAGCCGGTTACGTGTCCTCCTCCTGAGAGTAATGGCTTTACAAAGAAGAGGTCATGTAGTGCCCAGGGCCTAGTGCTTCAGGGAGCACGTCTGGTGTGTGCTGCATGTAATATGCTGTTGTGTTCAGCTGCTCTGACCTTCGGACCAGTCATCTGCAGAGGCCCTCTTTGCCTGCCGTGGGCATTGTTTGGTCCTTGGCCAGAACGTGGCAGGTTTTAACTAGGTGTGCTTTAGTCTGCTTGTGAAATGAGACCTGATACTACTTCCACTAGAAGTGAGATCCTGCTGAACTCTGGTCAGGAGATGTGGTATGGGCAGGGGTTTCTGTTGGTCTCCTAAGGAAGGCACCTATTACATTGGGACTGAGGCAAGCTTGACTGAGAAGGGCTGTCTCACCAGAGTACAGGGGTGTGGACCCAGAGGAAACAGGTTAGGTAGCCAGTGTGGGTGCTGTCCTGCTTATAGCAGGTGACTCTGTGTTTGTGCTGAAGGGTGGGAGTGACAAATGGTGCCTGCTGGCTCCTTTGTTCTCAGAGAAGTGTCTCTGTGAATGCTGCCTCTCAGGAAAGCACTCTGAGAAGAGCGAATAATCCCCCTGCTGTGTGTATAGGCATTTTTCAGATCACTGTTTCCATACTGTCTGCCTCCGATTTATTTGCCTGCCTTCTTTATGGGAGCAGCACAGTGCCTTCAGGGCTCTATCCCAGCCCAGACTGCTGACCTTTAAAACTCCAGTCTTTAAGCCCTGCTGGTTGCAAGAATTTAATAAAAATCAGCTCCTCTCTTTTTCCTAACCAATGGCTTTGAGGAAGTGTTCTCCTAGTGCATGCCCCTTTGTGCTCTCTCTCTCTCTTGCCCTTCTCTTGCCTGACCACAGCTCTCTCTCCTTCACAGCACTCATGATTCATTTCTCCCCTAAAACATATCTTCACTTGTCCTACACTCTTTGATGTGGCCTCTTCTCTTCCTTTAGTTGTGGAGTTTGTTTTGTCAGTCTTCAGGTTGGTTTCCAGGGCATTTAGAATGATTTGATACTTATCTAGCTTTGATAGAGGGACAGGATGAGCCTAGGGGCCTCCTACTCTGCCATCATCTTCTCCTCTTGCCAAGATGTGAGATTTTTAAAATTTACTCCTCTCCAAAGCAATGTATAGAATCAATGCAATATCTATCAAAATCCCAGCAAAATTTTAATGGAATTGACTATCATATTCTGCAATGTGTATGGAAACAAAAGGAATAAGAATTCTCAAAACAATGTTGAAAAGAGTGTATTTAGATCTCAACTATCTGATTTCTAGCTATTATCATGCTAATGCATTATTGGCTAAAGGGTAGATACATAGATCCATGGAAAGGAACAGAATCAAGAACTAGACCCACAAATATATGGGAAGTATATTTTTATCAAAGATGCAAAATCAATTCAAGACAGAAAGGAGAGGTTTTCAAATATATGAAAGACTACACAATTGAATACCACGGTGAAAGAAAGAAAGAGAAAGAAAGAAAGAAAGAAAGAAAGAAAAAAAAGAGAGAGAAAGAAAGAAAAGAAAAAGAAATAGAGGGAAAGAAGAGAAAAAGAAGGGGCTAGAGGGACAGAAGGAATGAGAGCAAGAGATAAGAGAGTTAGAAGATTAAGGAGAGCAAGAAGGAAGGAAGAAAGGGAGAAAGGAAGGAAAGAGTTTCTACCCACAGTTTGCATAATATACAAAATTAAATAAAAATGTACCATAGGCCTAAACATAACTCTTAAAAGTATAATTCTCAAAGAAAACATTAAAAAAATCTGTGTACCCTGGGTTAGGCAAAAGTTAATTGGTGCAATCCTTAAAAAATAATAGTAACTTGGACTTCATCAAAATCAAGAATTTCTGTTCTTCAAAACAGGCTGATAAGAATGGAAAATACTGGGGCACCTGGGTGGCTCAATGAGTTGAGTGTCCAACTTCAGCTCAGGTCATGATCTCGCAGTTCACGGGTTCCAGTCCCACATCCAGCTCTGTGCTGACAGCTCAGAGCCCGGAGTCTGCTTCATATTCTGTGTCTCCCTCTCTCTCTGCCCCTCCCCAGATCACACTCTGTCTCTCTCTCTCTCTCTCTCTCTCTCTCTCTAAAACAAACAAACATTAAGAAAAATTTTTTAAAGAATGGAAAATACACAACCGATGGTAAAAGTATTTTTAAATGTATAAATGATCAAGTAAATTTCTCTATAAAATATAACAACTCTCAGAACCCATAATAAAACACACAATTAAAAATTGAGCTAATGGCTTGCATAGGAATATCACCAAAGAAGATATATGAACGCCAAATAATCACGAGAAAAGACTCTCAACATAATTAGTCCTTAGAGAACTGCATTTTAGAACTGCAATGAGTTTTAAAACATACTTATTAGAAAAGTTGAAAAAAAGATCTGACAGTAACAAGTGTGAATGTTAGGTGGTACAGCTACTTTGGAAAATACTTTGTCAGTTCCTTACAAATTTAAACCTAGGTATGCTATACACTTCGGCAATCCCACACTTAGGCATTTATCCAGAAGGAAATGAAGCTTATATTCATTAAAAAAAAACCCTAGATATAAATGTTTATATCGGCTTTATCTATAACTATACAAAGTGGAAACAACTTAAATATCTTTTAACTTTCGAAGGGACAATACGTTGTGGTAGGCCATGAATGGAATACCACTCTGTAATAAAAACGAACGACTGCCGATAGATGCAATAAGATGATGGAATGTCAAATCCAAAAGGCTGCGCAAAAAATACTCAGTTTATAAGAAACTCCATTTATTTTCCATTTGTGTGACGTGCTGGAAAAGAAAAATCCGCAGGGATGGAAAGCAAACGTGGTTTTTTAGGAAGTAAAAACTTACTAGATTCTAATCCAATGTGTAAAATTAATATCCGTGACCCCGTACTGACATAAATCAGTAATTGCAGAAACACTTGGAGGAACAAAAGTCCCCACTTCTTATGCACAGCCGTGTGCCTGTGATCTCCTTCGAAAACATATGGGGAGGAAATAAAAAGGGGAAATTTACAATGGAGAATCCCGAGAAACACTACCGCAGCCAGGTAATCTAGGTGAACCCATCCTCTTGATTGTATGTAACCTTGATGCGGTGAAAATGACACTTGGCCTCTGACCTCATCTATAAACACATTACTCCAATCTAATAGTGACGAGCGCATCAGAAAAATTCCAGGAGAGGGACAGTCTACAACATACCTGAGTGGTACTCTTAAAAGCTGTCAGGTCGTAAAAAACAAGGAGAGTCTGAGAAACAGGTACCACCGAGAAAAGTCAATGGGCAGCTTCTCAAATTGCTAGTTATCATATGAGCCAGCAATTTCATTCCTAGGTCTGTATTCTGATTGTACTTAAGAGAACTGAAAACAAAATAGCCACACACAAAAAAAAAACAATTATTCATAGCAGCATTATTCATCATACCCAAGAAGCAGAAACAACCCAAATATCCATTAACTGATGAATGGATAAGTAACATACCATGATATATATTTTATTACAATATATATACATATATATACAATAAAATATTATTTGTCAATAAAATTGCAGTAATGACATAAGTTACAACATGGCTGAAACTTGAAATTATAATGCTAAGTGAAAGAATCCAATCAAAAAAGACTAGAGCAAATATTGTTTGCTTCACTCATATGAAATATCCAGTATAACAAAATCTAGAGAGAGAGCCAGTAAGCTAGTGCTTGTGGGGCAGGGTGTGGAAGAGAATGGGAAGTGACTGGTAATGGCTCTTGGGGTTTTTTTTTGAGTAATAAAAATGTTCTAAAATTAGATTCTGGTGACACACAGGTCCATACATCTAATTTTTTAAGGCATTAGATTGCACACTTGAGTGTATGATATGTGATTTCTATCTCAATAAAGCTGTTAAAGAGGAAATATGTTGTGCTCTTTTTCTCTGGTGTTCGCAGATTCATATGAATAGTCAACTTTGATTCATTTCCCCCCCTGTAAATAACACACAATTTCTCTCAGATGATTTGAAGGGTTTTTTTGTTTGTTTTCTTCCTTTGTCTTTATCTTCACAGGTTTAATTATGACGTGCTTTATTGTGGATTTTTTTTGAGTTTACCGTATTTGGAGATCAATGAATTACTTGAACATTTAGGATACGCTCTTGCCAAATTTGTGAAGTTTTCAGCCTTTCTTCCTTTCTTTGTTTCCTCCTCTCTTCTTCCTTCCTTCCTTCTTCCCTCCCTCTCTCTCTTTCTCTTTCTTTCTTTGTTCTTTCGTTCTTTCTTTCTTTCTTTCTTTCTTTCTTCAGTCCCACTCTCTCTTTTGTCTTTCTAGGACCCAAGGACACAATGTTAGAAATATTAGGGTTTTTTATTGTCTCACAGGTCTTTGGGACTCCGTTAGTTATTTTTCTTCTTCAATCTATTCTCTCTCTCTCTCTCTCTCTCTCTCTCTCTAATTCTATTGATCTGATTTCACCTCTCATTGATTCTACCCTCTGTCATCTCTGCTGTATTTTTGAGCCCAACCAGCAAGTGTATTTATTTCGGTGATTTTTTTTTTTAGTCCTAAAATTTCAATTCAGTTCTTTTTTTTTATAACTTCTGGTTTTCTTCTAAGATTCTGTATAGTTTTATTTATGTCAAGACTGTAAAACTTGACGGGTGATCTTTGAAGCCTACTTTAAAATCCTCCTGAGGAAACTTCAACATCTGATTTATCCCAGTCTTGGTGTCTGTTGATTATCTTTTCTCGGCTGAATTGTAGTTTTCCTGCTTCTTTGGATGATGAGTGATTTTTTTTCAATGTATTGTAGACATTTAAACAATAATATGAAACTCTCAATCCCACTGCTTGTATTTTTACCCTCTGATTAGTTTTTAGCAAGCAATCCCCCTCTGGAGACGGCAGGCAGCCTGAGGGGGGGTGTTGTGTGCCTCTTTGCCCCGGCGGGAATGCAGATTCACAGGGCGCCCTTCACCCAGGTGATACCTGCGGACTCCTGTTGACACCTGCCTGGGAAAGTGGAGTACCGACTCCGCACTCCCTCTTTCCCTCAAGTGGTGCTTGAAGCTGAGCTCCTGGCTGGGCCCAATCTCAGCACAAAGCAAGGAAGTGGAACGCACATGTGCATGACTTGGTTGCTGCAGGGTAGCGGCGGAAGCTCAGTTTACCACTGCGCCTTGCTGACCCCGGGGGGAGGGGGTGGGGTGGGGGAGAGACACAAGGGGAGTGGGCGCTGGCTTCACTTCGCAGGACCTCGTTCACTGAGGCTGGATCCCGCGTCCCCGATGCCGCTTGGGGAAGAGCTCCAGCTCTCTGCTGGGTCCTGCTAGCACTGCCCTGTTGGAGGGATGCAAGCGTCACCTCCCTCCACTGGAGGCAGACGCAAGAGCGGGTTCCCGCTCGGCCTTGAATCATGCCTCTTTCTTCGGGCCCTGTCTGGAAGATCAGCCCCCACCAGCCCAACCATCCTACCTCAGTGGGATATTCAGAGCTGCACCTGTCTCCCTCCCCCCCCCCCCCCCCCATGGGGGAAGGAAGATTAGCTGTCGGTTGGAGCCGCTGAAACCACAACCAGAGGGACTGGGTGTGGAGGGGCCTACAGTTTCCGGTTTGCGCTTTGGCATTTGGGTGGGTGACGATTGCTTGCTTTGCCAAAAAGGCTTTCTTACTTTTATTCTACCCTCTCCGAATCCTTTGGCCTTTCCTGGAGTTATTTTGTCTGTGCCCGTGGCCGTTCCGGATCGGAGGTCTGCAGTGGCCGGTCCAGGAGAGATGGGAGGGAACAAGAGATTAGCGGAATTAGGCAGGATCCTTCATCGAGTCGCAATGTCACTAAGCAGAACCCCCCCCCCCAATTTTCTAGTTTAAAAAGGGGGGTCCTGGCAGCCCGGGGGAGTAATTCATCCTGGTTGCAACTGGAAGTTTTGATTTATTGTTTAAAAATTTATCATTATTGAAAATCACATTACATTTCCTATTTGCCACGCACTGTTGGTTCCACTATCACGTATGTCCCACACGACACGTGGGCCACTTAAGTATCTTAATATCTCCACATTTCATATGCATGTTCTCTCACAGAGCGTTTAAAGAACTTGTGCAAAAATCACTTAGCCAATAAATTGTTAACTTCAGGGTAGAATTGATGACCTCTCTGTAGGTCACTACTCTATTCATTTACTAGATTCTGAGTGATAACTTGATGTAAGAACACTGTGTTTTGTTTTGTATCTTTCCAAAACAAAAACAAAAACAAAAAGATCTTATGGAATGATCTCAAAACCAGAATAAAAAAATACCTTACTGTAATAAGAATCTAAGTATAAAAACTGCTGGCAAAAAATAGATTGTATTACTATAATTATTTTGCTAGTGAAACATGGGAATCATTTCAGATGATCAGTAAGACTGATAACAGACTTACTATTTTCCTTAAAATGGTTCTGGAAAAAGCTTCAGTTTTAAATCTACCATGTGCTCAAGAATTATCAAAGTCAGTAGTCATTGTGTAAAAAAAGGTTGAGAAATGTATGCCAGAACATAAAGAATAAAAACCAGTAGATTTAATTTATGCCAAGATGTCGCACTTTTTTATCTTCCTGGTTCCACGCTCACCAAGCATCTAAGCATCTGCTGAGTATATTTGTCTGTCTAACTCTCTTTCCTGGGAATTTTTGTGTACTTGAGAGGCTTTTTTCCTTACATTCTATATTTTAAATTGTCCTTCTAGGGGCGCCTGGGTGGCTCAGTCGGCTAAGCATCCGACTTCGGCTCAGGTCATGATCTCGCGGTTTGTGAGTTCGAGCCCGGCGTCGGGCTCTGTGCTGATGGCTCAGAGCCTGGAGCCTGTTTCAGATTGTGTGTCTCGCTCTCTCTCTCTCTGACCCTCCCCCATTCGTGCTCTGTCTCTCTCTGTCTCAAAAGTAAATAAACGTTAAAAAAAATTAAAAAAAAATTGTCCTTCCATTCATACACTATTTTCGTGTGTGTTTTGTCATCGACCTACATTTGCAAAGAGACCAACCCATTTGAAGAAATTAGTAATTTCAAGTTCTGAAATTCTAAAGCTGGGAACATACACTAGACCATGCCAGTCCCACCACCGTGGTGTCCTCTTGAGAAACTGGAATCAGCAGCCGGGTGGATGCCTTAAAGAACAGCTCTTTTCTTCTAGTCAGCTGCAACATCGCTGTCCTCATGTAGAATGTTCATAGGCCCTGCTCAAACTAACACTGGGGGCAAGTAGCATGGCCAGGATTATAACACAGATCTTTCTATTTCAAGCCAGCTGATTATTCCACCAGAATAAGGCTATTCAATTTCACTGATTAAAACTGTGGTTTGTTTACTTATTTACTTATTTAATTTATTTATTTATTAATGTTTGCTTATTTTTGAGAGAGAGAGACAGAGGCAGAGTGTGAGTGGGGAATGGGCAGAGAGAGACAGAGGGAGACACAGAATCCAAAGCAGCTCTAGGTTCTGAGCTGTCAGCATAGAACCTGATGTGGAGCACGAACCCACGAAAGGTGAGATCATGACAGGAGCCGAAGTCGGATGTTTAACCGACTGAGCCACCCAGACGCCCCTAAAATTGTGTATTTAAACTAAAGCTTAGTTACCTTCATTTATGGTATCTTTTTTGCATGAGTAACCTATTTCCAGCTAATCCATGGTCAATTTTAAATCATCCTAGTTGGTGATGGAATTAGAGACAAAGCACTGTCAATGAGGGTTTCCATAACCATTTGTCATTTTTCTTGTTTAGCTCTGGTCTGTATATATAACTCACACAGTTTTGTGACATCACACTGTTAAACACTGTAGTCCCAGCTCTTTCTATAATATAAGGTATTTTCTTTGCTATGAGGCTAGTAGGAAATGAGAAATAACAAAAAGCAAGAAAGTTTGTAAATAACAAATACCAGGCAGTTTGGCAGTTTCTAGCGAAAACTTGAAATATACTCTTTTCCGGTATATATATAAAAAAAAGTGTCTACTAAACTCCTAATATGTCAGTTATACTAAGTACTTTTGTATTCTTAAGTACTTTTGAATTTCGCAGGGGTCACTAAACTCCTGCAATTATTGAATTGTCCAAATATGCGCAATGTCACTCAAAATCAAAATAGTAATGGTGGATATAATTGAAATGAGGTCTATCAATCTGTAATTGAGCACAAAATTTATACTGTGATCATTTATCTTTGTCCAATAACAACAACAATAAGTGGTATTTATTAATCTATAATGTTCTAGGCATAGTCCTAGCCTTTTATGTGTATTATCTCATCTCACCTTCAAAACCACCCCATGTGGGGGCTCCTGGGTGGCTCAGTTGGTTAAGCATGTGACTCCAACTCGGGTCATCGTCTTGTGGTTTGTGAGATCAAGTCTTATGTTGGGCTCTGTACTGACAGCTCAGAGCCTGGAGCCTGTTTTAGATCCTGTGTCTCCTTTCTCTCTGCCATTTCCCTGCTCATGCTCTCTCTCTCTCTCAAAAAATTCCAATGGGAATTGGTCAGGTTAACACAAAGTTTTCCAGGGGGATTTGAACTCAGATAGTGTGACTCCAGAGTGATGCTCCTAATCATTAGCAAATGTCACAAATGCCACAAAACACAGACTATATAAAAATAAAATGGAAAATTAAATAAATAAAATAATTGATAGAAATCATAAAGCCTTGACCTCTAAGGGCTTAACTCTTCTGTTTTAATTTTTTTTAATATATATTTATTTATGAGAGAGACAGACAGACGGAGCGTGAGGGGGAGAGGGGCAGAGAGAGAGACACAGATTCTGAAGCGGGCTCCAGGCTCTGAGCTGTGAGCACAGAGCCGGGACGCGGGGCTCGAACTCATGAACTGTGAGATCATGACCTGAGCCGAAGTTGGACGCTTAACCAACTGAGCCACCCAGGCACCCCTGAGGGCTTCACTCTTATGAAAACAAGCAGTGCTGTTGGTTGATATCTGAAAGCCACCATAGAAAAAGCGGTGTACTTGTAATATACTAGAGAGATTTCTTTCATTGATCTCTAATGAAGTGCCTATAGTTTATCTGATAGGCTGAGTTCAGCCTTCTAAATAAACTTTTTCTTGGGAAATACATGAATAGGAGTAACAAGAAATTTAAAATTGTACTCAAAATTCTGTTACTTTAATTTGAGAGACCATATAAACAAATCCCTACTAAAACATACCTCAAATTTTGTCTAGACAAAAATGCACATAATCTCATTCTTGAAGAATTAAAATAGAAATGGGTTTTCCCCTCCCTCCCTACTTTAATTGGAAGTATCAAAACTAAAAGGAGCTAGCATTAATTGGGTATCTGATGTGAGTCAGGTGTTTTTGCCAACTTTTTTTCAAAGCTGAATCTCAGCACGAAGAGTCAGAGAAAAGCTGAATAAGAGAGTAACTGAAGATAGTTTTCTGATTCTTTGAAAAAATGGTCTTATCGTGCATTATTTTAAAATGGATTATTACAGATCATCCCATACTCAAAGGAAAGCCACGAAAGAAAATAAAATTTATTTTCGGCTTATCACTCTTTATTATTTGTGTGGGAAACTGAAATTTCATGGGTATTTTGAAGCAATAAGCTTTTCTCCAAATTAGGACACTAACCTAGGGAACTTTTCTGAGACGTTGTTTCCTTTGTGCCAGTGTGAGTGGCCTTCTCACCAGCGACACCCCTAACAGCAGATCGCTTATTCTTAACACTACCACCCTCACCAAAGGTCACAGAGCCACCCTTGCCAGTGCCAGTGAGAACCACTTCCGCAGCTGGGAGGCGATCTCACTGACAACAGCCAGAAACTTCAACTTCATTAAAGCCACAGTCATTGCCACGATTCACGAAAAAAACTGAACCTCAAATTGCAGTCATAACATGAGATAACGAACCTCAAGTCTGCATAAAGCAAACTCTGAATTTGGCCTGAACGCTAGGACTGCGTATACATCAACATCGCATCAATTTCATTAGCATCTTGACGGGATTCATCTTTAGATACATTCTCGGCCAGGTATGTCATTTTAGCAACATCACAGAACATTTTATGTATCGGCTAGGGGAAAACCATTTATTTACTCTCATGTTTTCTTCATTCTCTTCCTGGTTGTAAATCTTTCTTCAGAAAACGTAGATTTTGATTAGTCTAGGCTCAAAGATGCATTCCTCATTTTTAGGTCACTAAATAATGGCATTCTTTTCCTACACGACAGAATGAGGAAAGGAAGTGCTAACTTGTATTGCACTAAAGGGCCATAATATTCTCAGATCATATTGTAAAAATCTTCTTTTATGCTGTTAGTCATCAAAACATGGGCTTTGGAAGTCCATCATGCGCAGTAAGTGTTTATAGGCTGGTTCCAGAGACACCCTCAACACCATGGCATGCCATAGAGTAATCAAATGGAACCTGAGCTGGACTTGATTTAATTAGTTTGGTCTGCTGGAAATCACAGCCAGGATTACAAGGAGTTTCCTAATTCCTCCAGGCTTCATTACTTGGCCTATTCACAGCATGGTTTTGTTTCCTTTTTTTTTTTTTCTGCAGCAAGTTATTAGCAAACCCCAGGGTAACTAGTAAGAGTTGTGCTGTTTCTACAGGCTACCCAAGTGACATTTTAGAGAAGAGGTAATGACTCTCAGCAAGAAGAAATGTTTTATAATTTTGATCTTTGGCACAACAATGGAAAAGAGCAAAGACAGCTTCCTGCTTCCTGAGAGACGCTTCCTGTTGCATTTTTCATCTCAATCTCTTCGGAACCCTACAGAATAATGATTTCAGAGCTCTGTTTGGCAAGGGACAGATTGTAAGCACACTTTAACCACCACTGCATACTCCGTTTCATCCATACAAAGTAAGAAATTATGACCCACACCTGATAATATCACTTACTCCACTGAAATCATCACTTTTAATAGTTCTTAGTGTTTCCTTCCAGAAAATTTCAAGAGCTATAAGAATATATGATATTTATTTACGCACATTTACCCTTTGGATCAATTTGTGCAAATTTATCTAAATAATCTTCTGAAAATTGTTATTCTATATCAATCAAAAATTGATTATAGATACGTTGTGGATATAAACGTAAAATATAAGAAAGTAAAGCTTCTCCAATAAAACATGGATTAATGTATTAGGATTTTCCAGGGAAACAGAACCAATAGGAAATGATCAAACATGTGGGCAGGCACCTGCTAGTCATGTTGACACATAAAATTAACAATACCACGTAATATCTATAAAAAATGTAGTTTGAAGAACTATTACTTCACAGAAACTTAAGAGGTTATAAAGTAAAGATTGTTAAAATACCACATTAAAACTAAAGTTAACAAATTCTGTTATTCACTAGGTACCATTTTGAAAATATATTGATGTGATGAAATGTGATACAGCAATCAAAAGAAATCATTCATTGTTACAAAAAAAATAACGTAATAAGCCTCACAAACGTAAAGTTGGATAAAAGAAGTCAGAGGCAAAAAAAATAAAATAAAAAAAGAATGTTCTGTAATGCCACTCATGTTAACTCCAACCACTAACAGATGCACTCTAGATTTAGAAGTCCGGGTAGTAGGTACCTTTTGAGAGAATAGGGTTAGAGATTTGAAGGTTATTTAAATGCTTAATTCACTTTGTGGAAATTTGTCACAAATGAACTTGTATTTTTGCAGTGCTCCTTATGTTTGAAATGCATGGTTGAAGAATAAACCAGAAGACGATTTTCTTGTATTTGAGGATATCAATTAAATTGCCAGTCTTAATTAAAAGAACAAAAAGAAATGTTCACTGCATCTTCTAGAGTTATTAAAGTAATTATGAGGGACTGAAGAAAAAGAGAAGTATACAAATACAAGAGAGAAATAAAATCAATATGCTGAAAGAACCATTATAAACTCAATTAAACATAAAAAGATGACAAATTAGGATTAACACGTCTATTAGATCCAACAGGGCTAATTCCCATAAGGCAAAAAGATTTGTTTTTTCAAACTCAACGATACTTAAGATAAAAGCAAGTGTAAATATAAACTGACAGGAAAAATGAAAGTAAAAGAATAAGCAATTTTATTAAACAAATGCAAACAAAGAGATAGCAGTCTTTGCAAATTCCAATTGAGACAACTATAGAGTACCCAGAAATAAACTCATAGAGATATAGTCAACTGATCTTTGACAAAGGCAATACAATGGAGCCACGATGGTCTTTTCAACAATGGTGTTCAAATAACTGGACATCCATATGCAAAACAATGGATCTAGACACAGACTTCACACTTTTCACAAATTTAATCCCAAATGGGTCACAAAACACAAAACTATAAAACTCCTAGAAGATAAAACTCATAGGAGAAAACCTAGATGGTCTTGGGCGTGTCAGTGACTTTTTAGATACGAGACCAAAAGCATGACCCGTGAAAGACTTAACTAAGAAGCTGGACTTCATTAAAATTAAAAGCTGCTCTGCAAAAGGCAATGTTAGTAGAATAAAAAGCCAAGCCACTGACTGGGTGAAAATATTTTAAGAAGACGTAGATAAAGGACTGTTACCCAAAATAGACACAAAATCTTCAAACTCGACAAAAAGAAAACAAGCCAAATACGGACACCTCCCCAATGAAGATGTATAGATGGCAAATAGGCTTATGAAAAGAGGCTCCCCATGATTTGTCACCAAGATAGTGCAATTTAAAGCATCAGTGATATACCACAGCCTGCCTGTTAGAATGGCCAAAATCCAGAACACTGACGGCACCCATGAGGGAGAAGAGGGGAGCATCAGGCAGCTTTCATTCAATGTTGGTGTGTTAAGAAGTACAGTCACTTTGGGAGACAATTTAGCAGTTTTTTTTACAAAATTAAACCCTTACCATACGATCCAGCCATTGTGCTCCTTGGTGTTCCCCTAAAGGAGCAGCAGCTATGTTTATAATTGTCCAAACTTGGAAGCAACCAAGGTGTCTTTCCCTAGGTAAATGGGCACACAAACTGTGGTCCGTCTGTACAACAGGATGTTACTCAGCACTAAAAAGAAGTGTATTACGAGGCCATGAAAAGACACGAAGGAACTTAAGTCCATATGGCTAAGTATGAACGGCCAACCTGAAAAGGCTGCATACTGTATGATTTCAATGACACGACATCTGGCAAAGGCAAAACTATGGACACTCTAAAAGATAAGGGGAGAAAAAGGGAGTCATTGTTTAATGGGTATAGAGGTTCAGTTCTACAAGACAGAAAGAGTCATAGGGATGGACAGTGGTGATGGCGACACAACAATATGAATGTACTTAATCCCACGGAACTGTGCCCTTAAAAAATGGTCAACATGGTACATTTTATATTCTGCGCATTTTACGACAAAAAAATAAATAAATAAAATGACTACTCCGATGCGAGGCCCAGGCTCCTTTTCCAGGTTGGTCAGGTACAAGGGCTACAGGCATGAATACTGCTAAATGAATTAAGGATCAAGACCCACCCAAAACTATTTATCTCAACAGAGTTCTGGAGATGGGTGGTGATGAAAAATAAATACACAGTACTTTTATCACTTATAAGAGTTTCATATTTATAATCAAAACATTATTGGGGCACCTGGGTGGCTTAGTCAGTTGAACTTCAGACTTGGGCTCAGCTCATGACCTTGTGGTTCGTGGGATCGAGTCCCGTGTTGGGCTCTGTGCTGACAGCTCAGAGCCTGGAGCCTGCTAAGGAGTCTGTGACTCCCCCTGTCTCTCCTCAGCTTACACTCTCTGTCTCACTTATTTAAATATTTAAATAAATATTTAAAAAACATTATTAACATTGAGAATGTATAAATAATTCTGAGAAGAAATAAAGACAGGAAATAGCTAAACGGACAGGAGAAGCAATGCACAGGAAAAGAGATCTGAATCGCACAAGAAGTACGAACAATTTCCCAGGAAACAAAATTAAAATTTACACTTCCCATATAGAAAAATAAGTCTGATGCACGAAATTTGTTTGTTGGGGGTCATTTAGGGAAATGGAAACTCCGACACAGCTGAAGTGTCACATAGATTTTATATAAAGGGTTTTTACTTACCTGTTTACTGGACATTCTGGCAGTTCCCGGGAGAAGGCCAGCAGGCTTAGACCCAGGAAGAGCTGAGGGTTTAGTTCAAAGAAGACAGGCAGGCAGGAGGAATTCTTTTTCACTTGGGGGAAGTCATCCATTTTTGTCATTTGGTTAAGGCACAGCCACATGAGGGAGCACAATATGCTTTCCTCAATCTACCTTAAAACACCCTCCCAGAAGCACCCAGAATAATGCTTGGCCCTACCCTATGGCCCAGTAGTTGGCACAAAATTAACTGCCGCAGGTGAGTAAAAATAATGTGGAAATAATGTGGATATTTACTCTTTTTCACGATCTGTAACGATTAAATTGGCATCATAATTTTCTGTTTCTTGTAGAGCTGAACATGTCATTAGGAGTGGAATAGACGTAAAGGCAATTCAAATTCAAGCATCTTTCCTATACTGTTCGAGCCAAGGAACATATTTTGGCAATTTTCATCAAGACTGCTAATTACATTGGTGGAGCTAGGAGAATTAATTTATTATTACTTCCTTTTTTTATCTGAAGTTACTGTTACATACTTTGACATTAGGTTATGTGATACATTCAAATTCATAATAATTATAGTTTCATGACACAACTTATCCTTTATCAGAAGCTTTGGTCTACTTTTGTTGTATAAATATGAGGTTGTCTTCCTATTCTTTCACAGGCTTTATTTGTCAAAGCAGTTTTAGATTCACTACAAGATTAAGTTGAAGGTATAGAGATTTCCCATACATACCCTGACCCCCCCGCGACTCCCCAAAAAGCCTGCCTCATTATCATTACCAAACAGAGCGGAAAATTTGTTATAAGCAATTAATCTACATTAATATGTTACCGTCACTGTAAAAATGCACAGTTTACAACAAGGTTCACTCTGCATGTTGTATATTCTATGGGTTGGGACAAATGTGTCATGACAAGTATCCATCATGGCGGTATCCTAGAGTAGCTTCACTACCCTAAAAATCCTCTACTTGTTCATCCTTCCTTCCCCCTCAGTCCCTGGCAACCATCATTCTACTTTTGGTCTTTATGATTTTGACAAGTCTAAGTACCACACGTAAGTAGAATCATAACAGTATTTGTCTCTTAATGACATGTCTCTTAATGTCTCTTAATGGCTTATTTCACTAGGAATGATAAATTTCATCTGTTTTGCAGTATATTGCAGAATCGCCTTCCTTTTTAAAGAAAAATAATATGTATCTACCACATTTTACTTATCCATTCATCTGCCAGTAAATATTTGGGTTATATCCACATTTTAGCTGTAAAGAATAATGCTGCTATGAACACATTGTACAAATATCTTTTCAGAACCCTCCCTTCAATTTTTTTTGGCATATACCCAAAAGTGGGATTGCTGGATCATATGGTAATTCTATTTTTTTTTTGGGGGGGGGGGAAACCACCATACTGTCTTCCACAGTGGCTGCACCATTTTACCTTACACAAACAGTGCACAGGGTCTCCAAGTTCCCCACATCTTTCCAACACTTGTTTTCTGTTTTTGGTACTAGCCATCCTAATTGTGAGGTGGTATCTCATTGTAGTTTTGATTTCCATTTCCCTGATGATTAGTGAGGTTGAACATCTTTTCATTTATACATCTTCTTCAGAGAAATGTCTATTCAAGTCCTTTGCTCATTTTTGAATCAGGTTGTTTGCTTGGTTGTTGAGTCTTAGCTATTCTATATGTGTGGGTTATTAATATCGTATCAGATATATGATTTGCAAATATCTTCTCCCATCCTGTGAGTGACCTTTTTACTCTATTGATAGGGTCTTTTGGTGCATAATTTTCTTTCCTTTTTTTTTTTTTTTTTTTTTTACATTTCCATGAAGGGAGCGCCTGGGTGGCTCAGTCAGTTAAGCATCTGACTTCCCCTCAGGTCATGATCTCGCTGTTCCTGAGCTCGAGCCCCGCATGGGGCTCTGTGCTGACAGCTCAGATCCTGGAACTTGCTTTGGATTCTGTGTCTCCCTCTCTCTCTTCCCCTCCCCTGATTGCTCTCTCTCTCTCTCTCAAAAAGTAAATAAACATTATTTTTTTTTAATTTCATGAAGTCCAACTTGTATTTTTGTTTGTTTTGTTACCTGAAGCTTTGGTGTCACCTCCAAGGAAACATTGCCAAATCCAAGATGTCATCCTATACTTTCTTCTAAGGATTTAAAAACCTTTTGAGATACCTCTTGGATGCATCACATAAGTTCTAATATGAAGTATTTTCACAACTACACAATTCTAAGTAAACTTTTAATTTGTTTTTGGATCTTTTAGTGTAGAGTGAACTATTTAAAATCTCACTGGTATTAAGTCATACAGGTTGAACCTGAAGTAGTGCTTGTCAAGCTTCTCCACTATAAAGTTGACTGTCTCCACCCTATTTCCTTACAGTACATGTTTGAAAGAAGTCACTATATCCAGCCCAAATTTCTGAGGTGAAGTATTATGCGCTACCTTGTGAAGGCAGATTGTTCTTTCATAACATACCCTATGGTTTTTTAAAAATCAGGCATAGTATGATGTTTCGAGGGTTTTTTTTGTGGGGAGGTGTTGTTGTTGTTTTGCCCATGACAGTAAAGCTACTCTTATTTCTCTTTTCACTTAATTTAAATTCAAGTTAGTTAACATGTAGTGTAATAATGGTTTTGGGAGTAAAGTTTAGCCATTCATCACTTACGTATAACACCCAGTGCTCATCCCAACCAGTGCCCTCCTTAATGCCCATCACCCATTTAGCCCATTCCCCCACACAACTCCTCCCCAGCAAGCCTCAGTTTGCTCTTCATATTTCAGAGTCTCTGTGGTTTGCTGCCCTCTCTGGTTTCATTCTATTTTTCCTTCCCTTCCCTTATGTTCATCAGTTATGTTCCTTAAATTTCACATAAGACTGAAATCCTATATTTCTCTTTCTATGACTGACTTATTTGCTTAGCATAATACATTCTAATCCCATCCACATTGTTGCAAATGGCAAGATTTCATTCTTTTTGATCACTGAGTAATATTCCATTGTATGTATATATGCGCCACCTTTTTTATCCATTCATCAGTTGATGGACATGGGCTCTTTCCATAATTTGGCTACTGTTGATAGTGCTGCTATAAACACTGGGGTTCTTTGCCCCTTTGAATTAGCATTTTTGTATCCTTTGGATAAATACCTAGTAGTGCAATGCTGGGTCATAGGGTAGCTCTATTTCTAATAGAAATAGTGTTTTGAGAAAACTGCATACTGTTTTCCAGAGTGGATGCACCAGTTTGCATTCCCACCAACAGTGCACGAGGGTTCCCCTTTCTCCACATCCTTGCCAACATCTGTTGTTTCCTGAGTTGTTAATTTTAGCCATTCTGGTGGGTGTGAGGTGGTATTTCATTGTGGTTTTGATTTGTATTTCTCTGATGACGAGTGATGTTGAGCATCTTTTCATGTGTCGATTAGCCATCTGGATGTCTTCTTTGGAAAAGTGCCTATTTATCTCTTCTAACCATTTTTCCACTATTGTTTGTATTTCTACAGTGTTGGTTGTGACCTCTCCTCTTTCATTTGTGAAACGATAATATGAGAATATTAGGAGCAATTATATGCCAACATATTGGGCAATCTGGAAAAAAATGTATAAATTCTTAGAAACGTATAAACTACCAAAACTAAAACAGGAAGGAATAGAAAACTTGGACAGACCCATAACCAGTAAAGAAATTGAATCAGTAATCAAAAATCTCCCAACAAACAAGAGTCCGGTGCTGGATGGCTTTCCAGGGGAATTCTACCAAACATTTAAGAAGAGTTAACACCTATTCTCTTGAGCCTGTTCCAAAAAATACAAATGGAAAAACTTCCAAGCTCAATCTATGAGTCCAGTATTACCTTGATTCCAAAGCCAAAGACTCCACTAAAAAAGGGGAATTACAGGCCAGTTTCCCCAATGAATACGGATGCAAAAATTCTCAAAAAGATACTAGCAAATCAAATCCAACAATACGTTAAAAGAATTATTCACCACGATCAAGTGGGATATATTTCTGGATTGCAGGGCTGATTCAATATCCACAAATCATCAACCTGATACATCACATTGGTAAAATGAAGGATAAGAAACACATGATTCTCTCAATAGATGCAGAAAAAACATTTGACAAAATACAGCATCCTTTCTTGATAAAACCCCCAAGAAAGTAGGGATAGAAGGAAAATACCTCAAGATCATAAAGGCCATATACAAAAGACCCACAGCTAATATCAACCTTAATGGGGAAAAACTGAGAGCTTTCCCCCTAAGTTCAGGAACATGACAGGGATGTCCACTCTCACCACTGTTGTTCAACATAGGAAATCCTAACCTCGGTAATCAGACAACAAAAAGAAATAGAATTATCCAAATTGTCACAGAAGAAGTCAACTTTCACTCTTTGTGGATGACATGATATCTTATGTGGGAAACCCAAAAGACCCAACCCAAAAACTGCTATAACTGATACATAAATTTAGCAAAGTCAAAGGATATAAAATCAACATACAGAAATCTGTTGCATTTCTATACACCAATAAAGAAGCAGCAGAAAGAGAAATCAGGATTCGACCCCACTTACAATTACACTAGTATGATGCTTGTAAAAGAGTTTATTTCTTAAAATTCCCAAGAGGCTGGGGCATCCACACCAGGCAGAGCCACATGGGGAAGCACGAAGGCCAGTCAAGAGACATAAAGGGTGAGGGGGAAACATAAGCAAGAGGCTTTATTGTGGTTTTCATGAAACAGTGGCATTCTTGAACAACTGGCTTGCATGTGAGAAGTGTGCTCTCAGGCAGGTTGCTTACTATCTTTTGGAATTAGCTAACCCTACGCAGGCCAGTCTTTCTAGGGTCACCAAGGCCCCAAGTAGTCAGCACATCATAAAACACAGAAAATAGAAAACATGATTAATATGTTATATATAAATAATTTTCAATCCTTCCTCATAGAGTATTTATCTCTTTTATCCAAGTATTTATTGTCTGTTTATGTCACCATGGATCATTGTTCCTCAGAAATGTTTAGAGATTGTCATGGGGAGAGCCAGGAGAGACATGACCACTAGATATAGAGAAGTATCCTAGATAAAGTCCTAGAATGTAAAAAGAACATTGGTTTGAAGTTAAGAAAATCTAAATTAAGTATGGACTTTAAATGGTAATAATATCAATTTTGCCTCATTGATTATGACACTATACCATACCAATTTAGGTTATTGATGGTGGATGCAATTGAATGTAAGGTATGAGGGAACTCTGTATTCTTCAGATTTTTTATCTGGAAATATAAACTATTTAAGATAAGAGTTTTAATGAAAAAATCAATTTCATGATCTTATAATAACAATAAACACGTGGAAACCAAAATTAAGAATACATTACAGTTGCTACCCAATTTGAAATCCTTGTAGATATAAATCTAACACAGATGTGTAGACTCTGTATGCTGACATTAAAAACTCAAATGAAAGAAATCAAAGTCCTAAATAGAGAGAAAGTGGATTGGAATACTCAACTTAGTTAAAAAATGTCATTTTCTTCCAAATTGATTTATAGGTTTAATATAATTCCTGTCAAAATCCCAGCGAGGTATTATTGTATACATAGACAATTTCATCCAAAAATTTACATGGAAAAGACCTCAGACTTGCAATGATAAAACAAATAGAAAAAGATTAAAGTGGGAATAATCACTGTACCTGATGTTAACACATAATGCATAGCAACAGTAATCAAGACCATTGTATTGGCAGATGGATAAATACATTGATTAGTGGGACAGAATAGAAAACACAGAAATAGGCCCATAAAAATATTCACAACTGGGGCATCTGGGTGGCTCAGTCGATTGAGTGTCCAACTCTTGATTTAGACTCAGGTCATGATCCCAGGATCGTAGGACCGAGCCTTGTGTCGGACTCCACATTGATTGTGAAGCTTGCTTAAGATTCTCTCTCTTTCCCTCTTCCCTTCTCCACTACTTGGCTTTCTCTCTCTCTAAAAAATGGGGAAAAAATCTACAACTGAGTTTTGAAAAATTTGCAAAAAACAATTCAATGGAAAAAAGTAGTCTTTCAAACGTTGTTGGAGCAACTGGAAATCTATAGGCAAAAGAACAAAAAACAAATCAACAAACCGCTACCTCAATCTCAGGCGCCTGGGAATCTGAGTTGGTTAGGCATTGGACTTCGGCTCAGGTCATGATCTTCTGGTTCATGGATTCGAGCCCCGCATTGGGCTCTGTGCTGACAGCTCAGAGCCTGGAGCCAGCTTCAGTTTCTGTGTCTTCTCGCTCTGTCCCTCCCCCACTCATGCACACACTCTCTCTCTCTCCCTCTCTCTCTCTCAAAAAGAAATAAACATTAAAAAATATTTTTAGAAAACACAACTACCTCAATCTAAACTTTATACTTCATTTTTAAAATTAAGTGAAAATGCATACAAACATAAATGTAAGACATAAAACTATACAATTTTAGAAAAAAGTCAGAGAAAATTATCGGGACCTAGAGCTTGGTGAAGAATTCTTAGACTTGACACTCAAAGCACATTCCATAAAAGGTAAGTTTGTTAAATTGGGCCTCATAGAAGTTAATTTGAACCTAAAACTGCCCTGAAAATTAATATTTTTTTAAATGTTTATTTATTTTGAAAGAGAGAGAGCGTGTGTGCACCTGAGCGGGGGAAGGGCAGAGAGAGAGGGAGAGAGAGAATCCCAAGTAAACTCCACGTTGTCTACACAGAGCCCAAGGCGGGGCTAGATCTTACAAACAGTGAAATCAGGACCTGAGCCAAAATCGAGAGTCGGATGTTTACTGAGCCAGCCAGGCACCCCTAAATATTAAGATTTTTAAATGAACAAACAAACAAAACCTTTATTATTGTGACTATTTATTATGATTAATTACTTGTACTCTTGAGATCCAACGTCCTCATCCTTATCTTCTCATCAAGCTGCAGCAAAAGAATGAACCAAGTTTGTTTTCCTTCTAATCGGCTCGTGCATCTTCTTAATAATCATCCTGAACTGGTTATCAATTACTTCCACTTTTAATCATCATTTTGTTGCACTGAGTGGCAACCTTGTAGCTATTCAAACAGAAACCCACTTATGATGCACTGAGTACTGTATCTTCCCCAAGAGACACTTAATAATTTATATTCCATCCATTTTAAAGTGATTCACTCCTGTCATAACATTGTCTTAGTGATAGGGACACATTTCTTCCATATCCCCTTCCAGATCTCCCAAATGTAACTAAACAGACTCCTTGAGGACTTGTATTCACGCGTAAATGAGTCTCTCAAGTTATTGATAGCCTTCTGAACAAAGCTGAAAACCACCTTTCTAGCTCTATTACTTTCTATCTACCTGATAGATGATTCCCATTCATCACTCACAGAGGTAGACAAGTTTTGAAATTAAATCAGTAAAATAAAAGCCAGAGAATGCTCCAACTCAATCTTTCCCACTGACTTCCTAAAAAACATTTAAACAGATGCAGAAGCTGCTTTAAAAAAAAAGGAAGCAATATTTTATCTTGTTCTTTCTTTCTTTCCCTCTTTCTTTCTTTCTTTCCTTCTTTCTTTTGTTCTTTCTTCCTTTCTTTTCTCTCTCTCTCTCTCTCTCTCTCTCTCTGGAGTATTTCTTTTGAATTAGCTCAACTTATCATTAAGCCTGCTTGCCAAAAAGAGATTAGAAACCAGTTTTCTTTGAAATATTAATGTATGGGAGGAGGAGTCAACATGGCAGAGAAGTAGGGGGACCCAAAGTTCCTTCATCCCCCAAACTCAGCAGTATTGAGGTCAGAAGACTTGGAATTCCAGGAACCCAGGCTACAGAGTGACAGAAACATATCCAGGGGCCCATGGGGACGACTTGGCAGGTCATAGATGTATGCCTGAAAACTGGGGATACAAGATGGGTGATGTAGGCACATTTGTCCACTGGTTGGTGGAGTGGCCCTACCCTGGAACCAGGGGGCATGGACCAGGATCCCTTAAGACATCAGGGTTTGAATCTCAGCTGAGCTCCTGGGAGGCATGGGAGACTGTGAAGTGGAACAAACCAGGAGACTGTGGAGCAGGACAATCTGGCCCCTCTCACACCCACTCAGCACTGTAAGGAGCCAGAGGCCTTTTGTCAGCTGGGCGGAGTGACTCTACCCTGGAACCGGGCATGCAGAGCAGGAGCCTTTAAGACGTTGGGGGTTGAATCCCAGCCAGGACATGACAGAAGGGAAGAATTCTCAAAAGAAATTCCAGGAAGAAATTCCAGAAATTTAGACAGCTAAAGAATTGCTCAAAACAGGTATAAACAATATATCTGGGTAAGAATTTAGAATAATAGTCATAAGATTAATCACTGGGCTTGAAAAAATCATAGAAGACAGCAGAGAATCTATTGCTGTAGAGATCAAGGAACTAAGAAATAGTCAGGACTAATTAAGAAATGTTGTAAATGAGGTGCAAAATAAACTAGATGCAGCGACAGAAAGGATGAAGGAAGCAGAGGGGAGAATAAGTAAAACAGAAGATAAAATTATGGAAAATGATGAAGCTGAGAAAAAGAGAGTTAGGAAAATACTAGACCACAAGGGGAGAATTAGAGAACTAAGTGATTCAATGAAACATAATAGTATCTGTATCATAGGAGTTCCAGAAGAAGGAGAAAGGGGCACAAGGTTTACTCGAACTAATTATAGCTGAGAACTTCCCTAATCTGGGGAAGGAAGCAGACATCCAAATCCAGGAGGCACAGGAGGCACAAAGAACTCCTTTCAGCTTTAACAGGGATAGGTCTTCTCCATGGCGTATCTTACTGAAACTGGCAAAATATAAAGATAATGAGAGAATTCTGAAAGCAGCTAGGGACAAAAGCGTCTTAACCTACAATGGTAGATCCAGCAAAGCTGTCATTCAGAACAGAAAGAGAAATAAAGGCTTTCCCAGACAAACAAAAACCAAAGGAGTTCATCACCACTAAACCAGCCCTGCAAAAGATCTTAAGGGAAGTCTGTGATTGGAACACTGCAAACACTACAAAGGACCAGAGGTATCACCACAAGCAGAAAATCTACAGATAACACAATGACACTACATCCATATCTTTCAATAATAACTCGAAGTGTAAATGAACTGAGTGCCCCAATCAAAAGACATAGGGTATCAGAATGGATTAAAAAAACAGATCCATCTATATGCTGTCTACAAGAGACTCATTTTATACAAAAGGACACCTGCAGATTGAAAGTGAGGGGATGGAGAACTATCTATCATGCTACTGGAAGTCAAAAGAAAGCTGGAGTAGCCATACTTATATCAGACAAACTAGATTTTACTAAAGGTTGTAGCAAGAGGTGAAAAAGGGCATTGTATAATAATTATGGGGTCTATCCATCAAGGAGAGCCAACAATTGTGAATCTTTATGCCCCCAACTTGAGGTACCAAAATATATAAATTAATCACAAACATAAATAATCTTATTGATAAGAATATGGTAACTGCAGGAGACTTTACTACTCCACTTACAACAGTGGACAGATCATCTAGGCAGAGAATCAATAAAGAAACAATGGCCTTGGGTGATACACTGGACAGATATATTCAGAACTTTGCATCCAAAAGCAGCAGAATATACGTTCTTCTCAAGTGCACATGGAACATTCTCCAAGATAGATCACATACTGGCTCACAAAACAGCCCTCAATAAATGTAAAGTAATTGAGATCATACCATGCATATTCTTAGATCACAATGCTTTGAACCTTGAAATCAACCACAAGAAAAAAATTGGAAAGCCTCCAAATGCATGGAGGTTAAAGAACATCCTACTAAAGAATGAATGGGTCAGGCAATTAAAGAAGAAATTCAAATATATATGGAAGCAAATGAAAATGAAAATATGGCAGTTCAAACCCTTGGGATACAGCACAGGCAATCCTAAGGGGAAAATACATTGCAATCCAGGCCTATCTCAAGAAACAAGAAAAATCCCAAATACAAAACCTAACCACACACCTAAAGGAACTAGAAGCAGAACAGCAAAGACACCCCAAACCCAGCAGAAGAAGAGAAACGATAAAGATCAGAGCAGAAATAAACAATATAGAATCAAAAAAAAAAAATAGTAGAACAGATCAATGAAGCCAAAAGTTGTTTTTTTTGAAAAAATAAACAAAATTGATAAATCCCTAACCAGATTTCTCAAAAAGAAGAGAGAGAACCCAAATAGATAAAATCACGAATGAAAGAGGACAGATCACAACCAACACCACAGAAATACAGACAATTATTACAGAACACTATGAAAAACTACATGCCAACAACCTGGGCAACTTGGAAAAGATAGACAAATTCCTAGACACCCACACACTACTAAAACCCAGACAGGAAGAAATAGAAAATTGGAACAGAACAATAACCAGCCAAGAAATTGAATCAGTTATCAAAAATCTCCCAACAAATAACAGTCCTGGGCCAAATGGCTTTCTAGAGGAATTCTATCAGACATTTAAAGCAAAGTTAATACCTATCCTTCCCAAGCTCTTCCAAAAACTAGAAATGGAAAGAAAGTTTCTGAACTCATTCTATGAAACCACCATTACCTTGATTCCCAAACCAGACAGAGACCCCACAAAAAAGGAAAATTACGGGCCGATATCCTTGATGAGCATGGATGCAAAAATTTTCAAAAAGATACTAGCAAACCAAGTTCAACAGCATATAAAAAGAATTATTCACCATGATTAAGTGGGATTCATTCCTGGGCTGCAGGCCTGGTTCAACATTCGCAAATCTATCGATGTGATACATCACATTTAATAAAAGAAAGGATAAGAACCACATGATCCTGTCAATAGATGCAGAAAAAGCATTTGACAAAATACAGCATCTTTTCTTCATAAAAACGCTTAAGAAAGTAGGGGTAGAAGGAACATACCTAAGCATCATAAAAGCCATATATGAAAAGCCCACAGCTAATATCATCCTCAATGGGGAAAAACTGAGAGCTTTCCCTCTGTGATTAGGAGCACGACAGGGATGTCCACTCTTACTGCTGTTGTTTAACATAGTTTGGGAAGTCCTAGACTCAGCAATCAGACAACAAAATAAAATAAATCATCCAAACTGGCAAGGAAGAAGTAAAACTTTTACTTTTCACAGGTGACATAATAGTCTACATGGAAAACCCAAAAGACTCCACCAAAAAGCGGCTAGAACCGATCCATGAATTCAGCAAAGTTGCAGGATACAAAACCCATGTACAGAAATTGGTTGCATCGCTATACACCAATAATGAAGCAACAGAAAGAGAATTCAAGAAATGGATCCCATTTACAACTGCACCAAGAACCATAAGATACCTAGGATTAAACCTAGCCAAAGACGTAGAGGATCTGTACGCTGAAAACTATAGAAAACTTATGAAAGAAGTTGAAGAAGACACAAAGAAATGGGAAACATTCCATGCTCATGGATTGGAAGAAGAAATATGGTTAAAATGTCAATACAACCCCAAAGAATCTACACATTCAATGCAATCCCCATAAAAATTGCAATGGCATTCTTCTCAAAGCTAGAGCAAACAATCCTAAACTATGTATGGAACCGCAAAAGACCCTGAATAGCCAAAGTTATGTTGTGAAAAAAAAAACAAAACAAGAGGCCTCACACCCCTGGATTTTAGCCTCTACTACAAAGCTGTAATAATCAAGCTATTACGGTATTGGCACAAAAACAGACACATAGACCAACGGAATAGAATAGAGAACCCAGAATTGGACCCACAAATGTATGGCCAACTAGTTTTTGACAAGGCAGGAAAGAGTATCCGATGTAAAAAAAAGACAGTTTCTTAGCAAATGGCACTGTGAGAACTGGACAGCAACATGCAGAAGAATGAAACTGGACCACCTTCTTCCACCATTCACAAAAATAAATTCAAAATGGATGAAAGACCTAAATGTGAGACAGGAAACCATCAAGCCCTAGGGAAGAAACCAAGCAACAACCTCTTTGGCCTCAGCCATAGCAATTTCTTGCTCAACACATCTCTGAAGGCAAGGGAAATAAAAGCAAAAATGAACTATTGGCACCTCATCGAGAGACCAATTAGATGGGAAAAGATATTTGCAAATGAAATATCAGATAAAGGGTTAGTATCCAAAATCTATAAAGAACTTACCAAACTCAAAACCCAAAAAACAAATCATCCAGTGAACAAATAATTCTCCTTTTCCAAGGAGGACATCCAGATGGCCAACAGACACATGAAAAGACACTCAACATCACTCATCAGCAGGGAAATACAAATCAAAACCACACTGAGATGTCACCTTACACTGATCAGAATGGCTAAAATTAACAACTCAGGAAACAACAGATTTTGGTGAGAATGTGGAGAAACAGGAACCCTCTTGCACTGCTGGTGGGAATGCAAACTGGTGCGGCCGCTCTGGAAAATAGTGTGGAGGTTCCTCAAGAAAATTAAAAATAGAACTACCCTATGACCCAGCAATCGCACTACAAGGAATTTATCCAAAGGATACAGGAGTGCTGATTCATAGGGGCACTTGTACCCCAATGTTTATAGCAGCACTTTCAACAATAGCCAAATTATGGAAAGAGCCTAAATGTCCACCAGCTGACAAATGGATAAAGAAGATGTGGTTTATTGATACAATGGAATACTACTTGGCAACGAGGAAGAATGAAATCCTGTATTTGCAACAACACGGATGGAACTGGAGGGCATTATGCCAAGTGAAATAAATCAGTCAGAGAAAGACAGATAGCATATGTTTTCACTCATATGTGGAACTTAAGAAACTTAAGGGGGAAGGGAAGGGGAAAAAATAGTTTCAAACAGAGAGGGAGGGAGGCAAACCATAGGAGACTTGTAAATACAGAGAACAAACAGATGGTGGATGGGGAAAGTGGGCGGGGAGAGGAGAAAATGGGTGATGGGCATTGAGGAGGGCGTCGTTGGGATGAACACTGGGTGTTGTATGTAAGCAGTGAATCACAGGAATCTACCCCAGAAACCAAGAGCACACTGTATATACTGTAGGTTTGCTAACTAGACAATAAATTATATTTTAAAAAAAAAATTAAAAAAAAGAAAGAAATACTAATGTATGATATATGTACAAAATGTGTCTATGCCTTTACGTATATATTTTTTCAACTGGCATTACTATGTCTCTTGCCTTGAGACGTTTTCAATGTGATAAATGATGTTAATTGCTTTTTGAGTTCCTTTTTGAGATGTTTTTGAGACGTTAAAACAATTGAAAGAGAAAAATAAAGCCAAGTTCTTTGGAATAGAAGCTGTCTTTCATACTCTCACCATGTCAACTGTTTCAGTTTAATCTGACCAAGAGATTACATCCTTTTGTTTTAAAAAATGAGTTTTGGGGGACGCCTGTGTGGCTCAGTTGGTTAAGTGTCCAACTTCAGTTCAGGTCATGATCTCATGGTTCGTGAGTTCGAGCCCCTCATCAGGCTCTGTGCTGACAGCTCAGCTTCAGATTCTGTGTGTGTGTGTGTGTGTGTGTGTGTGTGTGTGTGTGTGTTTCTCTCTCTGCTCCTCCCCTGCTCACGCTTTCTCTCTCTCTCTCTCTCTCTCTTCCTCTCTCTCTCTTCCTCTCTCTCTCTCTCTCTCTCTCTCAAAAATAAGTAAACATTAAACAATGAAATAAAAAAGAGTTTTTGACTTAAGTAGACCGCTTTGACCTAATATTCTAGGACTGACTCCTCTCGTCATTAGGGGCTTTATACCCATTTCGCATTTCAAAATCTAAGCCACCCAGCAGGCATCTCATGTTTGAGGGGCTCCCCCAAACACTTATAAAATGAAGTTGCATGGAGGTGGGCAGATATTATGGTTTAATCACTGTGACAGTTGCCCCACATTTTTCTGTCACACTAAGGCAAGCCCTAGAGTTCTTGCTATTAATGGAAGCAATGATTGAAATGCGGTCTTATGCCTTTTATGATTCGGGATTTTATGCCATGTTGTATTTTTCTTTAATCTTTTTCTGGCACATTAACTATGTTGCATACATAATTTCTTAACTGATTTCATTTGCTCAGGAATCATAAACATTTTATATGCTATGGAAAGAAACTTTGCCTTTGATGTAGGAATCCTAGGGCTTAAATTTACAGTGTATGATTCATTACTGCACACTTTGGGACATGCTAAAACATATTTCAAACAAAATTATATCCCGAAACGTAATATATAACACTGAATATTTTTCACCTTAATATGAATAGTTTCATGTAGGAACAAGTCCAAGGAAAAGAAGATCTAAATAAAACATTGCAGTTTCACCCTGCTCATATCATGCTGGAATTTGAATATGTAATTGTGGAAACTATTATCTTTATGGACAGAAAAAAGGTAGAGTGCTGAGTATCTTTTACTATATATAACGGTTACAGCTTAGATGTAGATACAATTTTGCAATTAAGGAAGAAATTTCCCAAACTACACCAGAGTTCATCTCATTAAACACAAGCAACACATACACAAAATACTACTCTTTCCAATCAGAGAGCATAAACTTGGAGCGCATAAGTTTTTATCAGTTTTTCTAGAATATAATCTGTTCATAGCTCCCAGTTGTCTGTTGGGAGGTTCACAACTGCTCCGGTTGTTTCAAAAGAAAAGGCAGAGGCAATCTGATTTATAAACATTTCTCAACTTGCTTGTATATTTTATGAACACTCTTGCATAGAGCGTTTGTCATGTCTATCAGTGCTTTGTAGATTCATATTAGAGTCTGAAGGATTAGGATTATACTGATCTTAATTTAAAAGGTTGACATTTTTTATTCATCAGGGATTTCTGCATTAACTTTGATTTTTAAAATCATTGGATTAAACATTATTTATCTATATTATTGAGGGTGCTTTTGGTGCACCCTTCAATTCTGCACCTGACGGAGTAGTAAGCATGACTGGTGAGTAAATTGGGCCCTGTCCACCTTATGTTAGCTAGGTGCCATTCTTCTAGGACAACCTGTTTTCGTGTCAGTCATGTATCATTGTTTACTTTGTTACATTTACATTTTTACTATTAAAATATTGGGGGTTTTTAATGTTTAATTATTTTGAGAGAGAGGGAGCAAGGGGAGGGGAGGGGCAGAGAGAGAGAGAGGGAGAAAGAATCCCAACCAGGCTTCACACTGTCAACACAGAGCTTGACATGGGCCTCAATCTCATGAACCATGAGATCTTGATATGAGCCAAAATCAAGAGTTGGACCCTTCACTGACCCTTAACTGACCCAGGTGCCCCTAAAATATTATTCGTTGTGTCACTAATTTACAAAAATGAATCAGAAGCTAAAAAGGATTCATTAAAGTAACAAATAGCAATTACCAGTGGTAATTCTCTCACTAGTGGAGAAAACACAAACATATAAGTATTAAAAAAAAAACAGAATAACAATGTAACTGTCAAAGGAGAACATGACTCACAGAATATGATTTGGAATATAAATAAAAAGTAAATATTTAAATGTTACGGCTACGCCAAGGCTCTGAAAAAGTAAATTTTGAATAGAAAACACAATTATAATTATCTACAATTTTTTGTAATACCCAAAATCCCTAATTCCTATACATTACCCTTCAATTGATTTTGTCAAAAAAAATGTACAAAGGTGGCAAAATTTCCATCATTATGTTTTTCTGAAATTTTTGGTTTTTCTAGAACATGATCAGAAGTATGTCTTATAGTAAGAAATGTCTTTTGTTTTTCTCTGAAGGCTCACAAGAGACCCAAACTAGAGAAATATCAAGGAATACTAGTCACAGCAAAAACTGATCCAAGTTAACTCTATTGCTGAGAAACTTAACAACCAGTACCAGAGTTAATGTAAAAACTCTTATGATTGAGGCACAAGAAAGAATAAATTGTTGGCCAACCTATTTGTCATATGACACTGTGGAAATTACACATCAGTAGAAGAATGATTATACATGCACAATTGGAGGAAATCATGTGAGAGTGTAAATCAGCTCTTGGCATATATGTGGGCATCCTTTAGGAGAGAGTGCTTACTCAGTGCTTTTCACTGAATGAGAAAGGATTTTTTTATTTATTGAGCAGCTTTTTTTGTGAGCCATAGCAGAGACTGAAATCATAATTTAGAATCAGCATAAACATCTTTCATGCAGCTATGTTTCTATGTACAGCAAGAAAGTGCTTTAATGTCAATCACCTGACTGGGCTGTTTATCCACAGGCAATTGGTAATAAATAACACTTTATGGTTGAAAGAAACAGTGAAGGCTATGACTTTGGCAAATCATTGAGATAAGTGTCCAGCTCTCTGTCATGGTCATGCCATGCACAGAAATGGGCCGTAGGGTCAAGTCTGCCTTACACAGTTGAATATATTTTCCTTCCAGGGGACAGACATACACTTCATTTATCAAAATGAGGGATAGGATTTGTTTAATTCTTCAGAAATCGGTACTATTTGTTATATTGCAAAGCACGACCCTCTCACTTCAGTCCGGAGATGATTTTTTATTTTCTTCTCTACGTTGAGAAAACGCTATCATTATTTCTTTGGGAAAGAAACTGTGCGGGATCTTGACAATTGATTAAGTTTTACCCACTTGTTTAGTACTTTTAAAAGCATGTCTAAATTCAACAGCACACCATGTAGAATATTCTAGGCATGAACGATACCGAAGAGGTGATAGGGAAGCCGTTCTTGTCTAGTTCCGAGCTTAAATTTCAAATTTCCAACTTTTATGTATTATTTATTCATTTGTAGTGAAAAATGCCTCTGAAGTTTTGAAGTTGTCAGAAACAAGTCTGAGTTTCCAGGACTGTTTAACAAAGTACTTTTCCTCTTTCTACAAGCATAATTAGGAATTAGAAATGTCTATACTAAATAAAGTTTAGAAAAACTAATAGCATGTTAAACCTTACTATTGCTCAAGCGTTCTCTTGAGTTTGACATGGATGCATGAGTCACGAACGACAAACAGTATAACTTCCTAATCTAAGAGTGTTCCCCCACCACCACACATGAAATGCATATCATTATGGGTTTATTTGATTTTTCTTGTTGTCTCTTGTATAGAACAAACCAGATTAATGGATTCATGATGGTCAGATGTTTGAAAAATATTACTCCAAATTTAATATAATTTGACTTTTACCAATATAAGACTGATGTGTTGCGAACAATTGATTCAATGCTAATTGATCGATTAAATATTCATTAAAATGAATTTGGCTTTGAAATTTATAGTTCAAACACAAGACTATGGTATTTATTTTATTTTGTTATTTTTTCTCGTCACATGAATAAACAGAGAAATAGCTAAAGACAGGTTCTTGACTCTCGCACAGATAGTCCTTAAAATAAATGATGAGTTTAGCTTGTCTAGTACAGCATAAGACCTTGTAGGTCAGAGTTATAAGTTTGGAATTTTTTCTGGTGAGAGGGCTGGTAAGATTTAAGCAGAGAAAAGAAATTTTCTGAATTATATATTTAAAAGATCACTCTGTAGAGATAAGTAAAGGGAAAGGCTAGAATGAATCATGGAGTACTGTACTGGAGCTGGGATATCAGCAGGAACTGCTTAGCTTAATATAAGGCCCCATGGACATACATATGTATACATATTATATGTTATACACTATATTATATACATATATGCAATACAGTATTATATACGTTCTGTTTTATTTTATTAAATATAATTTATTGTCAAATTGGTTTTCATACAACACCCAGTGCTCACTCCAACAGGTGCCCTCCTCAATGCCCATCACCCACTTTCCCCTCTCCCCCATCAACCCTCAGTTCGTTCTCAGTATTTAAGAGTTTCTTACGGTTTGCCTCTCTCCCTCTCTGTAACTTTTTTTTCCCCTTCCCCTTCCCCTCCCCCCATGGTCTTCTGTTAAGTTTCTCAAGATCCACATATGAGTGAAAACATGTGGTATCTGTCTTTCTCTACCTGACTTATTTCACTTAAGATAATAAAATAAAACATATTTTATATATAATCGAGATGTGTTTATGCACAATTAGTATGCATACCTGTATTTCCTACCTCTATCCACTAAAAGGGCCTAAAAACTACAACATCTCACAGAGAACACCAAATAATTTATGTAAATATTCACCACTCAAAGAGGTGGGGCACCCTTGAAGTATGGCCTATATGTAGTGATTTTCTTCCAAAAAGTACCTATATGGAAGGGGGAATTCACTTTACAGTGGAGAAACCTGGTGAACGTGACCTTAGTCAGGGTATCAAGGCCAATGCCATTGATGATAATTCAAGCTGATAGCATGTACCCTGCACATGATATGTTGAGAAATACATTTATCCCTGCCATCTTCCTTCCCCAAATGAGAAAAACACCAGACAAACCCAAACCCAAATACCCAAGAAACTGGCAAAAGCAAAACAAAGTCCTGAGTCAAGTTGCTCTGTACACATTTTAATACCCACTCATCTTTTCTAAACCTACTTCTCATTTTCCTGTCTAAATCCTCATGACTTCATACTACCGGTTCATGCCTAAAGCATATTACTACCTCTGCATCAAAGCTGTTCTTTGTTCTTTTTTTAATGTTTATTTATTTTTGAGAAAGAGAGAGACAGAGCGTGAGCAGGGGAGGGCAGAGAGAGAGAGAGGGAGACATAGAATCTGAAGCAGGCTCCAGGCTCCGAGCTGTGAGCACAGAACCCGATGAGGGGCTCGAACTCACAAACCGTGAGATCATGACCTGAGATGAAGTCGGCTGCTCAATCGACTGAGCCACTCAGGCGGCCCATGCATTAAAAGCTATTCTTACTCCCACTTCTTTTCTACCCAGATCTGATCTGGTCCATCTGTACTTCCCCCATCACTTAATCCCAACAACTGTTCTTGCTTTTATCCTGTTTAGCACTGGATTATTACATTATTCCTCAGACATATCAAAAAGGGAGTGATATTTAACTATATATTTGATACATATGGTTATCCAACTATATCATGAGCCCTTTAGTACATAGGAACAGGACTTATATTTCAGTGTTTGGTATTTAATATTCAGTTTAGTATTTATATAGGTTCTTGAACATAGTACAAGCTTAAAGAATAACAAATGCTATAACTTCTTGAGATGGTTCACCAAGTTGTTATTCATTTGTAATCGTTTATCCTACATCAAAATGGGGAAATATTACATACAACAGTACATCATCTTTGTTTAATAAAATGCAATGTTAATGAGACCAAACATTCCGAATCTGTAAACTGTCATATCAATATTTCATACATTTAAATTAATTTGTGTCAGAAAAGCTTGATAAAACATACACTATGTCTTAAAGAACAATTTAAAAATTAATACATACTATAAATCTTACATTATTGATTTCTGTTTCAAAAACTTCTACTAAACTTTTTACTAGAACTGCTAGGTCCCAATAGAACATTTGTTTGAAGGATTTTGAAGCTACATTTTCCCAAGGTGCGATACTACAATACATATTTCATTTTTTCCGTGAAAGATGACTCTGTTGGCAATGTTACCATCTAGAATACTGATTTGATTTCCTTTCTACACAGAACACGCATGTTATCACTTCATTCAAGGCACTGCAATCCCCAAAAAATGATCTCTTTGTATTGAGGACGACATCACTTTCAGTGACAATGATCTAGGGGATGTTGGTCCAATCAGTTACATTTCTAGAAAGGGAAATACTACTATTTTGGTTGGCTAAAACATATTATCCAAATTGGATAATTCCTATCGAACATGAGACACAACAATTTTGTTTAAAAGTGAAATAGTTCTATTTCCAGTCAGTCTCTACTCAGGGGTTTATAGCTATGCTTTCTTCCCTGAATGTTTTCTTTGACGTGTCTTTTGTGTTCTTTCTGCATACTTGTTTGCCGTTTGTTTCATCTTGTTTTACTACAAGTTTACTAGGTTCTTGTTAAAACCCTTCGTACGTCAGGCTAACCTTTAAAATATGAGTCAAATTGGACCTCTTGGAGAGCATAAGTGTATTAGCCTCTCTGTGATGTTGACAGTATTATCAGTATTTGGCATATAGATAAATTAAAACTAAACAAAAACACAATAATCCAAGGTTAATCAGTTAATAAATATGTGGCCTATATTCAAGTTTTTGTCAGCCAGTTTCCTAATCCCATATGTTTTCTATTGTATACCTGACTCTAAAATTAATAAGTTGTATATTTTACACTTGTACATACAAGTACAATTGCTCCTTATATTTGAAATTAAACCATTGACTTGAAAAATTCACTACTCTGATTCTAATTTACTTTAAGTTGAGCAAAGTCTAGAAGGGTAAAGAAGAAGGGAAATGATGTTTAGGGAGTGTCTGCTGTGTGGCAGGCAAGAAGCTAGACATTTCACATATGTAAGTCATTTCTAATTGGTAGCTCCATCTAGTAATTTGCAGACAATCTTAATCTCCTTGTTAATTGGAATTACATAGTAAGTTGTGTGAATTTAGGGAGGGCAATCCAGTCTATATTATCGATCCCATTTACATATATAACTTCTCATATTAAATTAAATACAATAAGATAGCTTGACAAAAATAGTTGAATCTGATGCATAATAACTTATTTCAATGATCTCTCCAATAATTTATCATTTCTACCCTATAGAGTATCTTCAGGTCATAAGTCGAATCCTGAGTTTTCATTCTCGTTATGAATATCGTGGGCTTTTGTATTACTATATAAAAGGTACTTTCAAAGTGCTGGGAATTCAAGAGTGAACAAAGCAGACAATGGCCCTGCTCTCTTGTGGGCTTACTTTCTTATGGGGTCAACAGGTAACAAATGTAAAGAAGATGTGAGAGATATAGATAAATGATATAGATAGATATAAATGATATAGATATAGATATAGATCCACAATGGAAATTACTCAGGATCAAAAATAATGATGTCTTGGGGGCACCTGGGTGGCTCAGTTGACTAAGCATCTGACTCTTGATTTCAGCTCAAGTCATGATCTCACAGTTTGGTGAGACTGAGCCCCGCATCAGGCTCTGTGCTGACAGTGACGACCCTGCCTCGGATTCTCTCTCTCTTTCTCTCTCTTTATCTATGCCCGCCTTTCTCAAAACAAAATAAACTTAAAAAAAGAATTGTATCTTGCCATTTGCAATTACATGGATGGAACTAGAGTGCGTTGCTAAGTGAAATAAGTGAGTCAGAGAAAGACAAATACCACGTGATTTCACTCATATGTGGAATTTAAGAAATCAAACAAATGAACATAGGGGAAGGAAGGTGAAATAAAAAGATGGAGGAAAACCATAAGAGATTGTTAATGATACAGAACAAACAGAGTTGAGGGAGGAAGGTGGGTGGAGGGATGGATTAAATGGGTGATGGGTATTAAGGAGGGCACTTGCTGGTATGAGCACTGGTTGTATGTAAGTGATGAATCATTGAATTCTACTCCTGAAACCATTATTGTATTATATTATAGCTAACTGAAATATAAATAAATATTTGAAAAACATGTAATTCAGTGATTTTAAGCGCCATTTAAAAAAGCCTTTATGGGGCGCCTGGGTGGCTCTGTCGGTTGAGCAACCAACTCTTGATTTTGGTTCAGGTCTTGATCCCAGAGTCATGGGACCCAGCCCCACATTGGACTCCATGCTAAGAACGGAATCTGCTTAAGATTCTCTCCCTTCCCCCCGTCCAACCATCTCTCTGTTCATGATCTCTTTAAAAACAAACGAACAAACAAACAAAAAATAAAACGCAGAAACAAACAAACAAAAAACCCACCTTTGTTTGAGTAGGCCTTTTCCCTCTCTATCCAGCTTTCTGTTAGAGTGGAAGTGAAAGTTTTGGACCCCTATTTCTCTACTTTTAGTCACAAAGGCTCCATGGAGTGAATGTTTACAATGATGAGTAGCAATGAAGATCAGGAACTTACAGAAACCTTCATAAAGCTCATCATAGATGATATGTGGTGGTTTTAATAACTGCCCATCATTCAACCTGTCTTTTTAACTGTGACTTCTTCCTTGCAAGCTGGTAGACCCTGTTTTACTTATTTATACGCAAGTAGTAATTTCTATCAAACCCATTTTTCATCTGTTAATGATGGAAAGAGGAACTAGGGTGAACAAGGCTGAGGTAATATGTCTTGAATTTAGGTTCTTTGATGAAACTGAGAGAAGAGAAACTAAGTGACTTAAGTGTTCACTTTTTTTAAGAATGTGGGGACATTCTGTACCTAATACTTATTTGCTCACATCTGCTTTAAAGACTCATCTGAATTTAATTTTGTTGATATTCTGGTGGGTCAAATTTTTTTTAAAACCATAGTTTGAAACTGATACAGATGGATCATGAAAAGAATAAAAAGAACATGTAAATCTCTGCATTACAAATGTAATATATTCTAAGTTTTACACACACACACACACACACACACACACACATGCGCACACACAAAACCCATGATTAAATAGCCAACCAGATATGTTTGAATGAAGCATTTGAAGATAATGCCACTTTCCCAGAAACTGTCTCCCTGCATCCCTGTGAGAACATCCAACCATTGTATTTATTGTAGTCAATTCTTTGGAGAATTAAAAGTGTCTCTTAATTTAGTTTTGCAATCTTTATTAACATCCATATACTGTCAACAAAGTTATGAAAAAGGAGGAGAAAAGGTAAATTAATAATCAATATGAAATATATGTATTTTAAATGTCTTCTCTTAGACTCAAGAACAAACCTAGATGTATATAAATTATAGCTAACAATGTAAGCCTACCCTTTCTCTGATTAGATATGTTTTAACTTCTCTTCTAACAACTATTTGTCTAGTACAGTTTGAGGAAATCACATTAATGGGTGCAGGAGAGTCATTGATCATAGGCTTTTCTATTAGTAATTTCTATTACACAAGGCAATCTGCCTTAATACAATTACACAATTTCTCTTCATTTGTCTAAACAAATTCTTTCCTTCTAGCTGCATAGTGGGGGATAATGTCCTCAGAACTATGGAAACAAGAGAATTTGTTCCATGCCAGTTGCTTTGTGGTAGGAAGACAAATTCTACATCGACATAAACCTGCAGGGTAGTTTCTTCCACTAGACTGGCGACAAAGAAATATATCATATACTTAAAGCAAAAGTCAAAACTATCAAATCTTTAGGATAAACAAAAGAATATACCTTCTTTACCTTGGAATAGGCAAGACTTCGTAACCAAGACCCAAAAAGCATTAATAGTTAAAGAAAAGATTAATGATATGACCTTATTAAAATGATGAACTCACCAAGCCAATAAGACTCCATTAAGAGAATGAGTAGCGAAAGCAGACTGGAGGAAATGACTTTAATACATCTTTGTTGAGGACTCATAGGCAGAACATATAAGAACTTCTAAAATCAATCACAAAAATACAGAAAATCTGTTATCAGGAAATAAAAAATTAAAATGAGGATGAAATATCTCTATAAAGGTACCAGAATGGCTAAAAGAGATGATACCAAGTGTAACAAGGATATGGAACAAAAGACACTCTAATGGTTGCTTGGTGGGGGTGTAGATTGGTCATCTACACTTTGGCAGCTATAATTTGGCAGTATCTACTAAAGTGACTCATATGTACCTGCTAGGACCCAGCACCTCCACGTCTGGCAATGAGTGTTTATGTCCATCAAATGATACACAAAAGATATTTCATACTGATGCAATTCATAATTGCCAAAATTCGGGAACAATTTCTATGTCTATAAACACCAAATGAATAAATATATAGGTGTATATTCATCATCTGCATTCTAAAAAATAGAATTACTACTGCAGGCAAGAACATGAATGAATTTATATCAAAAATATATATATAAAATAATTTCATTTATTTGAAGCTTGAAATCAGGCATAACTGGTCTATGGTGATAACAGTCTACATACTGTTAGAAGCTAACTCAGAGGCATCAGGAGGGCACCTTCTGAGGACAGGTAGTATTCTATATCTTCATCTGTGTGGTGGCTACCCGGGTGTTTACACATGTAAGAATTTATAGAGATACACACTATGGATTTGTCTGCTTTACCATGTATGTTTTGTCTCAACACAAAATTAAAGAAAAACCCTTAAGAGTCAGAAGTTTTACAGAACTCACAATTTATTTATTTTTTTTAATGAAATTGATTGTCAAATTGATTCCCATACAACACCCAGTGTTCATCCCAACAGGTGCCCTCCTCAGTGCCCATCACCCACGTTCTCCTCCCTCCCACCCCCCATCAACCCTCAGTTTATTCTCAGTTTTTAAAAAGTCTCTTATGGTTTGGCTCCCTCTCTCTGTAACTTTTTATTTCCCCTTCCCCTCCCCCATGGTCTTCTGTTAAGTTTCTCAGGATCCACATAAGAGTGAAAACATATGGTATCTGTCTTTCTCGGTATGGCTTATTTCACTTAGCATCACACTTTCCAGTTCCATCCACGTTGCTGCAAATGGCCAGATTTCATTCTTTCTCATTGCCAAGTAGTATTCCATTGTGTATATAAACCACAATTTCTTTATTCATCCATCACTTGATGGACATTTAGGCTCTTTCCATAACCCAGTATTTAAAAGATGGACCAGGTTTTACTCAGTATTTAAAAGAGGGCCAAGGTTTTAATGACAATAAAATTAAGATATTTTCTTGGGTGTGCTTTATTGAAACAATAAATTAATGGTCTTGAATTTATAGAAGCTAACAATGAACAAATACATTCAATGAGTCACCTTGTTTGCCTAAGAAAGTAACAGACTTTGGGGCGCCTGGGTGGCGCAGTCGGTTAAGCGTCCGACTTCAGCCAGGTCACGATCTCGCGGTCCGTGAGTTCGAGCCCCACGTCAGGCTCTGGGCTGATGGCTCGGAGCCTGGAGCCTGTTTCCGATTCTGTGTCTCCCTCTCTCTCTGCCCCTCCCCCCCTTCATGCTCTGTCTCTCTCTGTCCCAAAAATAAATAAAAAACGTTGGAAAAAAAAAAAAAAAAAAAAGAAAGTAACAGACTTCTGTAGAGAAAATGACTTTTAATTCATATGTAAAAAATCCTCATAAATATGCAAAAATTACCCTTATTTTAGTTCCAGTTCAACATTTTATAGAGATAAATATGTAGCACTTGCTCAAAATAGCCTTGCTGAATTGATTTTTGAAATCAGAGCAGTGAGTATTTACTAATTTATTAAATATTTGTTTTGTATCTACTTCGTGAGAAGCACTAGCCTTGCTGTTCTGGTAGAAAAATCAGCATTATGTAGACACAACCCCATTCATAATAAAATATTATAGACACATACCTGACATTGACTCAAATTTGATACGAAAAATGTTAATCTTACTTGTTTACACATGATCCTTGTTCCGATATTTATTTTTAGTAGGCCAATATGTCCACAGAAAAGAGCCAGGCATTAAATCGTATGGTAGGGATAATGAGTAATACTGCAGTTGTTACCAAATAACCTGCAAATGACTTCCTTGCTGAAAATCAAAGTCTCAAAACTTTATTACAGTCATATACTGATGCAAGAATTTATTCTAAAATAAATCTACTCGTACTTGATAAAATTACACCAAACGGTATATTTGGATGTCTCTCATGATAATAATGTGCTTGGGGATTTTAATTGAACTGTAAAATAAGACAGAAAAATATATCTTCACCCAAAAGTAAAGAAAATAAAGAAACTTCTTTTGTTATCTTATTTTTATGAAAGTAGAATCTATTTATACTTTTTAAACTATTTCCAGAAGACCAAATTATGATGAATTATTCAAGAGAATGCCACCAAATAAATCTGGAAGCAGGGGCGCCTGGGTGGCTCAGTCGGTTGAGCGGCGGACTTCAGCTCAGGTCATGATCTCCCGGTCTGTGAGTTCCAGCCCCGCGTCGGGCTCTGTGCTGACAGCTCGGAGCCTGGAGCCTGTTTCAGATTCTGTGTCTCCTTCTCTCTCTGACCCTCCCCCATTCATGCTCTGTCTCTCTCTGTCCCAAAAATAAATAAAACTTAAAAAAAATTTAAAAAAAATAAATCTGGAAGCATATGATAAAATCTTCAGAAGTAGAGACATTAAAGCGGGTTAAGAGCTTAGATTTGGAACTCATACCTGAGTTCTAATCTGTGTCCATTGTCCTTATATCTAAAGTTCCAGTACTAACCTTTACCTCATTAAAAAGTGCGAGGGTTAGGGAAGATAACGTATGTAAAGCTTTTGGCACAAGGCCAGGCACACTCTAAATGGCCGTTAATTGAAATAAGAAGCTTATGCTTCAATAGATTAAGTGTAGATGGTTTATATCTCAGGTCAATATGCCACAAATTTCCCCTTCAATAACCTTGGGTAACACGAAGAAACCAGAGGATGCTGGAAAAAAGGAGTCAATCAAAGAGACTGACAAGCTAAACACAGCAAATGAGTGATTTAGAACATATATACTTGGAGCAGACGGAAATTTGAGTCACTGAAATATTTTTCTAACCATGATTAATGAGTATGGTAAACACAATATAAAATGGAAAAGTGGTTGGATATAATTGGGAAGCCATCTTTTATAGCCAGAAGGACTCAGTCCAAAACAACAGGGCATCAGAAATTGAGTAAGAACAGCATGAGCGAGGAATCACATTTCAGGAAAGAATTTATTTGCCGCCAAAATTGCACACGCGTAGAGAATGACGGGATAGGAGCACATTTTGTTTGCAAAGCAAGCTGAACAGAAGTGTCTGCAGGAAGGTTTTGGCATCTGAGAAAATAACAGCAATGATAATAGCCCTTTGTGGTAATAGTGACTGGGTGTGGAAAGGGTCGGAGGGAAAACAAGTTTTGTGTTTTTAAAACTTTGCACCTTGATTGTGTGTGCGAGTGTGTGTAGTTCCGGTAACAAGTACTTTTGATTAAATAAAGTGGGAGTTCCTAAACTGTAACATGTGCAATCATGTGCAATTGCAAACGTCTTAGGCCATGAAGTCAGACAAGTCTCATCTGTACATCATACTCACTGGTTGACCTGAGTCAAGTGATTTGACTTCTAAAGTTTGTCATCTAGACGATGGAGATAATCAATGATTGTTAGGAATAAATGAGGGGATTGATACAGACTTCGAAGTCTGTTACCTCTCCAAATATATTGAAAGTGGTTGTCATTCAGCCCTGGGGCTCACACTGTCTACACTGACTGCTACAGTGACATCTAGGGCATCATGGAACCTGGGGCCATAACAATTCCAGTCCGTTGACCTTGATCACTCTGTAGTCACTCTGTTCAATAAAATTATATTTTAGCATGCATGTACTATATATATATATATATATATATATATATATTAATATATATAAATAAATATTATATTAATATATATATATATATATATATATATATATATATATATATATTTAGAAAGGGACACAATAAGGGGCGCCTGGGTGGCTCAGTCGGTTGAGCGTTGGACTTCTATTCAGGTCATGATCTCCTGGTCTGTGAGTTCGAGGCCTGCATCGGGCTCTGTGCTCACAGAGCCTGGAGCCTGCTTTGGATTCTATGTCTCCCTCTCTCTCTAACCCTCCTCCACTCGTGCTCTCTCCCTCTGTCTCTCAAAACGAATAAACGTTAAAAAAAAATGTTAAAAAAAAAAGAAAGGGACACAATAAAATGGTGTTTTAGATCTTTCAAGGGATTGAAAAACTTCAGTGTACAGTATTAATTTATTCCTCAAACAATGTGAACGAGTTTTTTGTTTGCTTGGTTTGGGTATACACTTGTGACATTGATTCAATAAAAAAATGGTTATTTAACACAAAAAATACACGTGGAATCTTTCAAACTGTGAGGGCAGCCTGTAATAATCTCATGAAACCTATTGATTCAGTACGCTTCAGTTCAGAAAATGTGGAATTCTTATTCTTGACCTCATACAGCTGCATTGACTACAGTTACATGAACAATGCATAAAAATTATTTAAGTACTTAATCATCCTTTTTGTTTGGTTTCCTAGAATGAAAAAATAACACTTTAAAGATGAATTCCTTGAAAAGCCTTTTCTTTCTATTTTTTCTTGCCTATAGAAGACTTTTTGACAAATACTCAAAGATAGCAAAAAATTAAAAATAATGACATGAGTGTGTTCAGAAAAGAGTTGAAAAACAAAAGATTTTTAAAGAGCGAAAGGACTACAATAAGCAATGTATGTATTTATTCATTGATCTACTTCTCTATTAAATAAGTGTGAAGCGGCTTTCCAAATTAGATAAAAATATCAAAATCGAGACTATAAATGGCAAGAGAGAAAAGATGTAGACACTTCCTGGCAACAAAGGAGGAAAGAGAAGTGAGATGCCATAAGTCTGCACCTGAGACAAGGCTACCCAGCTCGTCATAGGGTTTCGCAAGTATTTAGAACAAAAGAATAGTCATGGTTGATGACAGGTACATGCTTTTGCCTACTATAGTTAAATTCAAAATTGTATATATTTGTGACAAAAGTACAAAAGTTATATAGGCTTATTTTCAGGACATCAGAAATATGCAAATTTGGATTTTTAACAAAAGAGAAATAATACTTTAAAATTTTTCTTTAAACAAACATTTCATTTAATTTGATAATAAATTTCTTATTAAAAAATAAAATTAAATAAATAAAAAATAAAACACATTTTATTTTATTTAGTTTTGCTCATTTACAAGTTTTATTTAAATTCTAGTTAGTTACCATATTAGTGTAATATTGGCTTCAGGAGTAGAATTAAGTGACTCATCACTTAAATATAGTGCCCTTCCCAAGTGCCCTCCTTAATACCTGTCACCCATTTAGTCCATGCCTTGCTAACCTTCCCCTCAGCAACTCTCAGTTTGTTCTCTATTGTTAAGACTCTCTTATGGTATGCTTCCCTCTCTTGTTTTCTCCCTTCTCTTATGTTCATCTGTTTTGTTTCTTAATCATATGGTATTTGTCTTTCTCTGACTGACTTATTTCGCTTAGCATAATGCAGCCTAGTTCTATTCACATTGTTGCAAATGGCAAGATTTCATTCTTTTGGATCACCGTTATACATATATATTATCTATATATTCACATATACCACATCTCCTTTATCCATTCATCGGTCGACGGACATTTTGAGTTCTTTCCCGAATTTGGCTATCATTGGTAATTCTGCTATAACCCCTGGTGCTCATGCCCCTTCAAATCAATGTTTTTGTATCCTTTGAGTAAATACCTAGTAGTGCAATTGTAGGATTATACGGTAGTTCTATTTTTAATTTTTTGACGAACGTCCATACTGTTTTCCAGAGTAGTTTCACCAGTTTGCTTTTCCACCAGCAGTGCAAAAGTGTGCCCCTTTCTCCACATCCTTGCCAACATCTATTGTTTCCTGTGTTGTCGAATTTAGCTATTTTGATAGGTTGAAGTGGTATCTCATTGTAGTTTTTATTTCTATTTCCCTGATGATGAGTGCTGTTGAGTATTTTTTCATGTGTCTGTTGCCATCTGGATGTCTATTTTGGAAAAATAGCTGTTCATGTCTTCTGCCCATTTTTTTAACTGCATTATTTATTTTTTAGGTGATGCGTTTGATAACTTCTTTATACATTTTGAATACTAACGCTTTATCAGATATGTCATTTGCAAATATCTTCTCTTACAAAGGTTGCCTTTTAGTTTTATTGATTGTTCCATCACTGTGCAGAAAAAATTTATCTTGATGAGGTCTCAGTAGTTCATGTTTGCTTTTGTTTCCTTTGCCTCTGGATATGTGTCTAGTAAAAAGTTGCTACAGCTGATGTCAAGGAGGTGTTCTCTAGGATTTGGATAATTTCCTGTCTCACATTTAGGCCTTTCATCCATTTTGAGTTTATTTTTGTGTTTGGTATGAGAAAGTGGTCCAGTTTCATTTTCTGCATATTGCTGTCTAGTTCTCCCAGCACCATTTGCTGAAGAGACTTTTACCTATTGGATATTTTTTCCTGGTCTGTTGAAGATTAGTTGACCATATAGTTGTGGGTACATTTCTGGGTTTTCTATGCTGTTCTGTCGATCTATATGTCTGTTTTATGCCAGGACCACACTGTCTTGATCACCACAGCTTTATAATATAGCTTGAGGTTGGGAGTTGTGATGACTCCAGCTTTGCTTTTTCAAGATTGTTCTGGCTATTCGGGGTCCTTTGTGGTTCCATATAAATTTTAGGATTGCTTGTTCTAGCTCTGTAAAAAATGCTGGTGGTATTTTGATAGGGATTACATTAAATGTGAGGATTGCTTTGGGTAGTAAATACATTTTAACAATGTTTGTTCTTCCAACCCATGAGCATGGAATGTTTTTCCATTTCTTTGCATCATCTTCAATTTCTTTGAGAAGTGTACTATACTTTTCAGACTACAGATCCTTAACCTCTTTGGTGAGATTTATTCCTAGGATTCTTGTGGGGGGGGGTGTTGGTGCAATTATAAATGGGATGATTCCTCGACTTCTCTTTCTGATGCTTGATTTTTGGTGAATACAAATGCAGCAAATTTCTGTACATTGATTTTATATCCTGCAACTTTGCTGAATTTGTGTATCAGTTCTAGCAATTTCTTGGTGGAGTCTTTTGGGTTTTCTACATAGAGTATCACGTCATCTGCAAATAGTGAAAGTTTGACTTCTTCCTTGCCAATTTGGATGCCTTTTATTTCTTTTTGTTCTCTGATTGCTGAGGCTAGGACTTTCAGGACTATGTTCAATAACAATGGTGAGAGTGGACATCCCTGTCTTGTTCCTGACCTGAGGGGGAAATTTCTGTTTTTCCCCACTGAGAATGACATTACCTATGGGTATTTTGTATATGGCCTTTATGATGTTGAGGTATATGCCCTCTATCCATACTTTGTTGAGGATTTTTTTTTAATCAAGAAAGGATGCTGTATTTTGTCAAATGTTTTTTCTGCATCTATTGACAAGGTCATATGATCTTATCCTTTCTTTTATTAATGTGGTGTATGAAGTTGATTGATTTGCAAATATTGAACTAACTTTGCAACCCAGGAATAAATCCCACTTGATCATGGTGAATGATTTTTTAATGTACTAGTATCTTGTAGAGAATTTTTGCAACCATTTTCATCAGGGACATGGGTCTGTAATTCTTCTTTTTTTAAAAAGTTTATTTATTTATTTTGAGAGAGACAGAGACAATGCAAGTGGAGGAGGGGCAGAAAGAACGGGAGAGAGAGAATCCCAAGCAGGCTCTGCTCTGCCAGTGCAGAGCCCGATGCAGGGCTAAGACCCATGAAGCCATGAGATCATGTCCTGAGTCAAAACTGAGATTCAGACAACTGACTGAGCCACCCAGCACCCCAGTAATTCTCCTTTTTAATGGGATCTTTGTCTAGTTTTGGAATCAAGGTAATGCTAGCCTCATAGAATGAGTATGGAAGTTTTCCCTCCATTTCTATTTTTTGAAACAGTTTGAGAAGAATAAGTATTAACTCTTCTTTAAATGTCTGGTAGAATTCCAATGGGAAGTCATCTGGCCCAGAACTCATGCTTGTTGAGATATTTTTTTTTTAAATCAATTTATTTTCTGGTTATGGGTCTGTTCAAATTTTCTTTTTCTTCCTGTTTCAGTTTGGCAGTTTGTATGTTTCTAGGAATTGATCCATTTCTTCTAAATTGGCCAGTTTGTTGGCATATAACTTTTCATAATATTCTCTTATAATTATTTGTATTTCTGGGGTGTTGATTGTGTTCTCTCCTCTTTCACTTGTGATTTTATTTATTTGGGTCCATGTTCTTTTCTTTTTGGTATGTCTGGTTAAGGGTTTATCAATTTTATTAATTCTTTCAAACAATTAGCTCTTAGTTTTGTTGATCTGTTCTACTGTTTTTGTTTATTTCTGTATCATTTATTTCTTCTCTAATTTTTATTATTTATTGTATTCTGCTGGATGTAGGCTTTATTTGCTGTTCCTTTCTAGCTCCTTTAGGTGTAAGGTTATGTTGTGTATTTGAGACTTTTCTTGCTTCTTGAAGTAGACCTGTATTGCTATATGCTTTCCTCTTATGACTGCCTTTGCTGTATCTCAAAGGTTCTAGACTGTCATATTTTCATTTTCATTTGCTTCCATGTATTTTTTTAATTTCCTGATTAGCTCTTTCATTCTTCAGTAAGATGTTCTTTAACTTCCATGTAGTTGTAGTATTTTCAGATTTTTTCTTGTGGTTGACTTCAAGTATCATAGCATTATGGTCTGAAAATATGCATGGTATAATCTCAATCTTTTTGTACTTGCCTATGCCTGATTTGTGACTGAGAACATGATACATTTTGGAAAGTTTTCCATTTGCACTTGAAAAGAATGTGTATTGCACTGTTTGAGGATGAACTGTTCTGAATATATCTCTTAAGTCCATCTGGTCCAGTGTGTCATTCAGAGCCATTGTTTCCTTGTTGATTTTCTGCTTAGATTATCTATAAAAGGGGTGTTAAAATTCCCTACTATTATTGTAGTATTATCAGTGAGTTTCTTTATGCTTGTTATTAGTTGATTTATATATTTGGGTTCTTTCAAGGTGGGAACATAAATATTTACAATTGTTAGATATTCTTGTTGGATAGAACCTTTATTATGATAGAGTGCTTTCTTCATCTCTTGTTACAGACTTTGGTTTAAAATCTACTTTTCTGGTATAAGTGTAGCTACTCTGGCTTTCTTTTGACATCCATTAGCATGATAGATGGTTTTTCATCCTTTCGCTTTGGATCCAGAGGAGTCTTTAGATCTAAAATGAATCTCTTGTAGGCAGCATATAAATGGGTCTTATTTTTTTATACATTCTAATAGCCTATATCTTTTGTTTGGAGCATTTAGTCCATTTACATTCAGAGTGATTATTGATAGATATGAATTTAGTGCCACTGTACTACCTGTAAAGTTTTTGTTTCTGGATATTTTCTCTGCTCCTTTCTAGTCTTTGTTGCTTTTGGTCTTTCCCACTCAAAGAGTAATATTTCTTGCAGGGTTGGTTTAGTAGTCATGAACTCCTTTAGTTTTTGTCTGTTCAGGAAACTCTATAGAATCTCTCATTCTATTCTCAATGATTGCCTTGCTGGATAAGTATTCTTCACTACATATTATTCCCACTTTAGCACATTGAATATATCATGTCACTCCCTTCTGGCCTGCCAGGTTTCCATGCAGAGATCTGCTGCTAACCTTATTTGTCTATGCTTTTTGGTTAGGGATTTATTTCCCCTTGTTGTTCAGAATTCTTTCTTCATCTCTGTGTTTTGTAAACTTTATTATGATATGCCTTGGTGTTGGCTGCCTTTTGTTGATTTGGATGGGAGTTCTCTGTGCCTCCTGGATTTGAATGTCTGTTTCCTTCCCCCAGATTAAGGAAGTTTTCAGTTCTACTTTGCTCAAATAAATCTTATGCCTTCTTTTTCTTCTATTCTTCTTTGGGACTCCTAAGATAGGAATGTTACTATGCTTTATGGAGTTGCTGAGTTCTCTAAGTCTACATTCGTGATCCAATATTTTTTTCCTCTTCTTTTCACCTTCATTATTTTCCATAATTTTATTTACTGCATCACTTATTCATTTCTCTGATTCTTCCATCCTTGTAGTCATTATATCCAGTCAGTTTTGCATCTCGGGCATAGCATTTTTTTTATTTCAGCCTGCCTAGTTCTTAGGTCTTTTATCTCAGTGGTGAAGGACTCCCTGGTTTCCTCTATGTTTTTCTAAAGCCCAGCTTATGATTGTTGTCTTAAGTTCTGGTTCAAGTATGTTACTTATATCTGTTTCATTAGCTCCCTGGACGTGACTTCTTCTTGTTCTTTCTTTGGGGCTGAATTCCTCTGACAGAGGTCCTATTTCCACTAGAGCTGAATCTCTGCAGCACTCTACGATCAGTAGACCTGGTACTGTAGACCCAGTGTTTGGAGTGACTGAGAGGCAGAGCAGCAGTGGGCAGCAGTGGGCCTCTTCCCCAGAAAACCAGTCCAGTTTTGAGAAGAAGAGGTAATAAATCTTCTTGAAATATCTGGTAGAATTCCAATGGCTCTCAATCATACCTGCCCTGGTTTAAAAAAAAAAAAAAACAAAGTCACCTGCAGAATGCAGGCTCACAGGGTTTTTTGTCAGTGGCTCCAGCCTCCACTGTATGTGCCGTGCCACTCACTGAACTTCATCCGTTCCAATGGGACGGGTGCAAATGGCATCAGCCCACTCTCATCCTCGGGGAGGGGATTTCGCACTTGCTGCTGCTCAGGAAGCCCTCGCAGAAGAGTGTCCTAGGTTTGTGTCAGATCTCTGCCTTCGCCCTGTCTGTGTCTGAGCCACCCGTCTGCCACAGCAGCACAGCGTTCCTGTGTTTTATCTAGGCACACATTTGGGTTTCAAGACTCCAAATTTTAGGGACTCAGCACAGCAGGGACCCATACAGATCCTCTGGGGGAGGGTCTCTCCGCACTGTGACTGGTGCCACTTTGTCCCAGACAATTAGTCACACAACCAAGCAGGTGACTTGGAATTTATGACAATGCGTAGCAAAGAGCCAGCATCCAGGTTGGTGGCCCTCAGCAGCTGCCTCTGCTTGTAGGCTAATAACCAGGGCAGCTCAATAGTGCCTGCAGGCTCTTTTGTCCCCTGAGGGGCAGTGCTGCCTCTCCCAAAGGCACCCCAAAAGGGGGAAACACCACAATGCTAGGCCTGCTAGGCTCGACCCTGGTGATGGCACAAACTTCTAAAACTTCAGACTTTGGCTTTGTTGCTTATAAAAACTTGTGATAATCAGCCCCTCTCATTTTGCTAGTCAATGGTTTTGAGGAAATGTTTTCCTTAAGTAATTCCCTGCATGCTGCTTTATCTCTCTTTCTCTCTCTCTTTCTCTTGCTCCCCTCTCCAGGATCAAGGGTCCCTTCCCTCTAGTACCTGCAGTTCTTTTGTCCCCCAAATCATATCTCCACACCTCCTAGCTTCCATGATGTGGCCTCTTTTCTCCCTCTAGCTGTGCATTTTGTTTTCTCTGTCCTCACTCAGATCGATTTCCTGGATGTTCAGAATGATTTGATACTTACGTAGCTGTGTTTGAGGCAGCCAAAAGGTCCTCCTCTTACTCCACCATCTCCACTCTGCTCTCAAAGCCCATTTACCTTAGAAGTTTTAGAATCACTGAATTATTGCCAAAAGAGTACAGAGAATTCTGCTATATCCCATCCCCTAATTTCTTTATTATTAATATCTCACATTGGTATGGTACCTTTGTCACAATTGATAAACAAATGTTGGTAAATTATTGTTAATTAACATCCACACATGTTTCAGATCTCCTTGGTTTTCCCCTAATGCCCTTTTCCTGTTCTAGAACTTTATCTAGATATTACATTACCTTTAGTAGCAATGTCTCCTTTGGCCCTTCTTGGTTGTGATGGTTTCTCAGACTTTCTTTGTTTTTGATGATCATGACTGTTTTGATGACGACTGGTCAGATACCTTGTCAATTATTCATCAGTTGGAATTTGCCTGATGTTTTTCTCATGATTAGACCAGGATTGTAAGTAATGCACATTGAGGAGGGCACCTGTTGGGATGCACACTGACTGTCATATGGAAACCAACTTGACAACAAATTATATATATAAAAAGAAGGATTGTAAATAATGGAGAAGGAACACATAGGTAAACTGTCATTCTTATCACATGTCCAAAATACATACCATCAATGTGACTCATCACTGCTGATGTTAGCCTTTTCTGTTTTCTAGACCATAGTTTCTCCCTTTCCATAATGTGCTCTTTAAAAGAAAGTCACTATGAGGCGCCTAGGTGGCTCAGCCGGTTAAGTGCTTAACTCTTGACTTTGACTCTGGTCACGGTCTCACAGTTTGTGACTTCAAACCCCAAGCTGGCTCTGTGCTGACAGTGCGAAGCCTGCTTGGGATTCTCTCTCTCTCTGCCCCCCTTCTCATGTGTGCTCTCTCTCTTTCTCTCTCAAAATAAATAAGTAAACACTACAAAAATAAATATAAAAGAAAGTCACCATGTGCAGTCCACACTTAAGGAATGGGGAGTTGTGCCTCACATCCTTCAGGGCAAAGAATCTGCATTATTCAAGAAAAATATTCTAAATTATTTGAAATTCTTCTGCACTAGAGCATTGTCTAATATATCCAGTTTATTTATTTAATCATGTACTTACTTTATATTTTGGCTTATAATCCAACACCATCATATTTGTTTTGTTGCTCAAATTCATACAGCTTTGACCATTGGGAGGCCTTTCAGTTGACTGTTACACCCTTTTGTCATATTGTGCGTGTGTGTGTGTGTGTGTGTGTGTGTGTGTGTGTGTGTTTGGCACTGTCTTATTTTCTGACTCTACAGAACACTCAAGGCCGTGTATTTCCTGTGCCAGTGTCATGATCAACCACATCTCCATAGAATCCTGGCTCCTTTTGCTGGTAAATTTTGCTAAAAATTAAGATCTGGGTTGTCCTTGTTTCCAGGCCCTCTCAGCTGACAGATCAAGAATAGATATATGAGCACCTGGGTGGCCTAGTCAGTTCAGCATCTGACTTCCTGATTTCTGGTCAGGTCATGATCTTGTGCTTTGGGAGCTCAAGCCCATCCACCTTCAGTGCAGAGCCTGCTTGAGATATGTGATATGTAATCATATATCACTGTGGTTTTAATTTCAAATCCTTGTTGACTTATGATATTAAGAATTTCATTATATTTTTATTTGCCATCTGTACATCTTCTTTGATGAAATGTCTGTTCAGCTCTTTTGATCATTTCAATTGGCTTATTTATTTCTTTTCTTTGTAATGTTTTTGTTATTCATTTTTTAGAGAGAGAGAGAGAGGGAGAGAGAGAGAGAGAGAACAGAGCATGAGCAGGGGAGAGACAGAGAGAGAGGGAAACACAGAATCCCAAGCAGGTACCAGGCTCCACGCTGTCAGCACAGAGCCCAACGTGGGACTTGAACCCATGAACGATGAGGTCATGACCTGAGCCCATGTCAGATGCCCAATCACCTGAGCCACCCAGGTACCCCAGGCTTATTTACTTCTTATTGTTGAGTTTTAACATTTCTTTGTATATTTTTGATATGAGGCTTTCATTAGATATGTGTTTTACAGATGTTTTCTTCGAGTGTGCATCTTGTCTTTTAATTCTCTTAACAGCGTCTTCAGCAGAGAAGAAATTTTTAATTTCCATAAAGTCCAAATTATCAATTTTCTCTTTCTTGGATCATAATTCTGGTGTATTTAACAGCTCGCCTTTAAACCTTTAGTGACAGATTTTTCTATTGTATTTTCCACTAGAAGATGTATAGATTTACATTTTACATTTTGGACTATGATCCATTTTGAGTTAATTTTTGTGAAAGGTGTAAGATCTAGGCTTTGTAGTATTTTTTGAAAATAAACACAATTTTCCAGCACCATTTGTTTGAAAGATTTTCCTCATTGAATTGAAATACTTTGTCAAAAGTTAAGTTATGATATTTGTGTGGGTTTATTTGTGGGCCCTGTCTTCTGGTTCATTAATCTATATGCTTATTTTTTGCTGACAGTAGATTGTCACTATTAGGTTAACATTGTAGTAAGTCTGGAAATACGGTAATTTGGGCCCTCCAACTTTGTTCTTCTTCAGTCTTGTATGGGCTATTCTAGGTCTTTTATCTTTCCATTTCAAAGAATCAGTTTGTCAGCTTTTATAAAATATCTTGCTTGGATTCTGGTTTTGATTGTGCTGAATCTGTAAAATTAATCCCATAAAAGTGAATATCAATATTATTGACTCTCCAAATCATAAATACGGAATAGGATTTTATTTTAGATTTTCTTTTATCAGTGTTTTATATTTTTCTGCATATAGATTCTCTACACTTTTCATTTGTATACCAAAGTATTTTATTTGTGTGCTATGTAAATTGCATTATATATTTAAGTTCAGTGATTCATTTATTGACATATAAGAAAGTCATTGAATTTTTTTTAATTTTTTTTAATGTTTATATATTTTTGACACAGAGAGAGAGAGAGAGAGAGAGAGACAGAGCATGAGTGAGGGAGGGGCAGAGAGAGAGGGAGACACAGAATCCAAAGCAGGCTCCAGGCTCTGAGCTGTCAGCACAGAACCAGAAGCAGGGCTCCAACTCACAGACCGTGAGATCATGACCTGAGCCGATGTCGGACTCTCAACTGACTGAGCCACCGAGGTGCCCCATTGAATTTTTAAATGTTAACTTTGTATGCTGCAGTCTTGCTAAACTTACTTATTAGTTTACAGTTTTCCTTCAATTTTTAAGATTTTCCATAGAGTCAATCATGCAATCTGCAAATAAATATGGTTCATTTTTTCCTTTCCATCCCATATATTTCCTTTTCTTCTCTTAGTAGAAATTCCAGTACCATATTGAATAGGAGTGGTGACAGAGGACATCCTTTGTTTCCAATTTTAGGACTAAAGCATACAGTTTTTTGCCATAATAGAGGTTTTGTGTAAATGTTCTTTATCAAATTTAGGATGTTCCCCCTTTATTCCTTTTTGCTGAGAGTTTTTAATGATGAAAGGACGTCAAATTGTGTCAAAGTTTTTGTCAATATTTATGACGATATGATTTTTTCCTTTAGTTTGTTGATTCTATATATGACATTGATTTATTTTCTAATGTTGAACTAAACTTGCACATGTGAAATAAATACCACACGGGCATGATGTATATAATATTTTTTATGCTTTGCTAAAATCAATTTGCTAATAATCTGTTGAAAATTTCTATCTATGTTCTTGAGAGATAATAATATGTTATTTTTCTTTTATTTAATGTTTTGTTTTATTGGTTTTGGTATTAAGGTAATTCTATACATATAGTATGAGTTCAGAAGCTTTCCCATGCTTCTATTTTTATCCAGAGATTGTGGAGAGTTGGTATAATTTCTTCCTTAATGTTTCTTGTAATTTATCAGTCAAACCATTTTGTCTGATGAATTTTTTTAGAAGGTTACTAGTCATTGATTCCAATTCTTAAATACACATTGGGCTATTCAGGTTATCATCTCTTTGTATGAGTTATGGTAATCGATCTCTTTCAAAGAAGTGATATATTTCATCTGCCTATCAGTTTTATGATCATAGACTTGTTCTTTTTTTTCCTTGTTAATCCATTTAATGTAATTGATAACATTAGCGTTGATCACTTCTACATTTCTTATATTGATAATTTGTTTGTTTTCTCTGCTTGCTTGTTTCTTGCTTGTTTTGTTTGTTTGTTTTGCCTGGCTAGAAATGTATCACCTTTATTGATATTTTAAAAATTCCAGGTTCTTTTTTTTTGTCTGTTTCATTGATTGATATCATTACCCTGTTTTACATTTCATTGGTTATTGCTCAAATTTTTATTATTCCTTTTTTGTGCTTTCTTTAGATTTAAATTGCTTTTCTTTCTCACATTTCTAAAGTAATATCATAGACTATTCGTTGTTTTTTTTTTCTTTTTAAAACTTTGAAAACATAAATTTCTCACTGAGTGCTGCTTTCTCTGTCTTCCACACATTTTGATAAAATATATTTTTATTTTCTTTTAAGTTAAAGTATTTTAAAATTTATCTGAAAAATTCTTCATTTACCCACATGTTGTTTAAAAGTAAACTGTTCGATTTCCAAATATTTGGGAAAGGTCTAGGTACTTCTCTGTTATTGTTTTCTAGTTCAATTCTATTGTTGCCTGAGAACAATTTGTAAATTTTCTATTCTCTTAAATTTTTCCTTTATTCTGTTATTCCTTTATTCCGTTAATGAGGGTATTACATTGATTATCATATGTTAAACCATCTTGCATTTGAAGAATAAATCTCCGTTGGGTTGGTCGTGGTATATAATCCTTTTAAAGGGCTTTGAATTGTTTGTTAGTATTTTGTTGAGGATTTTTACATCTACACTCCTCAGAGATATTGGCCTAAATTTTTCTTATAATGTTTTTTTTATCTGACTTTGTTATCAAGGCAATGATGTCTTTATAGAATGATGTTGGAAATACTGTCTCCCCTTCAATTTGTTCAAAGAGTTTGAAGATGATTTGTGTTGAATCAATTCTATTAAATTTTTAATGGATGTGTTTTATGGTCCGGATTGTGGTCTATCTTGATAAATGTTCCATGAAAATTTGAGAACAATGTGTATTCTTCAGTTGTTAAATGTATTCTATAAATGTCAATTAGAGCAACTCAATTGATAGTGCTGACCAGCTTAATAAATTTTTATTGCTTTCTGCATGCTTCATTTTTCAGTAACTGATGAGATACGTTGACTTCTCCAGATATAACAGCAGATTGGTCTTTTACTCCTTTCAGTTCCATTAGTTTTTGCCTCACATATTTTGATGTTGTATTGTTTGGTGCATATACATTTAAAGTTTGTCTGTTCTCTGAGGAAATTGATCCCTCATAGGAAAATGAGCCCTTAATAATTGTATAACTCCCCTTTTCCCTGATAATTTGCCTTGCTCTGAAGGCTGCCTTACCTGAAATTAATACAGCTACTCGAGCTCTCCTCTGATTAGTGTTAGCATGGCACGTACTTCTCCATCATTTTACTTCTAACCTATCTCTGTTTTACAAGTGAATTTCTTATGGACAACACATAGTTGATTCTTGTTTCTTAAACATAAATACTAATAATTTCTGCATCTTAATTGATATATTTAGATAACTAACATTTGAAGTGATTATTTATATATTTGGATTAATATCGACTATGTTTGAGGTCTCCTCTACTTATTGCTAAAGGTTTCCTTGTCTGATTTCTATCCTTTTTAAAGTGGAAGTATAATTAGCACACAGTGCTATACTAGTTTCAGGTGTATAACATAATAATTCAACAATTCCATACATCACTCAGTGTTCACCACAATAAGCGTCATCGCCATTGGTCACCAAACATTATTACAGTCTTCTTGACGATATTCCCTATGCCGTACTTTCTCATTTCCATGACTTAACTGTTGTGTAACTGGGAGCTTCTATTTCTCAAGCCTTTTTACCGATTTCACCCATTCCCCTGCCCACCCCTCTAACAAACACCAGTTTTTTCTCTGTATTTATGAGTATGGTTTTTTGTTTGTTTGCCTCTTTTTTCCTTTGTTTTGTTTCTTAAATTCTGACCATTAGTGAAATCACATGATATTTGTCTTTTTCTGACTGATTTCACTTATATCCTCTACATCTATATATCTATCCATATTATTGCAGATGGTAAGATCTCAGTTTTTAAAGTCAGTTTTTAATAGATCTCAGTTTTAAATACACACACACACACTCTTCTTTATCCATTTATCTACCGATGGACACTTGGGTTGCTTCTATACCTTGGCTATTTTTAAATAATGCTTCAATAAACATAGGAGTGCATACAGGCAAGAATACACAGTGGGAAAAGGATAGTGTCTCCATCAATTGGTGCTGGGAAAACTGTATAGCTACATGTAAAAGAATGAAAATGGACCATTTTTTTAGACCATACCCAAAAATAAACTCAAAATGGCTTAAAGACCTAAGTAAGAAAAAAAAAAGAAAAAGAAAAGAAAAGAAAAGAAAAAAAAGAAAAAAGAAAAGAAAAATAAAGACCTAAGTAAGAGACCCAAAACACTAAAGAACACTAGAAGAAAATGTAGACAGTAATTTCCTTGACATAAGCTGTATGAACATTTGTCTAGATTTGTATCCTTAAGCAAGGGAAACAAAACCAAAAATAAACTATTGGGGCTACACCAAAACAAAAAGCTTTTGCACAATGAAGGAAGCCATCAACAGAAAAAAAAGGCAATCTACTGAAAGGTATACAATCTTTGCAAATGATATATCTGATAAGGGGTTACTATTCAAAATCTGTAAATATATATATATATATATATATATATATATATATATATGACTCAACAACACACACACACACACACACAAAACAATCCAACTAAAAATGAGCAGAATGTATGAATAATGTTTTTCCATAGAAGACATGGAGATGGTCAAAACATATCTAATGAAAGTTGCTCAACATCACTAATCATCGGGGAAATGCAAATCAAAACAACAATGAGCTATCACCTCACACCTCTGAGAATGGCTACAATAAAAAGGACAAGAAATAACCAGTGTTGAAGAGGATGTGGAGAAGAAAGAGACTTCGTGCACTGATGGTAGGAATGCAAATTGGTGCAGCCACTGTAGAAGACCGTATGGAAGTTCCTCAAATATTCAAAAAAAAAAAAAAAAAGAAAAGAAAAAGGAATGTCATATGCTCTAGTAATGCCACTACTGGGAGTTGACACAAAGAAAAGGGAAACACAAATTCAAAAATATATATGCCTTTTACAGCTTGACTTGAACATTTTTATGATTCCATTTTATGTCCTCTTTCAACATATCAATTGTACTTTTTCAATTTTTCTTTTAGTGCTCTCCTTAGGGCTTGTAACATAGATTTATAACTAATTGAATTCCACCTTTAAACAAACTATTCAGCTTCAAGTTACTGCAGGTAACAGAGAATTCCCAATACCACACTCATATCCCTTGAAATTTGGATTTCATTTATTTAATTCATCTTTAGTCTGTGATCAATCAACATTTTGTTACCATTGTTACTTTTAACAACCGAACTGTATCTTTTAGATCTATTAAAATTATAAAATATTTTATTAGCCGTCGTACCCTCTCTTGTGCTCTTTCTTTTGGTATGCTGATCCAAGATCCTGACATCAGATATTTTCCTTCTTCCTGAAACAATCTTTTAACATATCTTCCAGGGCAGGTTTGTGGGCCATGAATTCTCTCGGTTTTTATCTATCTGAGCATGCCGTTTCTCCTCATTTATTTTTGAAGGGTAATTACACTCCATTAGAACTTTAAGAAAATAGAGGGGATTTTTTTCCCAACACTATAAATATTTAATCTATTTCTTCTTGCTTACGTGGTTTATAGCAAGAAGTCTAATGTATTTTTATCCTCCATAGGCAAGGATTTTCACCTCTGAATCCTTTCATAGAATTTTCTTTGTCTTTTGTTTTCTGTAATTTGAATATGATATGAAGTGAAGGTTTTGTTTTTTGTTTTTAGTTTTTTGTTTTTCCCTTATCTGATGTTCAGTGAGCTTCCTGGTTCTGTGGTTTGGTGTTTGCCATTAGTTTAAGAATGTTCTCTCCGGGGAGGGGAGGGAAGTTGGTAGTGGAGTCCGAGGACCCTAGACTGGTCTCATCTCACAAACACAACTAGATACCTATCAAATCATCCTAAAAACCCCAGAAACCAACCTGAAGCCTGACAGAAAGAAACTTCACAACTAAAGGGAGAGAAGAGGCCACACTGAAGAAAGTAGGACAAGCAGAGACGTAGTTTATGGGAGAAACATCACATGTGGTGTGGAGGAGAGGGAGCCATGGTCAAAGAGAAGGGCAAGAGAGAGAAGACCACATGGAAGAATGCGCAAGAAAAACACTTCCCCAGAGACACCGGCTGGGAAAATGAGAGGGGCTGAGTTCTGTGAGCGCAACCAGCACAACTTAAAGCCTAGAGTTTTAAAAGTTGGCAGCCTTGGCTGGGATAGAGTCCTGTGGTGCCCTAATCCAGGAGAGAAGGCAAGCAGGCAACCCAAGACAGAAGGTGTGGAAACAGCTATCTGATAAATACCTGTACACACGGCATGAAGATGATTCACTCTTCTTGAAGTGCTTCCCTGAAAGGCAGCCTTCACTGGAAATGCCTCTCCAAGGACAAAGGAGCTGGTTGCACCATTTCCTGATCCCACCCCTCAACATAAACACAGAGCCAACCTATGAAAAGCAGCACAGAGCCCATATTGGCTGCCCAACCTGCTTACACCGAGTTCCACACCCTGGCACCTGGTGGGACGACCCTTCTCAGTCAAGCTTGCATCGGCCCCAACGTGATAGGCCTCTCCCCTGGAAGACCAGCAGAAACCCCAGGGCCCACACCATGTCTCCTGACCAGAAAGTTCTGCAGGGCTTCGATTGTAGTGGAAGTAGGCTCAAGTCTCATTTTACAAGCAGACCGGAGCACACCTCGTTTTTAAAACTCACCACATTCTGACCAAGGACCAAACACTGGCCACTGCAGGCAAGGACAGCCTCTGCAACAACCGACCAAAAGGACAGAGCAGCCACAACACAATGGCAAAGCGCATGCAGAGTGCACACTGGAAACACTCCCTGAAGCACCAGGCCCTGGGCACTACCGGACCTCTTCCTTGTAAAGCCATCATTCTCAGGAGCAGGACACATAACTGGCTTTACTAACACAGAAAAGGCAGATAATTAGACAAAGGTCAGAAGAGAAGAATTTATCCCAGATTAAACAAGAATATCAGGCCACAGCCAGAGAGCTAAGTGAAATAGATGGAACATGCTTTCTGGGGAACAATCATAAGCAACAATCATAAGGATAATCACTGGAGGGGAGAAAACAATAGAAGAGTTCAGGGATAAGTTTACCACAGAAATTGAAGAGTTAAAAAAATCAATCAAAAATGAAGAATACAAAAACTGAAGTTGGAAGCATGCTTGATGCAATGAACAGAGAAATGAATTAGTGACCTAGAAGACAAATCTACAGAAAGCTGTTGTATTTCTATAGACCAATAATGAAGCAGCAGAAAGAGAAAATAAGGAATCAATCCCATTTACAATTGCACCAGAAATTATAAGATACCTAGGAATAAACCTAACTAAAAGGTGAAAGCTCTATACTCTGAAAACTATAAAACACTGATGGTAGAAGTGGAAGACGACACAAAGAAATGGAAAGACATTCCATGCTCACGTGTCAGAAGAACAAATATTGTTGAAATGTCCTTTCCTCTCCAAACAATCTACCCATTTGATGCGATCTCTGTCAAAATAGCAACAGCATTTTTCACAGAGCTAGAACAAACAATCCTAAAATTTGTATGGAGCCACCAAAAACTCCAAATGGCCAAAGCAACCTTGACCAAAAAAAGAACAACAACAACAACAACAAAAAAGCTGGAGGCTTCACAATTCTGGACTTCAAGTTATATTACAAAACTGTAGTGATCAAAAAGTATGGTACTGATACAAAAGCTAGAAATGAACCCATCACTGTATGGTCGATTAATCTACACCAAACAGGAAAGAAAATCCAATGGAAAAAGACAGTCTCTTCAACAAACGGTGTTGGGAAAACTGGTCACCAACACGCAAAAGAATGAAACTGGAACACTTTCTTACACCATACCCAAAAATAAATTCAAAATTCATGAAAGACCTAAATGTGAGGCAGGAAACCATGAGAATCCTAGAGGCAGTAACCTCTTTGGCATTGGCTCTAGCAACTTCTTCCTAGACACATAATGAGAGGCAAGGGAATCCAAAGCAAAAACAAACTATTGGGGCTTCATCCAAATAAAAAAGCTTCTGCACAGAAAGGAAACAAGGAACAAAACTAAAAGGAATGGGAGAAGATAGTTTCAAATAACCTATCCGATAAAAGGTTAGTATCCAAAATGTATAAAGAGCTTATCAAACTCAACACACAAAAAAATGGATAATTCAATTAAGAAATATGCAGAAGACATGAATAGACTTTTTTTCCAAAGAAGCCATCCAGATGGCCAACAATGAGAACATGCTCAACATCACTCATCAGCCGGGAAATTCAAATCAAAACTACAATGAGATACCACCTCACACGGGTCGGAATGGCTAAAATCAACAACATAAGTAACAACAGGTGTTGGTGAGGATGCAGAGAAAAGGGAACCCTCCGGCACCGTTGGCAGGAATGCAAACTGGTGCAACTTCTCTGGAAAACAGTATGGAGGTTCCTCAAAATGTTAAAAACAGAACTACCCTATGATCCAGTAATTGCACTTCTCGATAGTAACTTAAAGGATACAAAATATTCATTTGAAGGGAAACATGCACCCTGATGTTTATAGCAGTATTATCTACAATAGCCAAATTATGTAAACTGCCCTAGTGTCTGTTGACTGATGAATGGATTAAGAAGAACTGGTGAATATGCACAATGGACCATTACTCACCCATAAAAATATAATGAAATTGGGGCGCCTGGGTGGCTCAGTCAGTTAAGCGTCTGACTTTCGCTCAGGTGGTGATCTCACAGTCTGTGAGTTCGAGCCCCGCGTTGGACTCTGTGCTGACGGCTCGGAGCCTGGAGCCTGCTTCAGATTCTGTGTCCCCCTCTCTCTGCCCCACCCCCACTCATGCTCTGTCTCTCTCTGTCAAAAATAAATAAACATTAAAACTTAAAAAAAAAATAAAATAATGAAATGTTGCCATTTGCAATCACATGGATGAAGTTAGAGAGTATTATGTTAAGTGAAATAAATCAGTCAAAGAAGGACTAACACTGTATGATTCCTCTCGTCCCCAGCCACTGTTAACTCTATTCTGCTTTCTGTTTCTGTGAATTTGACTATTCTAGGGACCTCATGTAAATGGAATCATAAAATATGTGTCCTTTGTCTCTGGCTTATGTCTCTTAGCATGTTTTTATAATTAATTTATGTGACAGCATGTAGTAGAATAAGTCCCATTCAAAGCTGAATAATATTTCATTGTGTGGATATATAACATTTTATAAAATATCAGATTTCCAAAGATATTCTTTTGCCTATTATGAGTGGTGTTGCTACAAACATTCATTGAGTATCACTTTTTAATTTTTTAGATATGTATCTAAGAGTAGAATGCCTGAGTCACATGCTTATACTGTGTTCAACAATTTGAATTTCTATCAGTAATGTACAAGGGTTCTAATTTTTTTTTATTTAATTTTTTAATTTTTTAAATTTACATCCATATTAGTTAGCATATAGTGCGACAATGATTTCAGGAGTAGATTCCTACCCTTACCCATTTAACCCATCCCCCCTCCCACAATCCCTCTAGTAACCCTCAGTTTGTTCTCCATATTTATGAGTGTCTTTTGTTTTGTCCCCCTCTCTTTTTTTATATTATTTTTGTTTCCCTTCCATTATGTTCATCTGTTTTGTCTCTTAAGGTCCTCATACATTTTTAAATATCCTTGCCAACACTTGTTATTTATTTATTTATTTATTTATATTATCACTATCTTAATGCACGGAAAGTGGTAGTTCATTGTTGTTTTTATTACATTTCCCTAATGACTAATGATGCTGAGGGCCTTTTCATGTGTTTCTTGGCCATTTACATATCATTTTTGGAGAAGGAAATAATAAAAATAGGAGCAGAAATCAATGAAATAAAAAACAAACCAACGTGAAAAAAATATGAAGACAAAATTGATTCTTGAAAAGATTAAGAAATGTAGCAAATCTTTAACAAGTCTGAGCAAGGGTTTCTTCTATAGAAAGAATAAACACAAATGATTAATATGAAAATTGATAGAATGTATTTCACTACAGATTCTACATACTTAGAACATTTTCTGTCAATAGACTTAAAGATCCACAAATTTGTTGCGGAAAAAGCCTCATCAAAAGAGATGCAGGAACAAAATTGAAGCTGTATATATTTCTTAAAGAAATTATATTTGCAATTAAAAATATTCTGACAGGAAAAGAATCTCAGACCCCAAGTCCTCACTGGAGAATTCTATCAAAATTTTAAAAACAAAAAATAATACGTAAGTATTTTAGAAAATAGAGGAAGAAAATAAGTTGACAATGACATTATAAGAAACAATATTTTAGGGGTGCCTGGGTGGTTCCATTGGTAGAGCATCCAACTCTTGATTACAGCTCAGGTCATGAACTCAGGGTCGTGGGATTGAGTCCCACATCAGGCTCCACACTGAGTGTGGAGCTTGCTTAAGACTCTCACTCTCTTTCCCTCTGCCTCTCTCCCCTTTGTGCTCTCTCTCTCTCTCTAAAACAAAAAATAAAAAAAGAAAGAAAGAAAAAATATTTTAGATATGAGATTGCTGGATCATATATTCTTTTTCTTTTTCTTCTTTCTCTCTTTCTCCCTTTCTTTCTTCCTCCCTTTTCTTTCTCTTTCTTTCTTTCTTTCTTCCTTCTTTTCCTCCTCCTCCTCCTCCTTCTTCTTCTTCTTCTTCTTCTTTTGAGGAAACTCCACACTGTTTTCCATTGTTGTTGCATCAGTTCTTATTCCCACCAACGGAGCAAAAATGTTGCAATTTCTCCGCATCCTTGCCAACACTTGTCATCTTTATGTTTGTGTGTTTTGTTTTCTTTTGGTTATACCTGTCCTAACAGGTGTGAAATACTTATCGGCCATTTGTATATATTCATTGGAGAAGTGTTTACTCAGATCCTTTACTGATTTTTTATTCAGGTAATTTATTATTATTATTATTATTATTAGCTATTGAGTTGTTAAAGTTCCTTATATATGTTGGGTATTAACCCTTTGGATATGGACATATGGTTTGCAACCATGTTCCCACATTCCATGGGTTGTCTTTTCATTTTGTTGATTGCTTTCTTTGCTGTGCAGAAGAGTTTTAGTTTGCTATAGTCAGTTTGTTCATTCTTACTTTTTACAAAATTTTTTTGTTTATTTTTGAGAGAGAGAGAGAGACAGAGCGTGAGGGGGGAGGGGGGGCAGAGACACAAAATCTGAAGCAGGCTTCAGGCTCTGAGCTGTCAGCACAGAGCCCGAAGTGAGACTTGAACCCGGGAACCATGAGATAATGACCTGAGCTGAAGTCGGGTGCCCAAATGACTGAGCCACCCAGGAACCCCAATTCTTACTTTTGTAGCCTCTGCTTTTTCGTGTCATATCCAAAGAATCATTGTCAAGACCAATGTCAAAAAGATTTTCCCTTATGTTTTCTTCTAATAGTTTTACAGTTTCAGGTCTTATGTATAGGTTCTTAATCCATTTTCAATTGATTTTTGTGTAACGTAAGGGTCCATTATTTTGCATGTGGAAATTCAGTTTTCCCAACACCATTTTTTGAAAAAACTACTTTTTCTCTTATGTATTCTTGGCTCCTTGTCAAAGATATATCCACTAATCCCACTTCTGGGTATATATCCAAAAGAGTTGAAATCAGAATCTTGAAGAGATATTTGCACTCCTATGTTCATGGTAGCACTATTCACAATAGCCAAGATATGGAAACAACATAAATATCCACTGATGAATGAATGGAGGGGGGGAATGTGGTGTATGCATTACAAGGGAATATTATTCAGACTCAAAAGTGAGGAAAACCCTGCCATATGCAACAGCATAGATCAACCTGGAGGATATTATGCTAAGTAAAATAAGCCAGTCACAAAAGGACAAACACTACGTAATTTCACTTACGTGAGAATGATGGTTGTTAGAGTCTGGGAAAAGAGAAAATAGGGAGTTGTTATTCAACAGATATAAAGTTTAGTTATGCAAGATGAATAAATTCTAGAGATGTACTCCATAGCATTGCGCTTGTAGTTTATATAGTACAGTGAACTTCATAATTTGTTGCAAAGGTAGATCTCATGTTATACATTTTCACCACGATCAAAAAAATCAAAAAAATCATTAAAATAGTTAGTAAAGGAGAAATTTAGAACAATTATCCTTCATAACAGAATAACAAGAAAAGAGGGAAAAATAGAATTTTAACTTTAGTTAATTTCCTTCCTTCTTTCCTTGGAAATTGATGGTATATATTACTAGGCCGTGTTGTTCACAGTAAAAATGACCTAATTGGGTGAATCACTTCTGTTCAAGGATAACAATAAATATGCAATGAAGTCCTTCTATCTTTGTGCTTTCTTTTTTTTTATGTTTATTTATCTTGTTTTCTTTAGTGAGGTTTCTTGTGACTAAGCAGGTCTTTTTTATGTTTATTTATCTTTTTTTCTTTAGTGAGGTTTCTTGTGACTAAACAGGTCTAGAAACTACGTTTATGAAGTTTTACAAAAATTATTCTGGGCAGAGGGCTGGAGCTTCTAGATAAGACAAGCTCCCACACCCAAGCAATATATATAGGAATCCATATTTATAGCTTTATATCTACTTTTTAACAATAGTTCTTATTCCAGATACTGAAAAAACACTTTTTAGGCAACTCTATTTAATACCCACTAAACAGTTTGATATATAATTTACTGAATTCACCTTTATTGTCAACACGTCCTTTGACAATCTTATCCATCCAATTTTAATATTCAGTTTTTTCTTAGCCAAAGCTTCTATTGTTTTAAATATATAACTTCATTAGGAGTCAAATCATGTGTTTTCTTGATGGTGTGACAGCAACAATATTACATTTTAATAGATAATTCTAATTCATGTATTCAAGTATTATTTTTTGAAAGACAGGCAATGCTACTCAGTTCTGATTATCAATCAATTCTCTAATATGTGAAATTTTCAATCTAGGTTATAGTCTATAATGAGCCTTTATGGTTTTCTGAGTCTAATTAACAGGGTTTTAAAAGTTGTTTTCTCCAGTAAAACACTGAAATTACGTTTGTTCTCTTGAATTAAAAAATGTTAATATATTTCTCCTGCTAAGATCAATTTTTGTGACTGGAGGGTACATGCTCTGCTGAGAAAACATAAATTGCTACAGTTCCTTAAGAGCGTTCTGGTCCAGTGACAATGCATTCTGTCCCAGGTCCCATCTGGTGAAAACGACTCATTTCCAAATCCAGCAAATAGCCAGACACATTTAAAACTTTAAAGTGTATTTTACAAAATAATTTTTAATATCTAAAGTGTTTGATAAAATCTTCTGCATGGATTGTTGCACCAAGATAGATCACTCAAATCCTCAGATTTTAAGCAGTTACTGATTTGTTGCTCACACTGGTCAAGGGCTTAAAAGATTATGGCAACTTAATAAAATCCACACATGGAAACAAGTTTCCCCTCTTTCGGAAAACATTTTTATCTCAAGTCTCTAGAAAAACATTAGTTGAATATAGGCTATGATTCAATAATTGTGCTATGGCAGCGAGGCAATTGATTTATATTTTGATCTTTTAAATTTCTGTGACATCGGGGCTGACATTTTGGCACTGAAACATTGTGTAGCTATATCTTGCTGGGAAATTTCAGGAAAAGTGACAACTGATATCAGTATAATGTTAATGAAAATCAGACCCAGTCCTGATTCCTACAAAAGTATTTCTATGTATCACTCTTCCCCATGAAACAAACAAACAAAAAAAACCTATTCTGAAATTAAGGCAGAATGTTATGGAAAACCAAGAGGTGTAAAATGTCAAATCTACATGCAACAACTCTAAAGTCTTATTCTCTGCAGCTTTATCTTCTAACCTGTTTTGGTGAAAGGTTTTTGGTTTTTGGTTTTTGGTTGTCTTTTTAATAATACGCATGCCGTCCATTTGTATATACTGTCAGTATCTGCTTTTCACTCTAATTTTGTGATAATCAGTTACTCTTGTTGATTGCATCATGTGCATCCTCCACTTTACCCATCTGGCTGACAGGAAAAAAAAAAATCTTCCCAAACCACTGGATACAATGATGCGTGTGCAAATCCTCTAGGAGCCTCTCCAATTTCCCAAGCTTATTTATGATATCATGTTGCCTTATTGCCGTTATTAAATTTCAGCTTAGTTAGTCAAGTGGTAGGTATCCTCAGTCCTATATGGGGCTGGTGCATATACATACTCAGGTTAGTTGTATTTCATTAAATTTCTTTTTTATAGAATAATATTCTTAATTCCGTTCAACAGTTGCAATTCAATGCCTTCCCACCTGTCCGATATGCACCTCATTACAACATAGCAACTCTGTAAGTCTCCTCTCAGACAGTTTAATATATTTGGCATCTCCTGATTTTTTCCCCAGTTGTACAAGGCTACAAGTCAAGATTATTGGTTGCCAAGGTCTTGCACATGGTAGAAACTCAATTAATGTGAGCCAGTTTGTATAAAATTACCCATGACTGGAATATTCTTTTTTTTTTTTTTTTTTTTTTTAATTTTTTTTTTTTCAACGTTTTTTATTTATTTTTTTGGGACAGAGAGAGACAGAGCATGAACGGGGGAGGGGCAGAGAGAGAGGGAGACACAGAATCGGAAACAGGCTCCAGGCTCCGAGCCATCAGCCCAGAGCCTGACGCGGGGCTCGAACTCACGGACCGCGAGATCGTGACCTGGCTGAAGTCGGACGCTTAACCGACTGCGCCACCCAGGCGCCCCGACTGGAATATTCTTTACACACTCATGTGCACAATCAAATCCTTGTAACATTCCTTATTTTTTTTCAGTATATGAAATTTATTGTCAAATTGGTTTCCATACAACACCCAGTGCTCATCCCAAAACGTGCCCTCCTCAATACCCATCACCCACCCTCCCCTACCTCCCACCCCCCCATCAACCCTCAGTTTGTTCTGTTTTTAAGAGTCTCTTATGCTTTGGCTCTCTCCCACTCTAACCTCCTTTTTTCTTTCCTTCCCCTCCCCCATGGGTTTCTGTTAAGTTTCTCAGGATCCACATAAAAGTGAAAACATATGGTATCTTTCTCTGTATGGCTTATTTCACTTAGCATCACACTCTCCAGTTCCATCCACGTTGCTACAAAGCTCCATATTTCATTCTTTCTCATTGCCACGTAGTATTCCATGGTATATATAAACCACAATTTCTTTATACATTCATCAGCTGATGGACATTTAGGCTCTTTCCATAATTTGGCTATTGTTGAGAGTGCTGCTATAAACATTGGGGTACAAGTGCCCCTATGCATCAGTACTCCTGTATCCCTTGGGTGAATTCCTAGCAGTGCTATTGATGGATCATAGGGTAGATCTATTTTTAACTTTTTTGAGAAAGATCCACACTGTTTTCCAGAGCGGCTGCACCAGTGTGCATTCCCACCAACAGTGCAAGAGGGTTCCCGTTTCTCCACATCCTCTCCAGCATCTATATGAAATGATTTGTTCATTTTGGCCACTCTGACTGGCGTGAGGTGATATCTGAGTGTGGTTTTGATTTGTATTTCCCTGATGAGGAGCGACGTTGAGCATCTTTTCATGTGCCTGTTGGCCATCCGGATATCTTCTTTAGAGAAGTGTCTATTCATGTTTTCTGCCCACTTCTTCACTGGGTTATTTGTTTTTTGGGTGTGGAATTTGGTGAGTTCTTTATAGATTTTGGATACTAGCCCTTTGTCTGATATGTCCTTTGCAAGTATCTTTTCCCATTCCGTTGGTTGCCTTTTAGTTTTGTTGGTTGTTTCCTTTGCTGTGCAGAAGCTTTTTATCTTCATAAGGTCCCAGTAGTTCATTTTTGCTTTTAATTCCCTTGACTTTGGGGATGTGTCAAGTAAGAAATTGCTACGGCTGAGGTCAGAGAGGTCTTTTCCTGCTTTCTCCTCTAAGGTTTTGATGGTTTCCTGTCTCACATTCAGGTCCTTTATCCATTTTGAGTTTATTTTTGTGAATGGTGTGAGAAAGTGGTCTAGTTTCAACCTTCTGCATGTTGCTGTCCAGTTCTCCCAGCACCATTTGTTAAAGAGACTGTCTTTTTTCCATTGGATGTTCTTTCCTGCTTTGTCAAAGATGAGTTGGCCATACGTTTGTGGGTCTAGTTCTGGGGTTTCTATTCTATTCCATTGGTCTATGTGTCTGTTTTTGTGCCAATACCATGCTGTCTTGATGATTACAGCTTCGTGGTAGAGGCTAAAGTCTGGGATTGTGATGCCTCCTGCTTTGGTCTTCTTCAAAATTACTTTGGCTATTCGGGGCCTTTTGTGGTTCCATATGAATTTTAGGATTGCTTGTTCTAGTTTCAAGAATAATGCTGGTGCAATTTTGATTGGGATTGCATTGAATGTGTAGATAGCTTTGGGTAGTATTGACATTTTGACAATATTTATTCTTCCAATCCATGAGCAGGGAATGTCTTTCCATTTCTTTATTTTTTCTTCAATTACCTTCATAAGCTTTCTATAGTTTTCAGCATACAGAACTTTTACATCTTTGGTTAGATTTATCCCTAGGTATTTTATGCTTCTTGGTGCAATTGTGAATGGGATCAGTTTCTTTATTTGTCTTTCTGTTGCTTCCTTATTAGTGTATAAGAATGCAACTGATTTCTGTACATTGATTTTGTATCCTGCAACTTTGCTAAATTCATGTATCAGTTCTAGCAGACTTCTGGTGAAGTCTATCGGATTTTCCATGTATAATATAATGTCATCTGCAAAAAGTGAAAGCTTGACTTCATCTTTGCCAATTTTGATGCCTTTGATTTCCTTTTGTGGTCTGATTGCTGATGCTAGAACTTCCAACACTATGTTAAACAACAGTGGGGAGAGTGGGCATCCCTGTCGTGTTCCTGATCTCAGGGAAAAAGCTCTCAGTTTTTCCCCGTTGAGGATGATGTTAGCTGTGGGCTTTTCATAAATGGCTTTTATGATGTTTAAGTATGTTCCTTCTATCCCGACTTTCTCGAGGGTTTTTATTAAGAAAGTTTGCTGAATTTTGTCAAATGCCTTTTCTGCATCGATTGACAGGATCATATGGTTCTTATCTTTTCTTTAATTAATGTGACATATCACGTTGATTGATTTGCAAATGTTGAACCAGCTCTGGATCCCAGGAATGAATCCCACTTGATCATGGTGAATAATTCTTTTTATATGCTGTTGAATTCGATTTGCTAGTATCTCATTGAGAATTTTTGCATCCATATTCATCAGGGATATTGGCCTGTAGTTCTCTTTTTTTACTGGGTCTGTGTCTGGTTTAGGAATCAAAGTAATACTGGCTTCATAGAATGAGTCTGGAAGTTTTCCTTCCCTTTCTATTTTCTGGAATAGCTTGAGAAGGATAGGTATTATCTCTGCTTTAAACATCTGGTAGAACTCCCTTGGGAAGCCATCTGGTCCTGGACTCTTATTTGTTGGGAGATTTTTGATGACTGATTCAATTTCTTCGCTGGTTATGGGTCTGTTCAAGCTTTCTATTTCCTCCTGATTGAGTTTTGGAAGAGTGTGGGTGTTTAGGAATTTGTCCATTTCTTCCAGGTTGTGCAGTTTGTTGACATATAATATTTCATAGTATTCCCTGATAATTGTTTGTATCTCTGAGGGATTGGTTGTAATAATTCCATTTTCATTCATGATTTTATCTATTTGGGTCACCTCCCTTTTCTTTTTGAGAAGCCTGGCTAGAGGTTTATCACTTTTGTTTATTTTGTCAAAAAACCAACTCTTGGTTTCATTGATCTGCTCTACAGTTTTTTTTAGATTCTATGCTGTTTATTTCTGCTCTGATCTTTATTATTTCTCTTCCTCTGCTGGGTTTAGGCTGCCTTTGCTGTTCTGCTTCTGTTTCCTTTAGGTGTGTTAGATTTTGTATTTGGGATTTTTCTTGTTTCCTGAGATAGGCCTGGATTGCAATGTATTTTCCTCTCAGGACTGCCTTCGCTGCATCCCAAAGCGTTTGGATTGTTGTATTTTCATTTTCATTTGTTTCCGTATATTTTTTAATTTCTTCTCTAATTGCCTGGTTGACCCACTCATTCTTTAGTAGGGTGTTTTTAACCTCCATGCTTTTGGAGATTTTCCAGACTTTTTCCTGTGGTTGATTTCAAGCATTCATATGAAGCATTCAAGCTTCATAGCATTGTGGTCTGAAAGTATGCATGGTATGATCTCAATTCTTGTAAACTTATGAAGGGCTGTTTTGTGACCCAGTATGTGATCTATCTTGGAGAATGTTCCATGTGCACTGGGGAAGAAAGTATATTCTGTTTCTTTGGGATGCAGAGTTCTAAATATATCTGTCAAGTCCATCTGATCCAATGTATCATTCAGGGCCCTTGTTTCTTTATTGACCATGTGTCTAGATGATCTATCCATTTCTGTAAGTGGAGTGTTAAAGTCCCCTGCAATTACCACATTCTTATCAATAAGGTTGCTTATGTTTCTGAGTGATTGTTTTATATATTTGGGGGCTCCTGTATTGGGTGCATAGACATTTATAATTGTTAGCTCTTCCTGATGGATAGACCCTGTGATTATTATATAATGCCCTTCTTCATCTCTTGTTACAGCCTTTAATTTAAAGTCTAGTTTGTTGGATATAAGCATGGCTACTCCAGCTTTCTTTTGACTTCCAGTGGCATGATAAATAGTTCTCCATCCTCTTACTCTCAATCTGAAGGTGTCCTCAGGTCTAAAATGAGTCTCTTGTAGACAGCAAATAGATGGGTCTTGTTTTTTTATCCATTCTGATACCCTATGTCTTTTGGTTGGCACATTTAGTCCATTTACATTCAGTGTTATTATAGAAAGATATGGGTTTAGAGTCATTGTAACATTCTTTAAAATTGAGCCCCATTTCCATACCTTTCCAAAGATTTTCAGGTTTCTAATTTGTAATTCTTGCTGCTACATAAATCCTTTGATGGCCGGTGTCAAGGTAATACAAATGGAAGCTTGTATCAGAGTGATAAAAATGAACAAAAATCCTGTTTTGTTTTGTTTTGTTTTTTTTTTGGAAGTGGAAACTGCAAGATTTAACAATGGTTTAGATGGGGGTGGGGTAAACTATATAATGGCCCCCCAAACTTGTCCAGGTCCTAATCCTAGCAGTCTGTGATTAAGTGACCTTACATGTTAAAAGAGACTCTGCAGATAGGATGAAGTTAAGGATTTTGAGATAAGGAGATTATCCTGGATTATCCAGGTGGATTCACTGTAGTCATAGTGGACGGGTAAGATTCAGTAGTAGGAAATGCGACAACAGAAACAAGAGGTTGGGGTGATGGGAGGAATGAGCCATGAGTCAAAGAATGCAGGCAGTCTCTAGAAACTGATAAAAACAGAGAAACTATTCTTCTCTGAAGCCTCACAAAGAAACACAGTCTTGTTAACTGCCGGAGTCCAGCTCCTGCGGGTCCAGGGGTTCCCGAAGGATGAACGGCGTCGGCGAAAAAGAGAAAAAATAAATAAAAATAAATTAAAAAAATTAAATGGACACAGACAGCAGCAGTGTGTTAGACTGGCCGCTTTATTGTAGCAAGCGTGGCATTATATTTGTTAGTAAATTCCTTGTAGCTTGCGTTTTGTATGTTTCTCAGCTTTATCTCATTCTAAAACTGTTCCTTTGTGTGATCACCCATAAAGGAACAACATAGTTATTTTTTTGTAACATTCCCTCCTACCCTTTCAAGGTCATCTAGCTCTCAACACCTCAAGTGGAATGTTTTACAGGGACATGACTTCTAAATTGTTCCTTTGTGCCATTTGCGTGCGGTACAAGGGACAAAAGTATCACTTGGGTCTGGGGTGCCTGGAGAGAGCCAAGAGGGCCCTGGCAACCCACGTCTCATGTGCTCCCAGAGAGACAATGTATAGCTGGGAACTAATAAACCATTCTGTATCTTAACCCACCAGGTTGTGCTCTGGAATGCCTCCTGGGGGCCAAGGGGGCCTAGGGGTTGGAGTAACTTGTATCCATAGATACCTTCCTTTGTTGCCAGAGTGGGGATTTCGAACCCATTTGTCTACCTCTTTGGCTGGGAAATATATGGGGCTATCCTTCCTTTAGGTAGAGGAGTCTTTACAGGGGGTGGGAAGGGCTGGATGTAGGGACGCATGATTTCCCTGCAGAATCTTCTTTCCCCAATGGTTCTCTTCCCGGGGGGCCCATCGTGGGCAATTCCCCAACTGACAAATCTCCAGGTACTTTCATTGGTAGGGGGGCTTCCCCGACCAACGCTAAGGCCAAATTACATAAGAGCAGAAGTACAAGAAGCTTCACTGTCGGCGGGCTGCCCTGCAGTCCAGATCCGTCCACCGCCGGGCCCTGCCATCAGGCTGGTTGGATAGCTCAGCTTCCGGCAGTTAACATATTGATTTTAGACATCAGACTTCCAGAACTATAATAGAATAAATGTACGTTATCTTAAGCCTTTAAGCTTGTGGTAATTCGTTATAGGAACAATAGCAAACTAATAGAGGGAAAATGAAATGAAGGCAAAGAGATCTTCATCCAGTATAAATGAGGTTTCCCCCTCCCCCACCACCACTGATGTCTTGGAGGTCAGAAGGGGAGACTGGCCACCACTTAGTCGTGATGAGGCTGTCCTTTCTTTCTGCATTGGGGTGGCATCCAAGGAGTCTCAGAACTTTGGCCGTTACTCAGCAGTAATGAGGCTCTTTTTTGGTGCCAGTGGAGACTGGTCAGTGGGGAGCAGTAATGAAGTACTAACCCCTACTCCTACCCCCCCCCCCCACCACACCCTCCCGCCCGGACAGGGAGGTATCAGTAGGAAGCGGAACTCCCAGTGTGGACCAGCTACAACAAGGATAGTTCCCACTCCGGTGTCAGTGGGGTCTAATGCAGAATTTGGACTTCTTTCTCCACTGGGAGATAGAGTGGGTACCTCCACTCCCCTACTGGAGCGATATTAGAGGTATAAACAGAAGGTTTATATAAATTCCGAAGCGATATAAACAGAAGGTTTATATAAATTCCGAAGCCTCAAATGTTCAGGTTTTATTGGAAAATAACTCATTATACCAAGAACACGGAGAATCTCAACTTGAATGAGAAAATACCACTCACAGGTGCCAATACTGTGATGACAGAGATGTTAAAATTCTAAGAACTGAAATAAAAGCCTCGGTATATGTGTACCCCAGCAGCAGGGGTGGGTGGGGCAGAAAAAGACCAAGTGAACTGGGTGAATGATCGAAATTATGCCACCTAAACAACAGAGAAAATAAAGAAAAGATGACTAGAACCTCAAAGACAAATGAGATCATAACCCAACTTCTAACATTCGTATCAGACTGCTGCGAGAAAAGGAGAAAGAGCACAAGGCTAAGAAAATACTTGAACAAAGAATGTCTGAAAATTTCCCAAGTTTTACAAAGGACATACTCCTACAGATACAAGAACCTGTGTAAATTCCAAACGGGATAAACACCAAGACAGATCGTATTCAAATTTACAAAGGAAAGGGAAAACGTCTTGAAGGCAGGGAGAGAAACAGTATCTTATTTGTAGGTAAAAAAACAGCAACCATAACAACAACCACAAAACAAGATGACAGATTCTCTTCAGAAGCCCCTGACGTCATCAAGAAGTGGCACGTTTTCCAAGTGCTAAAAGTACTGTCAACCCAGATTGCATTTCCAATAAAAATATCCTTCAGGAATAAAAGAGAAGTCAAGACTTCTCAGCTGACGTAAAATTAATAGAATTTGCCACCGATAAATATATATCCTAAAAGAACAGCTCAAGAAAGTTATCCAAACAGAATCATTTAAGCAATTTCTCTAAACAAAATGATCAGTGTTCTTAAAACTGACACAAAAAGCACAATCTGTAAAGAAATATATATATATATATATATATATATATATATATATATATGTGTGTGTGTATATATGTGTGTGTGTGTGTGTGTGTGTGTGTGTGTGTATATATTGAACTCTGCTCATTTTTTTTTATTTGCTTCTGTAAAGGTTTTTTAAGAGGATAAAAGACAAACTACTGACTGGGAAATGATATTTGTAAACCACATATCTGGCAAAAGACTAGTACCTAGTATATATAAAGAACTCTCAAAAGTCAACAGTTTTAAAAAATCCAGTTATAAAGTGGGCTAAACACATGAAGAAACATTTCACTGAGTAGGATATATATGAATGTCAAGCAAACACATGAAATTCTGTTTGACATCATTAACCATCATTGAAGTGCAAATTAAAACTGCAATTTATGATATCTCAACATACCTATCAACTTGGCTAAATTACAATAGTGATAAATACTAGATACCTAGAGACTGAATGATTCACCCACTGGTGGTGAGAATGTAAAATGACATTGTAAATCTAGAAAACCATTGACCATTTGTTCCCAGAGAAGTACAAACTTATGTTGGCAAACTTATGTTGCACAAAAATCAGTTCATGAATGTTTATAGCAGCTTTATTCACAATAGATGAAAACTAGACGATGGTTCCAAAAGGAGATTGCTAGTGAATTAGAGTATGAGTACTTCTAAGCTATAGGGGCTCAAAAATATTTACACTCTAATTTACTATCAATCTCACTTTTAGAACTGTAGTCTAAAAATCTTTAAAAAAGAAAATAGCTATTGTAAAAAAATCTATCAAGCATCAAATATTATCTTCATTTAATAAATAAACCTAAAATAAGAGGCTTAAGTGGCTCGCCCAGTATAACAGCCACAGGGACTACAATTGACCCCCACTTGTGCTTACACTGATGATTTCCTTTAGCCACTTAAAGGGCTTGGAAGTGGCTGCAAATCCATGTTTTGATTTCTGAACACTTCATTCATTTAGTCCAAGTATTTTCTATTGATATATTAGGAAATTTGTGGGAAATTGCTGTAAGTAACATGTTTTTGGACCAGTTTTTGATCAGTAGCTCTTCCTGCCTTGACCCCTCTTCTATTGCATCTAGACTTTTCTATTCAATGTGCTTTAATAGGAGAGACTGGAGAGGATTTTATGCCTTCTTCCTTCTGTTTTTATATGCCAATATTTCCATAATATTTATGGATCTTAAATAATTGGCAAGTAATCAAAACTAACTCTAGCAAAAAAAAAAAAAAATTAAAGACAGTAAGTCACCTAGAGGATGGAAATGAAAATCTGGTTGTCACATTGTCATGCTTTCACTGGGTTCAGAATGAAATGGTCTTAATAACTAAAATAAATAATGTCTATAAGACAAGGACAATTTCAACATGGATCCTTATGAATAACTTTAAGAAATTTTCCACTATAATGTTGAAGTCACTTTTTTATAAACTACAAGGTACACATACAAAATTGCATAAAGTAAAAGTGAATTTTTACAAAATGATAAAATTCCCCACACCAATATGAAGATGGAGAGAACATCACTGCTCCCCAGAACAAACCCAGAACCTCCTCTAAGTCACTATTACTACCATAGACAGCCATTTAGCAAAGTGGCTTTACACAAACTTTCAACGCGGTAAATTATTGAGTTCATACAAATGCACTATTCGGAATTTGCACGTTATGTTTGGCTTCCCTCAATGTTTTGTGAGTTTCGCGTAAGTTTTTGCATGTAATTATACTTTGTTTATTCCTATTGATGTACAATGTCTCACTTTCATTGATAGCACACACCTCAGCTATCAGTCTTCTTTTTGGCTACCAACTTCATTCTACTGTTGATGGAGATTTGGTATGTGGGTTTTTAAAAAAAATATTTTGAGACGATTATGAATAGTTTTCCTATGATATTCTTCAGCCTGTCTTTTGGTGAATATGCATCCTTAGTTTAGTTTACTGTGTGGATAGGACCAGACGCACTGAGTCATGAGGTATACACGTATTTGGCATTAACAGATCACTGCCCAACAGTTTTTGGATTTGGTCGTCCAGTTTACACTCTCACGAGCAATATATCAGTTTCAGTTGCTTCCTGTATTTGACAACACTTGGATCGTCATTTTCCATTTAGTTTTCCTTAGGTTGTGTAGTGGCATTGCACGGTGGTTGCAATGTGCATTTTTTCAGGTAGCAAATGAAGTTGAACGGTGTCGCATATGTTCGTGGGACATTTGGAGATTTTCTTATGTGAAGTGTTTTAAGACTTTTGCCCATCTTTGCGTCACATTATCTTTTTCTTTATTATCGATCTGTTGGTATTCTTTGTATATTCTGGGTATGAATATGCTGTCAGAATTATGTGTTATGATTACCTTACCTTCTATGTCTCTGTTGGCTACTTTGTCACTCGATTAATAGTACCTTTGATAATCTGAAGTATTTATTGATAAATAAATGCAATTCAGCGAAAGTTTTTGTGGCTACTGGTTTTAGTACCTCCCTTAAGAAATATTGCCCCAAGTTATCCCATGGAAACATTCTTCTATGTATGTCTCTAAAGATTTTATTGTTTCATTCTTCATAATAAGATTTATAATTAATCTAGGATTGATGTTTATATATGCCATGAAGCTCAAAGGTTATTTATTTATTTATTTATTTATTTATGTTTTGAGAGAGAGAGAGAGAGTGTGTGTGTGTGTGTGTGTATGCAAACCAGAAAGAGGGACAAAGAAAGAGAAAGAGAGAATTTTAAGCAGACTCCACACTCAGCAGGAGTCTGATACGGGGCTTGATCCCACGACCCTGGGATCATGACCTGAGGCAGAATCAAGACTCAGTCACAACCATGTGAGCCACCCAGGCACCCCAAAAGTTATTTTCCTTTTTTAAAAATTTTTTTTAACATTTATTTACTTTTGAGACAGAGAGAGAGAGAGCATGAACAGGGGAAGGTCAGAGGAAGAGGGAGGCATAGAATCTGAAACAGGCTCCAGGCTCTGAGCTGTCAGCACAGAGCCCGACGCGGGGCTCGAACCCACAGACTGCGAGATCATGACCTGAGTCGAAGTTGGACGCTTAACCGACTGAGCCACCCAGGTGCCCCCAAAAGTTATTTTCAATTTAAGAGATTCATAACCATTTATTTAAAAGATACTCTTGTCAAGACTACATTACAGTGTTATTTTTTTTCATTAGCAAGTAAAGTACGTCTATTCCTGGATTCTATTCTTGTTTCAATTATATACACCCTTATATACTACCACTTTACAATAGGTCATATAAATCTGTTATAATTTTAATTTATCAAATTCCAGAGAAATCTTAAAATGTCATTAACAGAATAGCTATATCGGTTAATTTAATATGATGCACAGTTGCAGTGGTCAAAAGCAGGAATTTTGAACTCAGATTCCCTCACTCTACCTACAGTTTCCTCATCAGTAACACTGAGTATAACATTAGGACCTACCTCAGGGCAATTATAAGATTTAAATGAATTAACAAGTATTAATAATTGTGAAGAATGTTTAGCAATGGGGCACACTTGATGATTGTTAATTACCAATGCGCGCACACACACACACACACACACAAACACACAACTGCAATGAGGGAATTATAAAAAGTCTTGTTTGTCATTTAAGATTTATTTAGGCAACAAAACAACTTCTTTTGAATGCAATAAACACACATTGTTTGCAAATAAAACAATGGCACTGTCATGTAAATGTGGATGTGCTTACTCATTTGGCTAGATCACAATCTTAATAAAATTTCCCCAAAATTAAAGCATATTTCTCTAAATGTGAAAGTGAACATTTTAAGTCAAGGTTTTTATTCAGTGATTTAGATTTTTATAATTATCTCTGTTAAAAGTATTATAGTATGGCTGAGTAATATTCCATTATACATATATATGTGTGTGTATATATATATATATATATATATATATATATATATATATATCACATCTTTATCCATTTATCAGTTGATGGATATTTGGGCTCTTTCCATAATTTGGCTATTGTTGCTAATGCTTCTATACAATTGGGGTACATGTGTCCCTTCAAATCAGTCCTTTTGTATCATATGGATAAATAATAATGCAACTGCTGTGAATGGAGCTAGAGAGTATAATGCTATGTGAAATAAGTCAGTCAGAAAAAGACAAATGCCATATAGTGTCACTCATATGTGGAATCTATGAAACATAATCGGTGAATATAAGGAGGGGGAGAGAGAGGCATACCAGGAAACAGACTCGCATGTATAGAGAACAAATTGAGGATTAGGGAAGGGAGGTGGGCGCAGGAGGGATAGATTAAATGGATTAAGGTGTCCACTCGTAATGATGAGCACTGGGTGTTGTATGTAAGTGATGAATCACTAAATTCTACACCGGAAACTAGTATTACACTGAATCCTAGATAACTAGAATTTAAATAAAAACTTGAAGAAATATGATGGTAATATAAAATATGCTGTGTAAGACTATAGGCTACTGGTGTTCTTAAAGCTGTACATAGCTTTAGGTGTTTTTAAGAATAGTATTATTAAATTAATTGTATAGTATATATTTTGTCTTAGTTTAGGTTCTGTAAATGTGCAAGATTTCTAAAATTAAATGACCACCTCTAGAAACAACTGAATTCTTTAAAAAATCTCACAGGAGTCATACTGCTTTATAAATCTTTTCAATTAACCTATCGTTAGTTGCAAAACGAAGTAATCAGATTGCCCACCTTTTATGAGAGAGCATTGGATAGTTTGAATAAATGGTTTTTAAATTATCTCTTTAAAGCAAATCCATCTTTACTCTTTCAATTCTTAAAATAAATATTTTTCATGCATCTTTTAACTATTAAAATCTATTTTTAGCAAGTGAAATTCTTCATGAGACTTGTTTCCTTTGCTAATTTGTAAGAGAACTGAACAGGTCCTATTATAATACTATTAGGAGACAAATTTATATTTTAAAACCTGTTCTTAATGTTTATTCACTTTTGAGAGGCAGAATGTGAGCGGGGGAGGGACAGAGAGAGAGGGAGACAGAATCTGAAGCGGGCTCCAAGCTCCAAGCTCTCAGCACAGAGCCCAACACGGGTCTCAAACTCACGGACTGCAAGATCATGACCTGAGCTGAAGTCGGGCACTCAATGGACTTAGCCAAGCAGGTGCCACAACAAATTTACATATTAAAATATAAATTAGCCATTTGTTCCTGATTATGTTCATAGACCTATGTAAGCGTATTAAATATTTGTGCAGGTAAGGCTGATGATATACTTTAAATATCAACTTTTTCTAAAAAGTAAAGTTTATACTGTTTGTCAGGCTCTTTTATGAATTTCAACCACCTTATGATTCTAATTCTGGAAAAACTCAAGGATAATTAAGGCACATGTTTAATATTTTTCTGAAAACTACTTAGAAGATTCAACCTCAGACACTTGGCTAATGATTAACCACCCTGGATGGTTTATGGTTTCAACACTACCTATGAAATATAGTCCCAGGGATTCTTGGTCTAGACATAGATACATTTCTGGTTTGTTCTTTTGACAAAGATGATCCACAAATAGACACTTCTAAGGAACAAGAAGCTAAATCAATATAGAAATTTAAACTTAGCTACGTACAGGGAAATGGCCATGAATAAATGATGCACATAATGGTGCTCTTTGAGAGCATCTCTTTATCTCTAAAACATAACTATGTTAGATTTTTATTGTAACCTACTAATGACAGAAGGGGAAAGTTAATGAAAAGAGCTACTTCTTTCACAACCAGAGTTAAATATTTTCTGTTCCTTACCTTTCAACAAGTCAATTAACCTGCAAGTTATCTTTATATATGCCATTAATCTTCTCCCACAGTAGTATAGTGCACTGCTAAGACATTACACGTGCTATGCAACTATATAATGTAAATGTTACAAGTTGCAGTGGTCAAGAATGTTGCTTAAAATTTATTTGATTGGGGCGCCTGGGTGGCTCAGTCGGTTAAGCTTCCGACTTCGGCTCAGGTCATGATCTCGCGGTTTGTGAGTTCAAGCCCTGCGTCCGGCTCTGTGCTGACAGCTCAGAACCTGGAGCCTGTTTCTGATTCTGTGTCTCCCTCTCTCTCTCTGACCCTCTCCCGTTCATGCTCTGTCTCTCTCTGTCTCAAAAATAAATAAACGTCAAAAAAATTTGTTTTTAAATTTATTTGATTGACTCCAGTACAGACTACAAAAATATTCCTTATTTTATTTGCAAAACATGAATAATTTTCACTAGGATGATGCCAAATAAAAATGATATGCAGGAGTAAAGGAAAACACATCAAGAAACTGCTCCCAAAACCTATTGTAAGCAGTTAAATAATCACAAGAGAATATGTAGCCAGTAAAATAATCCCACCTATTGTCAGGAAAATACTTGAAAGAGTATGATTCAGATGATGATACAGAAAAATTACAAACTCATTCTTCATATCTGGCTTAACTGAGTCACCCAGGTACCCCACCTACAACTCTCTATCTCCTTGCTAGCACTTGTCTCTTACCTTTTGGATAATATAGCCATTGTAACAGATGTGACATCTCATTGTGGTTTTGACTTGCATTTCCCTGATGATTAGTGATGTTGAGCACTTTTTCATGTACCTGTTGGCCGTTTGGGTATCTTCTTTGGGAAAACAACTACTGACGTTCTTCGCCCAATTTTTAAATTAGATTACTTGGTAGGTTTTTTTGTTGTTTTGTTTTATTTGCTGTTGAGTTGTATAGGTTTCTTATGTATCTTGGATATTAGCCCTTATTAGATATGTGGTTTGCAAATATTTCCTCCCATCCTATACATTGTCTTTAGAAAATTCCTTAGTTTGAAAGAATGTGCCATCAGACAGTAATATAAATCCATAAACAAAGAACTCTAGCAAAGATAATTTACTTTTAGGTAAGTAATGATAAAAGATGGAATAATTACACATTGGCTTTTCCATTTTTCTTCATTTATTTAAAAAGCAAAGAGGCTGACTCAGTAATTTTTAAATTTATCACAAAGAAAACAGCAGGACCTTGTGGTTTCGCTGATGAATTTTACCAAAATTTTGGAGAAAAATTAATACTATTTATTTAGAACTTCCAAAAAATTGAAGAGTAGGAAATATATCCCAACTCACTTTTGAGGCCACTATTGTCTTGATATCACAACAAAACAAAGATATCACAAGAAAACTGCAGATCAATGTCTCATTAATGTATTAAGTTAATTAATATTAATTTGGACATGAAAATCTCCAAATATTAATAAACTGAATCCAATGACATGTCAAATGGGTATACACCATGAGTAAGTTTTATCCCAGGAAAGCAATATAGTTTTAACATCAAAAAACAAATGTAATAGACCATATTAATAGAGAAAAGGATAAAACCACATTAGATGACAATCTAATAGACTCAGAAAATCATTAGACCACATTCAGTATTCATTCATGGTAAAAAATAATAAATGAGGAGTAGAAGTGACCTCCCTCAATCTGATGAGAACATGTATAAAAAACCCACAGCTGGGGCGCCTGGGTGGCGCAGTCGGTTAAGCGGCCGACTTCAGCCAGGTCATGATCTCGCAGTCCGTGAGTTCGAGCCCCGCGTCAGGCTCTGGGCTGATGGCTCGGAGCCTGGAGCCTGTTTCCGATTCTGTGTCTCCCTCTCTCTCTGCCCCTCCCCCGTTCATGCTCTGTCTCTCTCTGTCCCAAAAATAAAAAAAAAATAAAAAAAAAAAAAAAACCCACAGCTGATATCATAATAAATAATAAAACACTGAATGCTTTTACTCTACAATTTAAAAGATGGGGATTTCTGCTATCACTTATCTTCCACAACGTACTGGAGGTTCATGCCAGAGATATCAAGCAAGAAAAAAACCACAGATTGAAAAGGAAGAAGTAAAACAAATGACATTTGCAGATGATCTGACCTAGTATAAAAACAACCCCCCAAAATTCCTTAAAATACTCTTAAAAATTCCACACGTATTTCTGAACTATCTTACCAAATCTATCAAAAATAAACAACGAGGTGGGGTTTGATTGAAATTATGTTGATTTTATAGATTAACTTGTAATGAACTGACACATTTCTCACACTGTGACACAATTTACTGCATATAAAAATATATACTGCTGTAATTTTCTTTACAAAATCTTTGCACTTTTAAATAAAGATTTTCTCCTATGTCAATTATATTTTAAGGTAGTTTTATGAATGTTTTATTTTATTAAATTATATGCCCTAATTTCTTTGCTGGTATTACAAAGAAACTTACTATTTTTTTCTAATTTTTTTAATATTTATTTTATTTTTGGGAGAGAGAGAGAGAGACAGAGCGTGAGTGGGGGAGGGACAGAGAGAGGGAGACACAGAATCTGAAGCAGGGTCCGGGCTCTGAGCTGTCAGCACAGAGCCTGATGCGGGGCTTGAACTCACTAGCTGTGAGATCAGGACCTGAGCCCAAGTCAGCGCTTAACCGACTGAGCCACCCGGGCGCCCCAAGAAACTTACTTTTCTAAATTGATTTTATATCTAGCATCCTTCCTGAATTACATTATGAAATCTAAGATTGGGGCTAAGTATAATTGTATGTTTTCAATGTGGAAAACCGTATCATCTGAAAATGAAGACAGTTCTGATTCCTAATTTCCAATCATAATTATTTTCTTTTTTTTGTTCTACTGCTTCACCAACTATTTAAGGACAGTGTTAAATTGAAGCAATAAAGGTGAGTCTCCTTATTCTTATTCATGGCTTTCAAGAATTTACTTCTAATGTGTCACATGTCATTAAACATAACAGAGACAGGGGCGCCTGGGTGGCTTGGTCGGTTAAGCGTCCGACTTCGGCTCAGGTCATGATCTCGCAGCCCGTGAGTTCAAGCCCCGCGTCGGGCTCTGTGCTGACCGCTCAGAGCCTGGAGCCTGTTTCGGATTCTGTGTCTCCCTCTCTCTCTGCCCCTCCCCTGTTCATGCTCTGTCTCTGTCTCAAAAATAAATAAACGTTAAAAAAAATTATTAAAAAAAAAAAAAAAAAACATAACAGAGACAGAAAACAGGACTTTTAAAAAACTAGTCCGAGTCCTTTGCTACACCTGCTGTATCCGCTAAGATTAGACTCAGCTGCATAGGGCCAAGTTAAGTTCCCCAGTAGCTGTGTCTAACACAAGATAGAAGTTTATTTCTCTTCCGTATACAAGGAAGTGCAGGTACTCATGGCTGAGATGGTGTCTCAGTGGTGTCCACTCTTGTTTTTCCGGGTGCTTGTCTTCTCACCTTTAGCAAATGACTTTCACTTCCTGGTTCAAATGGTTGTTTGAGCCTTTCCCGTTTGGTCCACATACCACACAGGAAAAAAAGGAAAGAAATAAAAAATAAGAAACTCCTGGCTTTTCAAGGAGACCTCTTAAATAGACCACATTATGTATTTACTTATATGTAATTAACCAGAACAAATTCTCATGAGCATAAATGTAGCTACAAGGAAGATTGGGAAATGCAGTTTTATATGTGGGTATCAAGGTGCCCAGTAAATACAAGGTCCCTCACGCTAAAGACTCTGGTTCCTCGGAATAGAGAACCCAGAAAGGGACCCACAAACGTACGGCCAACTAATCTTTGACAAAGCAGGAAAGAATATCCAGTGGAATGAAGACAGCCTCTTCAGCAAGTGGTGCTGGGATAACTGGACAGCGACATGCAGAAAAATGAACCTGGACCACTTTCTTACACCGTACACAAAAATAAACTCAAAATGGATGAAAGACCTCAGTGTAAGACAGGAAGCCATCAAAATCCTCAAGGAGAAAGCAGGCAAAAACCTCTTTGATCTTGGTCGCAGCAACTTCTTACTCAACACATCTCCAGAGGCAAAGGAAACAAAAGCAAAAATGAACTATTGGGACCTCATCAAAATAAAAAGCTTCTGCACAGCGAAGGAAACAATCAGCAAAACTAAAAGGCAACCGATGGGAGAAGATATTTGCAAATGGCATATCAGATAAAGGGTTAGTATCCAAAATCTACAAAGAACTTAGCAAACTCAACACTCAAAAAACCAAATAATCCAGTGAAGGAATGGGCAAAAGACATGAATAGACACTTCTCCAGAGAAGACATCCAGATGGCCAACTGGCACATGAAAAAATGCTCAACATCACTCATCAACAGGGAAATACAAATCAAAACCACAATGAGATACCACCTGACACCTGTCAGAATGGCTCACATTCTGACAACACATTCAGGCAACAACAGATGTTGGCGAGGACGCAGAGAAAGAGGATCTCTTTTGCATTGTTGGTGGGAATGCAAGCTGGTGGTTGGTGGGAATGCAAGCTGTTTGCACTCTGGAAAACAGTATGGAGTTTCCTCAAAAAATTAAAAATATAGCTACCCTATGACCAGCAGTTGCACTACTAGGTATTTATCCAAAGGATACAGGTGTGCTGTTTCGAAGGGACACATGCACCCCCATGTTTAGAACAGCACTATCAACAATAGCCAAAGTATGGAAAGGGCCCAAATGTCCATCGATGGATGAATGGATAAAGGAGATGTGGTATACGTATACAAAATGGAGTATTATTCAGCAATCAAAAAGAATGAAATCTTGCCATTTGCAACTACGTGGCTAGAACTAGAGGGTATTATGCTAAACGAAATTAGAGAAAGACAAATATTATATGACTTCACTCATTATGAGAACTTTAAGATACAAAACAGATGAACATAAGGGAAGGGAAGCAAAAATAATATAAAAACCGGGAGGGGGACAAAACATAAGAGACTCTCAAATATGGAGAACAGAGGGTTACTGGAGGGGTTGTGGGAAGGAGGATGGGCTAAATGGGTAAGGGGCATTAAGGAATCTCCTCCTGAAATCATTGTCGCACCGTATGCTAACTAATTTGGATGTAAATTTAAAAAATAAAATTAAAAAAAAAGATTCTAGTTCCTCATGTGACTGCATACCAGTCTACCTTGCTAAGTTTTAGAATCTGTCAGTAATGAGAAATAAATTTCCTTTGAGTTAATCCACTGAGTTTTTTTAAGAGTTGATTGAGATATAATTTGTAAACTAAGAACTATACCTATTTAATGTATACAATTCAATAAGTTGGGACCTTAACTTAAATAAACACCTGTAATACCAGCATCACAATCAAAGAGATAGATATACCCAATACCTTTCAGAGGTATTGTGCATGTGTGTGTTTTGTGTATGTGATAAAAACACTTACTAGGAGATCAACCTTCTTAACAAATTTTAAAGCGGCCAGTGCCATATGGTTAACTATAAGCACTATGCGATACAAAAAAAATCTCTGGACTAATGCCTCCCTGTTTCTGCCTCCCCCCATCCTCTGGCAACTACCATTCTATGAGTTTGTCCTATGAGCTTGACTGTTTTAGATTCTTCACACAAGTGGTATTATGTAGTATTTTTCTTCTGTGTCCACTTTCTTTTACTTAACATAATGTCCTGCAGTGCACCCATATTGTCACAAATGGCAAGATATTTTCCCTTTTTAAGGCTGAATAGTAAATACTTCATTGTATGTATATAACATATTTTCTTTATCCGCTCGTTAGCCAATGGACACATGTTTCCATATCTTGACAGTTGTGAATAATGTTGCAATGAACATGGGAGTGCACCTATCTTTTTAAGATCCTGATTAAAAAAAAAAAACTCCGGCTTTAAATTCTTTTGGATATACATTCAGGAATGGAATTTCTAATATGGTAGTTTCAATTTTCATGTTTGGAGGACTCTCTATGCTGTTTTCCGTGGCAGCATATTACATCACCAGTAACAGTATATAATCATCCCAATTTCTTCAGATACTTGACAAGACTTATCCTTTTGTGTGGGACATTTGTTTTTCTATTTTTAATTATTGTATTTTATTGTGGTAGTAACACTTGACATGCAACTTATCCCTTTAACAAATATTTAGTTACACGATATATTATTGTTATAAGGGGCACAATGTTATACAGCAGATCTCTAAAGCTTATTCATCTTATTAACTAAAATTTCTTTCATGTTGATTAGAAATCCGCCATTTTCCCTCCCCCGTGGTCCCTGGCAACTAAGACTAAGACTGCATTGAAATCTTGCAATAGAAAAATTAAACAAAGCCTCTTCCCACATAAATTAGAGTCAGAAAAATTTTAAATGTATTTAACATATGGGAATGGAAGTTGTCAGTCAAATTTTTAAAAATCTAGCTCTATGATTAGACTTCTCAGTTACCCAATAGTTTTAATAAAAGAATAGTTTCCATCTCAACCAAATGTCAATACCAACAAGGAAATGGATCTCTAGAATGAAGCATATTTCTTTTTACCATGTTGGTGTGAAAAGTTCAGTCATTTGATTTTAATAACCTTAACTAACGTGCATAGTGTTCTGCTTTGATATCGCTAATGTTTTACTAGCATGATTTGCCCACCTGTTACTTTGTAGCTAGTGACCATTGAAATACATTTAATAAACTCCTTTATTAATATATATATATACATATCCTTGGTACAGTTTCTAGTTCCCTAATTGAACACTGAATGATATAGTAGGCATGTCCTGCCACCCCAAATATTTTGTCTCAGTTTCATCTCTACCTTATCACAATGTGAATTTGTTCGTGGATATTTACTAGCTTTTACCTGTATGCATATCTAGAATATAACCTAAGACCGCAAAAGTGTATCTGTCTTTTTGCCATTCAGTTCCTGCTGCCTAACCAAGGTTATAGATTAGCCACTTAGTCAATGTTTGCTGAAGAAATGGACCATTAAGCCAAATCATAGTAAACCATCAATCAAATTGCTTCTTACAGACCCGGATTTTGGTCTCACTGTTTTCCACTTTAGTGACTTTACAGTATTTCAATGATTTGTGTAACTTGACTATGCACATATTAGATGAATAAATGATCGATGATAGATAGATAGATAGATGATACATAAGTGATATAAAAATTATTTTACCCCTTTTAATCTGTTCTAGGTGAAGAATGTATCTTTTTACTTTATTCTCAATTGTAACTGTTTATTTTATGTTTGCCTCTTACTCGCAAATAATTATGTTAAAAAGGGATGCTTGAAAAAATCAAATAAGTAGATTATGAAGATATTTTCAGTTTAACCACTATTCCCCAGATGCTGCCAAATTTTAGGCCTCTGAAAAGAATCTTTTAAATCACTTTGTTTCCATTGGTCTACAAATGATATGTGAATGCACTGACACTCTTTCTGAAGGCCTTTGAACGTATTTATCTCTTTGTCAGAGAAAGACACTTCTTTATCTTTTCGCCATGAATATCTTTTTAGAAAGATAGCATTAATGTTCATTCCTTTCCTTTACACTGTCTGACCTCATTTGTAAGTTTTCTTCAAAACATTACAGCTTGCATTTGGTGGATGTGGCATCACACAGAATTAGAAGATACAAATTTTGCTTTGAGCTTTTTCTTCTCTCCTTGTCCCCGTTCAAGAATCATTAACCTGATTTATAACTCTTCCAAGTTCCTTTCTTAACTTCCACTTTCCCATTTTTTAAGGCTTCTTAGAACTTTACTTTCTTCCCATTCTAAATATCTTTCTCTTCATCACAACACAAATCAATTATTTTAATACGCTAACCTGAGGGCAGGAAAAACAATCAGCCCCTGGAGAGGAGATTAGAGACTCAGGGATTAGAGTATGAAATAAGGATTTCATGCTGCTTAAAGGTGGGGAAGCCATTGAGAGAATTCTCATGAACAGGCCTCAGGCTCATGGCTTCGACCTGGAGGCCTCACACGTGGTGCTGGCATTTTGCATTTGGCCACGATGAGGAAACGTGCTTGGTGCCCAAGGCACGCTTGCCTGAACTTGTGCTTCCAGTAAGTACACCAGCTCTGATTTTTCAAAGATTTACTTCCACGTTTGTGAGGCGGATGCTATGAATTTCTGATGCAGTTCACGAAGGCTGGCATCTAGTTTAGTCCCAGCCCAGAAAATGAGGTAAAGAAAAAGAGACGTTTGAGAATCTAAGTATTTAAGGCTCCATTGCCCTCATCTCTCTCTCTGTCTCTTTCTCCCGTGTGTGTGTGTGTGTGTGTGTGTGTATGTGTGTGTGTGTGTGTTGTATAGAAAGCCTCTTATTGATTTTATAAAAATGTATAAATCAATGGATTCAGTTAAAATCAAAATTTCACTTTTATTAAAATAAACAAATATATACTACACAATATATAAAATTTGGAAAGTAAACAATCAAGAAAATTTTACCTCAAGCCATAACCCTAATCTCCTGCTCCCTTGTGATTATTTTTCTCTACTTAGTTACATGTTTATCTACTCTCTTTGATAGCAAACATCACGATAACCAAAACCGTACCTGTTTTTTTTCCTAACCATTAAAATTAAGGATACTTTTGCATGTATTATGTGTATACATGGTATGCAGTTCATACTTAGAATCAAGCCTTTTTTATAGTGTATGCATATCCATATACAGATTTATACATGCAGAAAGTGACTATATAGTTAAAAATTGGATCATATATGATTTAACATTCTGTATTTTACTTTTCTACTCACTCCTATCTTAAGTTTCTTCATAAACATTAGGTCTTTTAGTATTCAAGTGTTACTGTAATTATTTCTTTTACAGCTGGAGTAATTGAGCCGCAGAAAGGGTAAGAAAGTTGTCCAAGATCACACAGGTAATATGTGACAGGAGTGACACTCTTATCTAGAAGTCTGTTTTATCTCAAAGCAGATGTACTCAGTCTTTAGTTTATTAGTCAAGTCCAGACAACTAAAAATAAAAATTATTTTTCTATATAAAATACCGTGATGAGGATATTTACCTTGCTGTCATCTTTGTTTATTTCCCTAATATACATTCCTTTAGAAGGTCAACAATTCATAAGGTATAAACACGTCTGAAACTATAGCTGTGTATGAATTCCTTTTAGGAAAATTACATCCTTTGATGCTATTTTCATGTATGAAATACCTATGTCACTGTACCTTAAGCGTGTTAAGAATGATCACTTTTATTAATATTTGTCCGTGTGATATTCTTTTGATTTCTGCGTTTGGGTTTTTTTTCTAACTTCTTTATTATTACTGAGGTTGGCTACTTTTCCCTAGGTCTATTGGCATGTATTTCCTTTTTTCCCCCTTTTTAATGTTTATTTATTTATTTTGAGAGACAGCGAGAGAAGGGGGGGGAAGAGAAGAGGCAGAGAGAGAGGGAGAGAGAAAGAGTCTCGAGTCCCAAGCATGTCCCGCTCTGTTGGTGCAGAGCCCAACGTGGGGCTCGAACTCACAAACCGTGAGATCATGACCTGAGCCAAAACCAAGAGTCAGGCACTTACCCGACTGAACCACCCTGGTGCCTGGCATGTAAGTTCTTTTGTGAAAAGCAGTTTCCCATTGCCTTAGAACAGATCCAAATACATTCTCATTATCTCTAAGGAACTTCATGTTCTGATAAACATGCACTGGTTGAATAAAAAACTACTAAGTGAATGTAATTCTTTACCCCATTATGTATCTCAACTGTTCGTTGCTAATATATTGTGAAACTTTTTTTTCCAGATTCAACCTGTATCTGAACATTTTCCTGAACACTCCTATGAAGTATTCTCACTACAAAACCAATTCATAGTGTTGGGATTAGCATCAGAGTTCAGGTTCTCCAAATTTTTGTATTGTTCCTCTTGGTTTTCTAAATATATAATCACATAGTTAAAAGTAACAATTATGTTTTTTCCTTTCTAATATTTATATTTCTCATTTAGTCGTTCTATATTCAACTTTGTTCATTATAATAGTGAATCTAGATCTCTGTTTTCCTGATTTAAAGGCACTGCTTTACTAGTAGTATATGCTATGTTAGCTTAATAGGAGGGTATACATACTTTAATAATGTTAAAGAGGATATTTCCATTTCTAATTTTCTAAGGATTATATGAGAAATTGTTTTTGAATTTTATTAAGTGCTTTTTCAGTGCAAAAGAATAATGTCTTTTTTTTTTAATTTTTTTTAACGTTTTTTATTTATTTTTGAGACAGAGAGAGACAGAGCATGAACGGGGGAGGAGCAGAGAGAGAGGGAGACACAGAATCGGAAGCAGGCTCCAGGCTCCGAGCCATCAGCCCAGAGCCCGACGCGGGGCTCGAACTCACGGACCGCGAGATCGTGACCTGAGCTGAAGTCGGCCGCTTAACCGACTGAGCCACCCAGGCGCCCCAAGAATAATGTCTTAATTTGCAGTTGCTCTGATATGAAATATTTTGTTATTTTGTTAGATTTTATGCACTTTTTCATTTTTTATTATTGGAAGAAATCTTATTCATTTATGCTGACATTATTTAAATTTCCTCTTAATGATTATTTATGCATTTTGAAAGTCGCGGAGGGAAGGGGCAGAGAGAGAAGGAGAGAGAGATTCCCAAGTAAGCTCCATGCCATTAGCACAGAGCCCAACAGGGGCTCAAATCCATGAACTGTGAGATCATGACTTGACATGAGATCGTGCTTAGCCAAACACTCCACCAAAACGCTGCTAGAACTAATATGTGAATTCAGCGAAATCACAGGATATAAAATCAATATACAGAAATCTGCAGCATTTTTATACACCAATAATAAAGCAGCAGAAAGAGAAATCAAGAATCGATCCCATTAACAATTGCACCAAAAACCACACAATACCTAGGAATAAACTTAACAAAAGAGGTAAAAGATCAATATGCTGAAAACTATAGAAAGCTTATGAAAGAAATTGAAGAAGACACAAAGAAATGAAAAAACATTCCGTGCTCATGGATAGGAAGAACAAATATTGTTAAAATGTTGTTACTACCCGAAGCAATCTACATATTCAATGCAATCCCTATCAAAATAACACCAACCTTCTTCACAGACCTAAAACAAACAATTCTAAAGTTTGTATAGAACCAGAAAAGACCCGGGGCACCTGGGTGGCTCAGTTGGTTAAGCGTCCGACTTCAGCTCAAGTCACGATCTCGCGGTCCCTGAGTTCAAGCCCCGCGTCAGGCTCTGGGCTGATGGCTCAGAGCCTGGAGCCTGCTTCCGATTCTGGGTCTCCTTCTCTCTCTGCCCCTCCCCTGTTCATGCTCTGTCTCTCTCTGTCTCAAAAATAAATAAACGTTAAAAAAAATTTAAAAAAAAAAGAACCAGGAAAGACCCCAAATAGCCAAAGTAATGTTGAAAAGAAAATCAAAGATGGAGGCATCACAATCCCGGACTTAAAGCTGTATTACAAAGCTGCAATCATCAAGACACTATGGCACTGAAACAAAAACAGACACATAGATCAATGGAACAGAATAAAGAACCCAGAAATAGATGCACAAACGAATGGCCAACTAATCTTTGACAAAGCAGGAAAGAATAGCCAATGGAAAAAAGACAGTCTCTTTAGCAAATGGTATTAGGAAAACTGGACAGCGACATGCTGTCCATGGTCTCCTTTCTTTCTCCATACACCAAAATAAATTTCAAACGGATGAAAGACCTAAACATAAGACAGGAAGCCATCAAAATCCTAGAGGAGAAAACAGGCAACAACCCCTTTGACCTCAGCCGCAGCAACTTCTTACTTGACACGTCTCTGGAGGCAAGGGAAACAAAAGCAAAAATGAACTATTGTGACCTCATCAAGATAAAAACCATCAAGATAAAAGTCTTCTGTCAGGTGAAGAAGACAATCAGCAAAACTAAAAGGCAACTGACAGAATGGGAGAAATATTTGCAAATGACATATCAGATAAAAGGTTAGTATCCAAAATCTATAAAGAGCTTATCACTCAACACCCAAAAAATAAATAATCCAGTAAAGAAATGGGAAAAGGACAAGAACAGACACTTTTCCAAAGAAGACATCCAGATGGCTAACAGACACATGAAGAGATGCTCAACATCACTCATCAGGGAAACACAAATCAAAACTACATTGAGATACCACCTCACATCAGTCAGAATGGCTAAAATTAACAACTCAGGAAACAACAGATGCTGGTGAGGATGCGGAGAAAGGGAAACCCTCTTGCACTGTTGGTGGGAATGCAAACTGGTGCAGCCCCTCTGGGAAACAGTACGGAGGTTCCTCAAAAAAATTAAAAATAGAAGTTCCCTATGACCTAGCAAATGCACTACTAGATATTTATCCAAAGGATACAAAAATGCTTATTTGAAGGGGCGCATGCACCCCAATGTTTCTAGGAGCACTATCAACAACAGCCAAAATTATGGAAAGAGCCCAAATGTCCATCAAGTGATGAATGGAGAAAGAAGACGGGGTACGTATATATACAATGGAATATTACTCGGTGATCAAAAAGAATGAAATCTTGCCCTTTGCCACAATGTGGATGGAAATAGAGTGTATTATGCTAAGTGCAATAAGTCAGTCATAGAAAGATAATTATCATACGATTTCACTCATATGTGGAATTTAAGAAACAAAACAGGTGAACATAGGGAAAAGGAAGGAAAAATAAGATGAATAGAGAGAAGCAAGCAAATCATAAGAGACTGTTAAATATAGAGAACGAATTGAGGTTGGCTGGAGGGATGTCGGGTGAGGGATGGGCTAAATGGGTGACGGGCATTAAGGACGGCACATGTGTTGAGCACTGGATGCTATTGTAGGTGACGACTCGCTAAATTCTACTCTTGAAATCATTATTGCATTATCTGTTAACTGACTAGTGTTAAAATAAAATTTAAAAAAAATCAAATCAAGACAAAACAAAACAAAAACCAAATAAACAAATAAAAAAAGTGTCAGATGCTTAATCAACAGAATCACCTAAGTGCCCCTATGCTGACATTATTTAAATATTGTAGAATATTTCTATTCATATTCCAAGTTGCGAGACCTGCAGTTTATTTTGCCTGTGCTGTTTCTGAATAAGCTAAGTGTCAAAAACTAGAAAGTTTCGGGTGCCTGGGTGGCTCAGTCAGTTAAGGGATGGACTATGGCTCAGGTCATGATCTCGTGGTTCCTGAGTTCGAGCCCTACTTCGGGCTCTGTGCTGACAGCTCAGAGCCTGGAGCCTGCTTCAGATTCTGTGTGTGTCTCTCTCTCTATCCCTCCACCACTCACACTCTGTCTCTGTCTCAAAAATAAACAAAACTATTTTTAAAAAATTAGAAAGCTTTGCACATGTTTCTAAAGTATAAAAAATGCATGTCAAGTATATTCCATATTTTTTCTTATGTGATTTTCTTCAGGGGTCTGTTTTCTAGGACGACATAATCATCAATGATTCGTGCCAGAAGGTCAGAAAATCTATTTCTCCATTTTGCACACGGAGAAGTAGAAATTCAGACAGTTTAGGTTGCTTATCCATTGCCACAACGGGTAGGGTGCCGTCCTTACCCTCATTGCATTTAAACTTGTAGCCCCTAGGAAATGATAGAGCTTGAAAAAGAAAAAGTCTGGCTCACGGAGTCACCACGTACATAACTCTGCCAACCAAACAGAAACACTGCCATTGCACTGTGCATAAGCAAGGAATAACACGCAAATACAGGTATAAACCCAGGCATTCAGATTCCCAACATAACTGTTGGAGATGTGATGATCTCCCCATGATTTAATCATGGCCATCCAAATAGAGACACAAACAAATATTGATATCAACTGTATTTTGGCCATGTTATTTAAAATAATAATGATACCAATCCCAACTTGTCCTGGCCAGTTAGTGTGTTCGACAGAACACTTGACGATAGAAAGTAGTGTCAACAGGTGAATACAATCCATCCACATTCACAAGGTTTCGAAATTAGAAGCAACAGGACGAAGAGGATAAATAGAGACAGATGACTCAATTGAGTAATTAGAAATGTGGCTAAGTTTCCCTGTAAATACATTATTGTGGTTTTTGGGGGGTTGTTTTGTTTTGTCTTTTGGTCTGTGTTTTTCTTTGCGGCTCCCGGGCAAAAATATGATGTTCAGCTCTAGATGAGGCTGTGATTCTTATGTAAATCTTGACATTGGTGGGGGGGGGGGTCATAAACCCAGCACATACATAAACAATGTCTAAATACGTACACTATACATTCACGATGCCAAAATTAATGATTCAATAGCCAGAGGATTAGTCTGACACATTTACTTTGTTTTTATTAAACCATGATTGCAAATAACTTATTTTATATAACACTAGAAGGTGTGGTAATAATGAAAAAACCTCCAGATCTTGTATAATTCATCGGATTATCCAAATATTATCTATAATAAAAATAATCATAATATCAGTAACAGGACTGCCTGAGAGCAATGGCATATCAATCAAGACTAACATTAGGTGAATATTAAAAGCAGGAAAATGTTGGGGTGTCTCGGTGGCTGAGTCAGTTAAGCATCTGACTTCGCCTCAGGACACGATCTCACGGTCTGTGGGTTCGAGCCCCGCATTGGGCTCTGTGCTGACAGCTCGTAGCCTGGAGCCTGCTTCAGATTCTGTGTCTCCCTCTCTCTGCCTTCAACCACTCATGCTCTCTCTCTCTCTCTCTCTCTCTCTCTCTCTCAAAAATAAACATTGAAAATAAATTAAAAATAAAGTAAAAGCAGGAACAAGCTCTGTGACAAGCAAGATATTTTACATCAAAAATATGGAGTAGGTTGGACGGTGTCTAGGAACATTGAAAACTCAAATTAGGGGCGCCTGGGTGGCTCAGTCGGTTAAGCGTCCGACTTCAGCTCAGGTCACGATCTCGCGGTCCGTGAGTTCGAGCCCCGCGTCAGGCTCTGAGCTGATGGCTCAGAGCCTGGAGCCTGTTTCCGATTCTGTGTCTCCCTCTCTCTCTGCCCCTCCCCCATTCATGCTGTGTCTCTCTCTGTCTCAAAAATAAATAAACGTTAAAAAAAAATTTAAAAAAAGAAAAATAAAAAAATAAAAAGAAAACTCAAATTATAAGCTAGAACGAGAAGACATGTGGTATAAGAAAATAGGAAACACAAAATATATCAGAGTCTTTGGCACCAGAGAAACATAAAGTTGATTTTTCCTTGTGTCTCTTATGATTAGTTTTCATAGATAAGATAGTTAATAGTTAACGTGATATTTTGCATAAAGTGGAATTTCATACTACTTTTAAATTTGCACTACTTTGGAATATATGCCCTCCACACATTTAAGCGACGCTCTTTGCAAAGTAATACAGCTTTAGGGATGAAAAGGGTGTGACGGAGTGTTATTTCTTACAAAGGTGCTGTAATTATTTTCAAGGATTCGTTGGAATTTTTGTAAAGAATATGTTCACCTGAATAAATCTGGAAAGTAAATTATCTCGAATTTTTTTCCTTTCATATAAATAAATGCTACTTGTGGGGATATATTGATCTGACGCCAGCAGAGAATACTTGTAATGTTAATGAAAAACCCGTGTTTCCATAGATTAAACATAGCAAATGAATTATTTCAGGAGCAATATCGTGTCGAGCACCATGCGAACGTTGCTGTCAAATCCTGTTTTCCGTTATCGCTGCAAAATGTTCTTAAAAGCATTTGTGAATTCAGAATGATTAAATCTGTTGACCTATACAAATGAAATAATCCCTGAAGACATGGCAACAAAATTCTAATTTTCCTTCAAACTGGTGCATACTTGAGGACTATAATTAATTCATTAGGTTTTTTTTAATAAGACAAAAGTTCATCTTGATTTTGCATTTCATTATAAAAACTTTGATAGTTCAAGAGCAGCATTTGATCTGATGATAATTTCGCCTGAGATATATTATTATCTTGCAGATTTCCTCAGACTTCCATTTGCAAACGGTCCCAGGTATCACCAGTGTTTGCTTTTTCAGCACAGATGTATTTAAAGGTAAAAGTAGCAAAAATACAGTGAGCCACGTGCAAAAGCATTAAAAAAGAGACACAAAAACGCGTTTGCCAAGCTCCTTTATTTTCTTGTGCCCCCCGCTTCTTCTCCATATGGAAACGCCAACGTGAAAACAGTCTTCTGCTACTAAACCTCTTTTTAAATAGTTTCCCCAGACCGTAGCAGGCAGTTTTGCCTATGCCCAGCAATGAATGGTGCTGAAAGCTTTCCTTCACACAAACATTTCACCCTGTCTCTTCGTGGAAGGCTTTAAAACGTGCCTGTTAAATACACACGGATCTCGGACAGCAGGAAGGAACGGAGAGGGGAAGTGCAGGGGCGCTAGGGAACATTCCCAAAATATGTCTGAACTATCATTGGGCTTCATAAAGAACCCGTCTTCAAAAAGGTTGGCCAAATACATTTACTCGTCTCTTTAAGACTCATCTCAATTCCACATTCATTCGTTCCTTCACTCACCTCAACAATATCTATCTCCTACTCTGGACCAGGCACTGGCCTTGGCTGTAGAACACTCATTGGGTACCTCCTGGCTGTCACATGGCCACCACTGCCCTGGATCCTGCATCGAGTGTGATCTCCACGTCCTCTACCTGCCGAGTGTCAGCTACTGGGGGGTCACGATTTTGTTCTATATATAGCACAGATCGATGTCCGATTATGAAGGTGCTGGTGGCCTAGAATTTAAAACCGTTACAGACATGTGTATTCTCTGGCTTCCCACTCACGTACAGGATCTCCCTGCTCCATTTCCCGAAGTTCTATTTGGGTTAACCGGCGTATCTCCCACTGACAATCAATTTGAAGCATATCCTGATTTATTTACTCATAAAAGATATAGCAAGATTTTACTCTCCAGCTTTCTAATACCAATCACTCGGGGCTATTTTAATAATACCTTTGTTTCAGAAACTTGTAGATGTAAACGTTGATTTGGAGGAGGAAAGATGAATTTGGAAAGAATAGAGTTTCCAAAGTAAAAAAGATAATTGGGTGAAAGCTGTAACTGTGTGGCGGTACTCACATATCTTCAATTAGCAGCAATGCTTACTTAGCATCTACTGTGTCCTAAAAAGATGAACAAGGTGCTATCTCTTTGTGGTTTTGATTTGCATTTCCTTCACAGTAATGTTGAGCATCTTTTAATATACTCATTGACCCTTAATATGTCCTCTTTGGAAAATTGTCAATTCAGGTCCTGTGTCGTTTTTTTGTTTGTTTGTTTGTTTGTTTGTTTGTTTGTTTTTAATTTAGGTTATTTGGTTCTTTTGTTATTGAGTTGTAGGAACTCCTTATCTATTTTGGACATTAACCTCTCATGGATATACGATTTGCAAGTATTTTCTCCTATTCCATAGGTTACCTTGCATTTCGTTGATTGTTTCCTTTGTTGTGGAGACACCGTTTAGTTTGATGTACTCCCACTTCTTTGTCTTTATTCTCATTTCCTATGCCTTTGGTGTCAAATCTAAAAAAATATTTGCCAACACCAATGTCAAGGAACTCTTCCCTATGTATTCTTCCTGTCGTATACCTTAAGTATATATTTTATATGCCAATCATATTTCAATTAAAGGAGAAAGGGAAGAAAGAAATTACTCATCAAGATTGGAAAAAAAAAACATGTGCAAGGCATTGAGGTTATAATTGTGAAAAAAAATATGACCCTTATCAACGATGAGCTTAGGGTCCGGGAAAGTCAAATAAACCATCCCGGCAATAAGTACTGTCTTGAGGTTTGTACGGAAAGCAAAGAGAATACATGGGAAGTACATCTTTCTATTTTGGGGGGTGAGGGAAAGTTTCCTTAGAGAAAGATGGGGAGAAATTAGCCACTGGAGGAGATAAAAAATAAGCAAAGTGTTTAGAAGCCGGGAAGACTGACAGATGACAAGTAGTATAGTTTATTGATGAAGCTAATGTGTCTTCATGTGCCGCATGCACACGGAATGGAAGAGACCCACCTCACGGAGGCTGATTCATAAAGATCACATGAAATGAAAAATGTTAGATGATGTACCTGAGAATATGGGCATCTCTAACTTCACTAGGGTGGCTTCTCTTTATAGTGAAGACTTAGTTTTTAATGTTAATTACTTCAGTTATCGGTATTAAGGTAATTAGTCTCATTATACCTTTCAAATCGAAAACTAAGGTTTATCTATTAGATCTTTTATCCGACAGGTTCCTTTAAGCAAAATAAACACAACAATACTGAATGTGCACAGTTGTTCCAAAAGTAACACAAAAATATGAAGAAAGTGGGTTTGATTTTCTTCATAATTTTTTAAGTTATCTTATTTTGTTTTATTTCTTTTGAGAGAGAGAGAGAGAGCACGATAAGGCTAGGGGCAGAGAAAGAGGGAAAGAGAGAATCCGAAGCAGACTCCGTGCTTTCAGGACAGAGCCTGATGGGGGACTTGAACCCATGAACTGTGAGATCATGACCTGAGCCAAAATCAAGAGTCGCAAGCTTAACTGACTGAGCCACCCAGGCACCCCATAAATTTTTAATATTTAATTCATTATTATGGGATTCATATTTTATATACTTACCCATTAAAACTTACATCATTCCAAACAAATCAGTGTTGTTTATTCAGTATTTTTGTCTCAACCATTGGGGTATTTGGCCAGGACAATGGCCTCAATTCTTACCCAAGACATCCACTGAGAATATGAAGCCCGAGAACAAAACAAAGCTCACGTCACTCACGTCACAAGAATAAAGTCACAGGAACAAAACTCCACCATTTAAAGAGTACAGGGCCTGCAGATTCACCTGACTGAATCTGAAACCTAACAACTAAAACCTCTCATTCATTGATTGTATTGGGCAAACTTATCTGTTGCTTAATTCTATTCCAAAATGTTTTTCTTCTCCTCATTTGAGAGGACCGCAGTTTCTTTAGATGTTTCCCTATCACACTGAACTCACTTCACCGAGTTCATCATCTCCTTCACATGATTGGTGTATAGCCAGCGCCAGGCACTGCCCTAGGCACTGATGTAGAACCAATACACATACGACTCCTTCTCTCATGAAGTCTACATGCTCCTGGCGTTAGTCTCCTAAAGAACTTAGACAGAAAATTAAATAAGATGATGGAAGAGTAACTGAGTGGCTTCCTTCATCACTTGCCCAAGGAAGCCCTTTCCAGAAAAATAAATAAATAAACAAAGGCTGTAAAAAGCGAGGAGGAGACCTGTCTGGAGAGAAGTAGTAACCAGTGAGTTGGGCTGGAACATCATGTACTCAAGTGCCTGAAAGTAAGTGAGTCAGGCCAGAACATTGTAAATTAAGGAGAGAAAGGTTAGAGATAAACCCACAGGCCAAATCTTGCAGACACTCTTAGGCAAAGATAAATTTGGGATAAAGTGTCAGAGAGTTTTAAATAAGGGTGTTACATGGTCACATTAAAAAAAATCTTCCTATTGATTGCTACGTGACAGATGTATCTTAAGGAGCTACAATGTAAGAGGTGAAACAAAGCTGCAATTAATCAAGGGGCAGAGGATGGTGACTCGAACAAGGAGGTAAATGTGGAGGTGGTAAGAAATGGCCAGGCTCAAGATGTATTTTAAGCATGAAACAAATAAGGCTTGATGGATTGAATCTGGACACTGGGTGCAGAAGAGATCAATGACTACTGAGGTATTACTTCCACATTTGGGGTCTGAGAAATACAGTTGGGAGAGTTCTATTTTGAGCGTGTTAAGTTTGAAATAAGTGCCTATTTCACATCCAAATGGAGATGTCAAAGGCACAGTCTGATATATGCGTCCAAGGTGATGGAGACAACTCAGGGTTAAGGAATATATTTGAGAGTCGTTGATATATAGGTGTATTTAAAGCTGTAACAGAGCTGATATAGTAAAGAGAACAGGTAGATGAGCAAGATAAAAGAGTCTGGGAGCAAATGCCACAGCATTTTTTAAGACGAGAAGAAAAGGAAGACACACAAGGAAAAAGAAAAAAAGAGAAAGTTAATAGAGGAATATGGTGGACAGAGACACTGAACATTCTGTTTGGGTAAAACAGAAAAAGCCCAAGGGATGAAAGTTCCAGAGGGAAAACATGGTCAACTGTATCAACTATTGGGAAGCAGCTGGGTAGGTACTGGATTTGAGCACCCAGTTGTAAGATCCAGACCCAAGGGCTGACTCGAGGGGGCTGAGAAGAGAATACGAGCTGAAGAAATGAAGACAGTGTCTGTTCAATACATAAATATTATGTCACTAACACATATTTTCCTGTTCTTGTATTAAATGGAGTAGAGAGAAGGAGCAGTAGCTAGAAAAGTGCGTGGGGCTGAGGAGTCGAATGACTGATGATGTTATTGAAGGGACACATGGTGGTATGCTAAAAGAAGGGAAACAATAGCAACAGGTATATTGGTGATGCCAGGGAGATACGACATACTAGCGAGAACCAAGTCTTTGGGAAGTAAGACCAATACTCGAGTGAGGGTGGGTCTTTGACAGGAACTGAGACAATCTACTCATTGTAACAAGAAGGCAATAAGCGAAGAGGGAGTGAATGCAGGTGGCTTGGTTTGTGGTGATAAGGAAAGGGATAATATGCCACATTATTTCCATATTCCTCAATGATATGTAAAGTAAGACCATCCGCTGAAAGAGAAAGGGGACTAGACTTAAAACTTGTTGAGGCGATAGAAGTTGTCCCATAGACATTTTAGAAATCGCAAAAAAATGTATACTAAGGAAGTATGGACGGGTTGCTGGACCCTGATGGGTATCCATTTGTAATCTGTGGTCATGGATTTGAGTGAGACTCTTCAGCATGATATTGCAATGTTCTGAGGTGTCAGAGTGACTAGATAAATTCTACAAGCATTGATTTTCTATCACAAGAACTTAACAGGAGGAAGAGAAGAGCGAGCTCACCATGTCTGCAACAAGAGAAATTATAGCAAACTACCGTGAAAGCTAAGCTGGGTCAGGAGATGTTAACAATAAAGCAGGGCAACAGGGTAAGAAAAGGAGGTGCCAGTGTTGTTGGTGATGAGGTTCATGGTATGTCATGGGACTGGGTCAGGTGCTGTCCAAGTAAAGGAAAACATAGAGGAGGTGAGGAGATGGAGTGAATTAGAGTATTATCTATAATGTTTTTTTTTTAATTTTTTTTCAATGTTCATTTACTTTTGAGAGAGAGAGAGACAGAGTGTGAGCAGGAGAGGGGCAGAGATAGAGGGAGACACAGAATCCGAAGCAGGCTCCAGGCTCTGAGCTGGCAGCCCAGAGCCCGACGTGGGGCTCGAACTCGTGAACCATGAGATGGTGATATGAGCCGCAGTTGGACTCTTGAAGTGTGACAGGGTCGTGACAGAGGCAACGTGAAAGGAAAGGTGTTAGGCCAGATGACAAAGTCGTTCATTAACGAAGACGAGTGATTGGGGGATCCCAACATGGCAGTAATACAAGGAGGAAGCAGAGGTGACGTGAAGGCATGAAATCATGAAAATCCAACAACAAGGGAAACTCACAAAACTACTTCATTTCTATTGCTAGACCCTATATTCTTAAATAAATAGTTGTTCCACTCGACAATATAAAGACAAGTGTTTTTTTTCACTTTTAAACGACCACCTTACAGCATAGAAATATCGATGGCCTATAACAAATACACACTTAAAAAAAAGGCTTTAAAACCAAAGAAAATTCACCTCTGTAAAATGTTTTTACTTGTTAAATATTTGTATGTAGAAAAAATTCAAATCTCTGCTCCACTAAGAACAGCAGTTGGAATATTTTTTTCTGTAAAGGATGGGGGTATAAATATTTTAGACTTTGTGGGACATATAAGCTCGACTGCAATACTCAACCCTGCCGTGGTAGTGCAGAAGCAGCTGTGGACAATATGAAAAGAAATGAACTTATGATTTTGACCCAATAAAACTTTATTTATAAAGACAGCTGATGGGCTAAGTTTAACCTTTTGGTCTTAGACTGTCCACACCTGAGGTAGAGTGCAACACTCAGTTAGAATCTCATCTCAAAATTCTAGTGGATTATAAAACTTAATAATGACAATGTCTATGTATCTATAAATATATGCATAAGTAAACAGTATTTCAAACCAGGTTTTATACTGATGAATGTTTTACCTTATAACTACTTAAAATTATAACGATTAAAGATGACTGAGCTATTCGTGGCTGTTTGGCATTCTAAAGATACATCATATAAACACATCCAATATTAACAACCTACATCAGTGTCACACACATATATGTCTTTAAAAGACTAAGACCTTGAGAGGGAAATTTTATCATCCCAGGTCCTCTTAGAAGAGTTCATTTACATTCCCTAAGATAGAATCTTACAGTAGATATTCAAGAGAATAAGATATTCAAAAGTAATTTAGAGGGGGCACCTGGGTGGCTAGGTCAGATAAGCGTCCGACTTCTGCTCAGGTCATGATCTCACAGTTCATCGGTTTGAGCCCCGCATCAGCTCTGTGCTGACAGCTCCGAGCCTGGAACCTGCTTCGAATTCTGTGTCTCCCTCTCTCTCTGCCCCTCCCCACTCATGCTCTGTCTCTTTGTCTCTCAAAAATGAATAAACATTAAAAACATTTTTAAAGTAATTTAGAGTAACTTCCAGTCTCCAGTCCGTCATTTTAGGAGTTTGACAGACCTCGCTCCTATCTCCTCTTTTTTTCTAACAAAAACACCACAAATGGAACCAACTAAAAATCAACACCCCTTATTAGATGCATCAGGCAATTGAAATCGGAGGGCAAACCACTGTCCCCCAAATTGGAAAGACAGACAGGCAGACACAAAGAATCACAACTTACCCAAGCAGAAGTTCAGGAGAAAAAAACTGCTGTTGGAACCAGTAGCAAGGATAAAAACCTAACTGTAATTGACAAATTCCTGGAAGTTAAATTTTACAACTAGGCATAGCATATGCAAAGTGCAGAAATCACAGAGCAAGAGGAAAATCTTGAAAGAAGCCAGTTTGGGGGCAGGGGATGGGGGAGAGAACTTTATCTACAGAGGCACAAGGTTAAGAATTATAACCAGTTTCTCTTCAGAAACCAAGAAAGCAAGAATACAGTGGAACAAAATATTTAAAATGTTGAAAGAAAAACCTACCAACCAAGAATTCTGTAACCAATATGTGAAATCATCTTTCAAAAGTGAAGGAGAAATAGAGACTTTCTCAAAGAAAAACTGAGAGATTTTGTTGCCAGGGGAACTGCCTTGCAAGAAACGTTGAAAAGAGTTCTCTAGAAAGAAAGAAAATGATATGGGGCAGAAACTCAGATCTGCATAAAGAAAGGAAAAACATTAGAGAATGAATAAGTGGCAAAATGAAATCTATTTCTTAAATGACCTACTAGATAGCAATGTATTTAAAGTAATAACAATGAAATATTTGGTCATTATAGCTTATGATGATATGGACTGGAATGGCAGTAATTTTATAGGTATTGGAAGGAATAATTGAAAGTGTTCTGTTACAAAGTGTTTCAATACCCATGACGAAGTGGTATAATGTGATATGGTTTTTGTGGGGTTTTTTAGGATTTGATTTTTAAGTAATTTCTACACCTAGTGCGGGGCTTGAACTTACAACCTCGAGATTGAGTCGCACGCTCTACAAACCTAGCCAGCCAAGTGCCCCCTTAGAGTGTTATTTGAGAGAAGGCTTGGGTTAGCTGTACATGTGTGTAACAAACTCAAGGGAAACTGTTGAAAAGAAAAAATAAGACGACCGATGGCTAAGAGAGAAGAAAGAAATGAAACCATGTAAAATGCTTAATTAAGATCAGAAAATGTATGAGAGACAAAAGCAAAAGTAAAAATAAGGGGAGTAATTAGACTGACAAAGAATGGTAGATGCTTTGGCAGCTGGGTCACTGCCCACTTTAAACATCAGTGTTCTAAATAAGCTAATTTAAAGAGTTGGACGGTCAACGGTAGACGAGAAACAGAACCCAACTGTATGTTGGCCACAAGAAATAAATTTAGGCCACACTTCAATGCTGTTCTGCCATACCTTAGTCTTTCCATGCTGTCCCCACGTATGGGACACGACCACACCTGTTCACTAACATCTGAAAATATCAGATGATATAGTGATTAAAATATTCACGCTTCCTCACTGAGTGAAAGGGCAAGGCATCTCCAATGTTGTTGGCATAGTGTTCAATTCAGATAATTAGGCTTTTCGCCTAAAGATTTGTTGCCCCTCTTTCCCACCCCCCGTCTGATTTCCAGCTGGGCCCAAACTCCTGGAAGAGAGTTCATTATATAGTGCTCCAGGAGTGGTCGTTTTCATCATGGTGATGAGCCTCCTGGATTTTGACCTGATTTAGTAATCGAGACTAAGTGTCTAAAATCCCTAGAGAAAGTGGCAAAACGGAGCCCATACTGATCATGCGATCACATATGTTGTGCAACTGAATATTCACTCGGTCAGTGCTGTTGGAGAAAACAATCTGTGCCCTGAACTATTACATTTCCCACTAGACTGTCAATTAAGTATATTCAATTCCCAAATATATCTCCCTGTGCATATGCCATGAAACTGCCTATAAACATTCTTTGCATGTTTTGAGAGAGGACTTATCACTAATATTGGGTCACCAGATCACAAATTTAAAACTCCAGAAAAGAGTTTACCAATAATATCAGGTTAACAAAAACACTCCCAAATTTGCTCCCTTTAGGCTAAGTTTCTATTTCTGATTTCCTTAAATGTTTTTCATCCCCATACTTATTCTTTAGCGAAAAGAGTTCTTACATACCATAGGCAGCCATAACCCGCTCCCGTTGTATTCGAGCAGACGCCTCTGCAATATACAGTCTTGATTTACGACCACACAGAGGGCAAAAGCTAAAGCGACGGGACTTGGCACTTTCTACCTTGTATGTTGGTAGTATTTCACTCAGTCATCTGGGAAAAATCCAGAATTGTAAACATGCCCTAGAAGCCATAAAATGAACAGAGCTGTAGTCAATTACCTGTCGGATGAATCAGTAGGAGCATTGCATAACTTCTTTTCACCAACTGTCCAGGCAGAATGTTTAGGTGGAGCTAAAAATATCTCCTTTTCTGTGGGAGAATCAGAGGTCTCTCCCAGTACTGCCCTTCAGCCAGCACGATATCCTAAAAGGATAACCTAGGATATCACTCCGTTGCTCTGAGTTACTCTCATGGAAATAGGTTCTTGCCTTGCTCGTGAAATTGAGGTCCACGTGTGAGTGACCGTCCGTCTTCTATGATGTCCTCATTTGTATTTATTGTGTGTTTCATGCACATCTTTGCCCCAAGTCAAGTTATCCATTTCTGACCTAGTGCTCAACCATAGAGCCTACAGTCCCAGTAACAGTAGCCTCGATAACACTTCTTCTCGGCCCCACCCCTGAGGAGATGTCACAGGATCTGGCAGGTAAAAAAAATCACTGCAGCATTCCTGTCACTGATTATTGGAGCCACTTTCACAATGACCTGTAAATTGGTACATGAGGTGAAGTTATGACCCACTCTGCTGTCCCTTCAGGAAGCTTAATGGTAGCCGTTTTATGTCAAATGTAAGGATGTAAGCGTTGCCATTTGTGAATCTAGCCTACTTTCCATGGATATGCGTAAGTTGAAAAATGGACCTGGGACCACTAAATGGGGCCAAATGAAAGAAATATTTCGTGAAAGGTGGTTTATAAATTGGTGTATTTGCCTTCTTCTCCCACCACCTCATTCCCACTTCTCAATTAAAAACCTGAAGTTCATGCCTTACTTCCCCTCCTTTCCTTATAAAGACAAGATGAGCTAAATGATGAAGTCGATGCTTTCATTGAACCCCTTTCACCACTGCTTATGTAACAAGTATTTCAGTTGTTCAGTTTCATTCCAATCCTCAGTGACACCACTGCTCCGAGGGTGAGGGAATGTGGTACGCTCAGGTGACACTATGATATTATTGCCTGTCTGGTTTTGTGTCAAATAAATTATCGCAAGCTTAATAGATAGAGAGTCTACTGTTTCAAACTCTTCATTGTGTTCTCTGAGGATGTTTCTGTTCCAAGAGAAGAATAATGCGCATTTCAGTTAACATCCATTTGTCACCTCTTCCAAAGGGTCAAAACAGCCAGCAGTGCGACCAAGACCTTTTTCTGGGCCATTGTCTCCACAGCTATTCTCAGGCATTCATTTGCTATTGATGATGGGCGCTAATTCTTACCACACTGGTGGTCTCGTCTCAGTCCATCTGGGCAGCTATAATGAAATACCACAGGCTGGGTGGCTGATAAATAACAGAACTTTATTTCTCACATTCCGAAAAGGCACAAGTCCAACGTGGTCACATTCTGGTGGAGGCCCGCTTCCTGTTTCATAGCCAGCGCTCACTGTGTCCCCACGCTGTACAAGACCTAAGCCCCAATCAAACCCCTAACTCCTAATAGCATCTTCTTCGCGGGGGTCAGGATTTCAACATTTGAATTTGGGGAGGGGGATACAAACTTTCAGACCATAGTATCTCTGACGCAAGAGAAATGGGTCATCTCTGTACACACTGGTGAATGGCCGAAGACTGTTTGCCTACATATTTTATGAGCTCAACTAGGAAATACGCGAAGGCATCTTCCTTTGCATTCCAATATTTTCTTGAGCTGGAAATTGGGCTTTTTTAGATGTTTTTCTTCTTTTCTTCTTTTTTTTTTTTTTTGAGGGAGGAAGAGGATGAATAATTGGATGAATCCAATTGAATTGTCATAGATGTTTGTATATGTGAAGCACTCAATTCTGCCCTATATTTTCCTGAACAGTGTATGTTTGCTATGTAGGCATTTTCAGAAGACTAATTTACAATGCTTCAGTTATTAATAATAAGATATTCATTAGTATAATAGATTAATGTAGTATCATTATAAGTAAGTATCTCTAATAACTCATTAACCAGCAGAAATAAATGTAAGTGCTCTTTAACTCAACATTTGTATAATATTCAATGTCTCTACATATAGAGAAAAACACTTACTAGTTTAATGTCAATGATCAAAAATGTAAATCATGACCTTTTAATAAAGCACCCTTTATTAAATAATGTGATTCTGGTACACCTTTCCTAAATATTGAGTCTTATGAAAATATGCCCAGGAAACTGACATAAGGAAACATGTAATTTCCCTCCCTTAACTGAGTGAAAATGAGGTGAAAAAGAACTACCAGTGAAGAGTCCATATTATTGCAATGAGGGAAAAATAATGAGGGGGCAAAAGAATGGTGCAGAATGCTAACGTCATCTGACAACTCTCACAAGTCAAAGATGGGCTTCCACGATGTTTGCGCTGACAAGTTCAGTCTGCTCTGTGAGCTTACCGAGTGCTGGCAGTCATAAATCAGTCTGTAGAGGCAGGCTGCGGGCAAAGCGACTTTATTGGCAACGCCAGTAACGAGAAGCCTGAAGGAGATATTTTTGTCTAAAGCCCGGCAAGTATCAATCCTGTAGAATTTAATTTAAAACATCTATTCACGTCAATCTTAAAAATAATAGTAAAAAGATAATAGGTTTGTGAAATAACAATCTCAAACATATTTCATTCCTTTCAGGGCAGATAAAAATGCCAAATTGGATATAGATAAATAGCAAAGGATTACGCCTGTATTTCTAACATCAGCAGAATGGAAGATAAATAAGGTGATTGTGGCTTCTTATTGTCTGCGTTCGAATTAATTAGGAGGATATGGTAGGAGTATAAGTTAGGATTAAGTTAGATTTCATATATCTGAAGGCCCAAAAGAACCACGGTTTAAACTAGTTATTTCTCTCATGACAGAATCTGACAGTAGGACATCCGATAATATATATATGTGGCAAATCCACCCAATACTCCAAGAAACAGTCTCTAAACTCCTGTCCTACAGTCTTTAGTATTCAGCAACCATTCTCGGTTAACCTCATGGTCCACCATGGTTACTGGGGACTCAGCCATCACGGCAACCTAATCGGTAGTGGGAAGAAGGAAAGAAGATGAAGCACAAGCCAAAGTACCTCAAGGACTTTACCCTGAAACCTCTCAGAACAATTTTGCTTAAACGCCATTTGTAATCACTTAGGAACAAAGGCACACCTAACAGCAAGAATATAATCTTTTAATTGAATAGCAATATGCCAACAGTAGGATTTTACAACTAAAGAAAGAAGAAACAGATTTTTTTTTTTTTTTTTGGCAACCGGCAGTTTCCACCATTAAAAGGAAAATAAGGAATTTATAGCATTATCGTGATTGTTAAGAAGACAGGAGTTGGGGTTAGTTAGACAACCTAGATTGAAATCCAGGTCCTGCCGGTTCCAAGTTTACAGATATGGGCCAGCTATTTCTGCTTTCTGGGCTCCATTTTCCAAATGCAAAATGGAAATAATAAACGGTCCCTACCCATGTGACTGTTGAGGACAAAATAAGATAGTATATTAATGCATTTCTGAATTTGATTTGCTAATGTTTGGTTGAGAAGTTTTGTATCTAATTTCATGATAGATATTGATTTGTAGTTTTCTTGTTTTGTACTCTGTCTAGTTTGCATGCCTAGGTAAGATGAGCCTCATAAAATGACTTGAGAAATGTTTCTTGGTCTTCTCTTTTATGTAAGAATATTTTGTAAAATTGGTATTAATTATTTAAATTTGGGGTGGAATTCTCCAGTAAAATCATCTGGACCTGGAGACGGCTTTTTCAGGAGCTTTCAAGTTATAAATTCAATTTCTTTTATAATTATAGCAATATTTAGCTTTTCTATTTCACCTTGGGTGAGGATTGAGAGTTCTTGAGGAATCGGTCCTTCCAAGTTGGCAAATTTATGAGAGCAAAGCTGTCTGTGGTATTTCTTTATTATCTTTTTAATGGCTACAGGAACTGTGGCGATATCCCAGGTTTTATTCTTGATAACTTTGAGTTTTTTGTCTTACACTTTTTCATCGTTGCAAATCTTGCTAGAGGTTTATTAATTTTATTGATTCATTCAAAGAAATAACTTTATTTTATTCATTTTCTCTTTGTTTTCCTGTTTTCAATTTTGTTCATTTTTGCTTTTACCTTTATTATTTCCTTCTTCCTGTTCACTTTGGGTTAATTTGATCTCCTTATCCTAGATTACTGAGGTAAGAATTGAGACTATCTGTTCAAAACCTTTTTTAATATAAGTGTTTAATACTATTAATTTCCCTCTCAGCACTGCTTTAGCTGAAGCCCATATCTTTTGATATGTTGCACATTAATTTCCATTCAGTTCGATGTGCTTTTAAAATTTCCTTTGAGATTTCCTCTTTGACCCATAGATTATTTAGAAGTGTGTAGTTTATTTTCAAGTGATTGGAGATTTTCTTGTTATCTTTCTATTAATTTCTAGATTGGTACCATTATTGTCAGAGAACATACTCTGTATAATTTAAGTATTTTAAAACTTGATTGAGATTGTTTTCTGCACAAGCATATGGTCTCAGTCTTGGTGAATTTTCCATGGGCACTTGAGAAAAAGTTTATCTTCTACTGTTGCTGGGCGCAGGGTTCTCCATATGCTGACTTGATTCTGCTGGTAACGGTGTTTCATTCTTCCTTCTCCTTGCTGATTGTCATCCGGTAGTTCGATCACTTGTTGAGTTGATTGCTGACATTCCCAAGTTGAACTATGAATTTTTCTTGTTCTCCCTTCAATTCTGTCAACTTTTTTGCTTCACATCTTTTGCATCTCTTTTGTTCAGTGCATACATTTTTAAGATGGCCGTATTTTCTTTGTTAACTGACACTTTCATCATTGTGTAATTGCCCTATTTGTCTCTAGTGATTTCCTTTGATCTAAGTCTACTTTATCTGATATCAATATAGGCGTTTATTCTTTTTAACTAATATTTTCATGGTATATTTTCCATCCATTCGCTTTCACCCTAACCCTATAACTCTATTTTAGGCACTTTTCTTGTACACAGCATATAAATGATGGTTGTTTGGTTTCGTTTGGTTTGGTCTACTTTGCTAATTTCATCTTGTAATTGGTGTATTTAGACCATTTACATTAATGGTAATTATCACATGTGTGGACTCCAATGTGCAATCTCAGTATGTGTTTTTGCTTACATCTCCTCCATTTTGTGCTTTTTCATTTCTCTTTTTTTACCTTTTTTGGGGGAGTTACTTGAATATTATTTAGGGTTGAATCTTGATTTATATATGCTGCCTTTTTAATATACTGCCTGATATGGTCATCTTATTTGTTGCTCTAGGTATTACAATATACATTATGGAACTTATCACTGCCTGTTGGTATTGATGGTTTATTCCTTCAAATGAAGACTAGAAATCTTACATCCATTTAGGTCTTCTTATACTCCCCACCCTTTAAATATACTTTCCTTAAATATCTCTTTGGCAGATAGTCAACATCATATCACCTGGTGATATAATTTTTGCTTCAACTATAAAATAGCGTTTAAAAAATTCATAAAAAGAGTAGTTTATTATAGTTATTCCTATCTTTACTCATTACAATGTTTTCTTCCATTTATGAGGTTCTAATCCTTGTTCTGTTATCATTTCTTTTCTGCCTATAGAATCATCTTTAAACACTCTTTAAGGTAGGTTGGTTAGTAACAAGTTCTTTTAGCTTTGCTTCTGCTGAGAATGTCCTGATTTCCCTTTTACACTAAGAGATATTTTTGCTGGGTGGAATTCAGTTTTACTCTTTCAAAACTTAAAACATACTGCTACTTTCATTTTATTGATGGCAAATAGTGGTGTGATGAACATGGGAGTGTTCGTAACTCTTTGAGATCCTGATTTCAATGTTTTTGGAAAAATACCCAGAAGTAGAATTTCTTGACCATATAGTATTTTAGTTTTTAATTTGTTGAGAAACCTCCATAATATTTTCCATTGCAGCTACATAATTGTTCAATTCCACCAATAGTGTACAAGTGTTCCAATTTCACCACATCCTCACTAATACTTGTTACCTTTGTTTTTGGATTAAAAAACCATCCTAACGGGTGTGTGGTTTCCTTAACGGGTGTCCTTAATGGTTATGGTCTGTATTTCTCTGATGATTAGTGACATTGAGTACCTTTCCATATACCTGTTGGCTACCTGTACATCTTTTTTGCAGAAAAAAGTCCGTGACCTGTTTTTAAATCTGTCTATTTGGGTTTTGTTTTCATTGTTTGTTTTTGTTTTTGAGACCTTGTTATATGTGTTTAGATTTGTGTAGGAGAATAAATGACTTACAAACAATAACAACAACAACAACAAACATATCCTGCTACTTCCTATGGGTCTCCATGGTTTCAGATGAATTATCTACCAACATTAAAATTGGTCTTTCCCTACAGGTAATGTGTCATTTCTCTTGAGATGCATTCATGTATTTTTGTCTTTATTTTTCAGAAGTTTAATTATGATCTGTCAGCATGGATTCTTTCGTATTCATCCTATTTGGGGTCCACTCACCTACTTGATTCATAATATGCCACCCAAAATACGCTACTTTGGTATAAGGATTATGCTGAGATGTGGACTTTTGAGATGCAACAGATGCAGAAAAAAGTCATCCCTACATGTCCCTTATCTGACTAAAAGCAGAGACTTCTGAAAAATAAGAACTGCCATAAATCCCTCTTTCAGGGAATATTTATGGTCACGAAGGAGACAGAAAGCTGGCATCAGCACAGATCTACACAAATAAACCTCACTAAGATAGCCCTTACCTTGCATTAGCTTCCTTCATATATCTCTCCACTCATAGCTTACAAGCCCTAGAAGCCTAAAAACCTCTTTCTCTCATGATTTATTGCTCTAGGTTAAAAATTGTACAGAAGCTCTCAGACCTATTGACTTCTTTGAGTCTTCTTTTCCGGGAAGGTCCCTGTGTCCCGTAAAAATTAACATGAAATAAAATTTGTATGCCTTTTCTCCTGTTAATCTGTCTTCTGTCAGCCTAACTTTCAAGGCTCTAGTCAAAGAATCTCAGAGGATAGAGGCAAAATCCACTCCTACAGTTCTGTATATTTGTCTTTAACCCTATTTGAGAAGTTTGTAGCCATTTTTTCCTTTAAATACTTTTTCAGTTCTGCTACATTTCTCTTCTCCTTCTTGGATTCTAATTACATGAATGTTAGCTCTTTTGTTCTTGGCCCATAGGTCCCTGAGACTCCGCTCTTTTTTTTTCATTCTGTGTTCTTTACGTTGTTCAGATTGTGTAAACTCTATTGCTCTGTCCTTAAAGCTAGTGACCTATCTTCTGTCATGCTCACTCTACCACTGAACTCATTCAGTGGGATTTTTATTCTACCCATCAGTGGAGTTGGAGTGCCTTTGCCTGTTTTCTGCAGATGGCGGGGGTAGGAGAGAGGTGAAACCTTCCAATGGGGGTGATGGGATCAGTGGGTGTTTGTCTAGAAAATCACCCATAGTATGGAAAGGTACCCTAAGACCACCGCGTTAACCAATGGGAAATATGTACTCAAGAGCAACTTAATCAATAAGCAGATCTATGAGAAATAATAAAAGATGAAGCAGAAATGTATGAAAAAAAATGGTAAATAGAGAATAATCAGAGCAAACCAAACATATAAGCTATTAAATTACATATTAAGAATAGGAATGATTTTTTTCTAATGAAAGAAAAATAATTGTTTTAAACATCAAAACAAAGAATCAAATTTGATTCTTTGATTACAAAGAATAGTGTAATCAAGTTTTCAGGAGAATACTAAAAAGTAACCTTTCTTACTTATACTGGTTAAATTATAAGTAGCTATTTCAGTAATAGAGTCATATTGATAGTCAAACTACAGGAGGTAGATTTAAAAAAAATAGTTATCTAAGAAATGGACATTAATCCAGGTAAACCGCACATTAGCCACATTTGGTAGTTAACTGAAATAGAGCAGCACATCCCAAAATTAAGAGGCTGTGCCCAGCGTTGGCCATTTCACGGCTTCCCCTTCCCTTTCTTCTTAAATCAGAAAGGCAGAATGAATTAATGGTTTATAGATGACCAAAAGACTGTTATCTGGGCTGGTTTTTCAGATATTTGGTTAGGTCAACTTTGTTTCTATTTCCTATTGATAAATACTACTGAAAACTTCACGGAAATATTTTTAACATCTGAAATTTAAATCCGACGTAGGATTCACCTAAAATGTTTATAACTTGAATTTGATATGATGCATTTTCAAATGTAATCTTATGCTCCTTTGCATAAAATTATAACTTTCCTTATTTCCTAGAATTATATAGTTTATTCAAAAGAAGTGAAAGGGCTCCTGGGTGGCTCAGTCAGTTAAGTGTCTGTCTTGGGCTCAGGTCATGATCTCACGGTTCATGAGTTCAAGCCCCCATCAGGCGTCTGCTCTCAGCACAGAGCCGGCTTTGGATCCTCTGTCTCCCTCTCTCTCTGCCCCTCCCCTGCACATGCACACATTCCCTCTCTCCCTCTCTCTCAAAAATAAACATTTAAAAAAAGACAGATGTGAAGGAACTGACTGAAACTTCTGACTTGGTATTTGGGGCTATATAACAGGTATTTACGTTGCAGAACTTTGACGCTCAAGGATGTGAAAATGGCGAAGCAAGAAAAATGAAAGACTCTGAGCTTGGTGGCAAGACAGAGAAAAAAATGAGGGAAGGAGAAAGAGATTTCTGAATCATGTAAAGTCCTTTAAGCTATGAGTAAAATAACTCCATTCCAAACCTCTTAGGATGTAAAGCAACAGGCGTTGATCGGATACAGTTCACGTGGGTCCCCAGCTCAAAGTCTCTGCAGGTCGTTCACACTTTCCACCTCTCCGTGCTGCTTGTATTCCTTGGTGTCACATCCATTCAAGGCTCAGAGGAACACAGAACTGACTATCTTCAAATTCTTTTCAATGCTTATTTGTTTTTGAGAGGGGAGAGAGAGGATCTGAGGCCAGCTCTGTATGCAGGGAGCCCTACCGGGGAGGGGCGGGGGCTCGAACCCACCAGCTGTGAGATCATGACCGGAGCTAAAGTCTGTTGCTTAACCAACTGAGCCACCCAGGCACCCCCACAATTGACTTTCTGCAACTCCCTCTTAAGAGTCAGAAATGTGACTTCCCCAGAAAAGAGTCACAATCACCTTTGCATTTTACTGGCTTTTGGCCAAATACTCATTCTTGAACTAATCCTTTTGGCCAAGGGAATGGGAGTTGGAAAGGTTCCCATTCCCTGAACAAACACACACAAAACAAAACGTTGTCTGGAGGCAGCTGATAATTACCTGATTCTGTTAAGATAATCAATGCCCGTCCTGAAGGAAGACAAAGGATCAATCTCCCCACAGAACCCACAGATGCTAGAGAGAGGACAGGTAGAAGCGTTTTTCAGATATAACCACGATACCCACTATCCTTTTGAAGCACAGGGCTCTGGAAAAAAGAAATGCCTAATTTTGGACTCGACAAGGGACTCATTTCGTGCGTCCACCACCAGGATGGTTTCCTGGGTCCGAGTATGCATCTGACCTTGCCTAAGAAAGGCACCCAAACCTGTATTAGATTCAGAGAAGTCTGTGGTGAGGAAATACAATATAAAAAACATCTGTGCTTTTAATAAAATGGTACATTGCTTCTCTCCTGGTTAAATAAAATAGGATACTTAGTAGTGGTATGAGCAAACAAATTACTAAATATTAATTATTGTGTAATTGATTTCATTGATTAAATATTTAATCATTTACAGATATTAATAAATCATTTTTAGATCATGGAATATGATTTTTAAATGTTAACAGCTTGATCATAACTCTAGAAATGACCCATTGTTAATATTAATATTAATTATTAATATCTATTAATGTTTGACATAATTAATATAAAGGATATAAAAATTCTAAATAATTATAAAAATACTAGAAAAACTCAAATGATTATCAAAGGCAGCAGATGAAGCCAGGAATCCAAGCACCATAATACAGTTATGATTTTATCATCCCATGTGTCAAAGAGATATGTCATTCCCTGTCATTTGGAATTCTCACTAAAAGCTGTCTGTTTCTACTTCTGTTTTAGCAACTTTTCGTACAATGAAAGTAGCTATTTTTTCCCCAGAACTGACAGTTGGTTTGCCAAAGTGTAGCTGGTCCTTAAATCTGACATACCAACCAAGACCCCAGGAGAGAACAACATGAAGAACCTGATATGTCACCAAAGTCACTGAAAGAGAATAAAATGCAGAAGCATACCCCCACACATATACACACAACGACAACAAGGTAAAAACTACAGGTGCAGAAAATTCTGTCTTCAAACAATAAACACTAAATAAGTTGCCGCTGCTCCACTTTTAACAGACACGCTAATATTGATTTTTAAAACACCCTGGTTACAAAGAAATCTTAAAAACCAGCCTTCCCGAGACTATTCAAATCATTTAGGATAAGCCCCCCGAGTCCTCCCCGCGTCCTTCCAGCTGTAAGAAACCTTAAACGTTGTCCTCACGATTGTCTCTCCATCTCACAAAGGAGGAAACCAACCGTGTCCGCACAAGGAGGAGAGAAGAAAAGTCCCGAGTCCACCTCTGGGAGGAAACCTTTATCTCCACTGTTCCAGACCATTTATCTCGCGCAGGTGCTTCCCCTGTGTGTATCCACAGGTTCTGCTACTTTTCATTAACAGGCCTTTGCTCACGCTAAGCTCCTTCGGGGCTTCTAAGTGGAATGTCCTCTCATCAAATGTTTTCCTAATCCGCTTTCTACTTGAATTCAGCTTGAATTTGATGAATCCTGGGAAGCTAACCATGACCACTCACGTGCTTCTTAAATCCCGGCGTCTTTGATCATTAACATGAATTGTCCATAAGATACAGAGAGGATTAATAACGTCCTTATTTTGTAATACCTCATTCATATCAAGATCCATCCCCTTTGACCTCTACCACGTAGTCAGGGGGGTCAGGAGACGAAGGATATCTGCGTTGATGCCACAAAGCACTTATTCTCTGAGCTGCACGTCCACGCGGCAATGGCACCATAGGCCTGATCTGCTGAGTCTCCACAGGCATGTAGAGTCATTGAGCAGCCGTAGGTCCCACACAGCTGAGATACTGATGTTTAGCAACATCTGAAGGGCCCTTTTTGCTTCACGTCTTTATCATAAAGGAGTTACGTGTAAATACACTTAAACTACAGAAAATAACATTTCGCAGTACGCACTAAATTATAGGTAGTTCGCTAACTAGTTAATTTACTTGTCAAGATTACCCAGCATAAAGGCAAATTACAAATTGCACAAAAATTAAGAAAAGCGGGAAAAGTATGCAACTGCGCTTTGTGATGTGACTTTGAATTCAGGACTTTCCATCTCAGGTGGGTCTTCAGCCCCCAACCCCCCACCCCTCCGTCTTCGGGAGCCTACAGGCTAGCTCTGCGTCTTTGCACCGACTGTCACCCCTCAGCTGTTCCTTCTTCCATGTTGTTCTTCGATGTTGTTCACTTAGTCTGAGAGATGCACTCACCTGTTTTCTCTTCCACCCCTCTAGACATTCGTTCTCAATCTCATTCGCTGTTCCCTCCTGTCCCACATCTAAATGTTGGATTTCCCCAGACCTCGGTATCCGGTCTTCTTTCCTTTTCAACCTACACTCCATGTCTTTGTGACTCCATGTTGTATTATGGCTGTAAATATCATGACTACAACATGTATCCCTCTAATCCGGGCCTCTCCCCTAGAGTTCTGTTCAATTTGCCACATAAGTGTCCCAAGTCATGTCGAAATTTACAAAAGTGAAATAACATGCTTGAATCGTGACCTTCCCCTAAACGCTGCCCTTTTCAGTCTTTCCCAACTCAGTATTTTGCCTTTTGAGTGCTTAGGTCATCACATGTACAACATCCTTCATTCTTTATTTCCCCATAGACCTGTGTTCCACCAATCGGAGAACTATGCTTGCAAAATACACCTGGGAAGTGGCTGCTTTGCCCCATCACTTCTTACCTGCAATACCTTCCAAACAGGTGTCCTTGTGGCGCTCTTGGCCACAGCTGCTGCTCCGTGCAGCAGCCAGATTGTTCTTTCAAAAACGCAGAAGAGACTCGCTCACACCCTCCATTGCCGTTTGATAAAACTCTTAGAATAAAATCCAACTTTTTACTGTGACCCGGTAGTTGCATCACAATCCGGCCTCTGCTCACCTCTCCAGGCTCAGCTTCTCTTCTTCTCCCCCATTTTTTCCAACCCCCCCATAAAAGAATCGTTGGTTATCTTTAAGTTGTGCACATAACTTCGCTCCAGAAATTCTATCTCTATCAATTTTTCCAAGTAAAAAAAGGTAATGATGATGGATTTATGAAGCCATTAACATACATACATAATACATAACGGAGGTACATACATAACATACATACATAATACATAACGGAGGTAATACATAACATACATACATACATACATAACGGAGGTAACATAAATAATGTAAAATTGGGGTAACTAAGTATCAGAGTAATTTAAAGACTAAGGAAGAAATTAAATAATAAGGAATTTAATTAAATAATTAAATTAAATTAAATATTAAATTCAATAATTAAATAAGGAAGACATTTATTAATATGTGATAACGTACACTGTATATTGTTAAGTGAAAAAAAGTCTATATAGTATGACCCTGAATGTCTAAGAAATGTGAAATAACAAACATACATGGTAAAATGGAACATATACACTAATATACTAGCAGTAATAATCTTAATATTGGAGAAAAGTTAACTTTTTAAAAAAAAATTTATTGTTTATTCATTTTTGAGAGACAGAGAGAGAGAGAGAGAGAGAGAGAGATCATGACTGGGGGAGGGGCAGAGAGAGAGGGAGACACAGAATCCGAAGCAGGCTCCAGGCTCTGAGCTGTCAGCACAGAGCCTGACGTGGGGCTCGAACTCACGCAGCAGGAGATCATGACCTGAGCTGAAGTCAGATGCTTAACTGACTGAGCCACCCAGGCGCCCCAAAAGTTAACTTTTAGTTTCTTTTTATTTTAATTTTTTTTTAACATTTATTTATTTTTGAGACAGAGAGAGACAGAGCATGAATGGGGGAGGGTCAGAGAGAGAGGGAGACACAGAATCTGAAACAGGCTCCAGGCTCTGAGCAGTCAGCACAGAGCCCCACGCGGGGCTCGAACTCACATACCGCGAGATCATGACCTGAGCCGCTTAACCGACTGAGCCACCCAGGCGCCCCACTTTTAGTTTCTTATTTAGGCTTATTTGTTTAACTAATTTTGGTTTACAATAACATGTGTATTATGTGAAAAATAAGTAAAATTTATTACTATAAAATATTGACAATTATTCAATTACAGAAAGATTCTGGAAACGTGACCACTTGAGTAACCCTTGTTTCCTGTACTGTGAATCCCATGTGACTTGCCTCTTCAAGTGACCACTAGAACTTCAGAGTGACAGCATTTGATGTTTTGAGTTTTATTAGGATTCCAGTAAATGACCCATGCATGGGTCCATCCACCAGGATGGAATCCTAACAATGAGACTTGGAAAGAGTTAATCCTGAAGAGATTTCGGTTCTCCAACATCCGAGGGCTCCATAAAAGCAAGTAAATATTGACCATGCACAATCCTCAGGATCCCCAAGGCAAGGATGACTCAAAGGGTAGTGAAGCGTTGGCTTCCTCTGAATCTGTGCATCACAGGGATAGTAGAGCAGAGAGATTTTCTCCAAATACCTCAACCCAGGAGTACAACCTTCCATCAAACATCAGGTATGGCACAGGAATGAGAAGCCCACTTTACGGTATACCGAATGGATTTCTGCTATCAGAATACAGCAGCCACCTTGTCTAGCACCCACGTACTGAGCACAGTGGCCATCCAAAGAAGATCAGCAAGACGTACAATGAATCAGAATGCAAAATTAGAGAAACAGGACTCAGATCAAACCCTAGTTTTACAGAAGTAAAATGAATTAAAATAAATTACTTAACTTTCAAGTACAAAAGTTTTTCAAGCTGAAAAAAGGAAAAGAAAGAAAGAAAGAGAGAAAGAAAGAGAGAGGCACTCTGAAACAAACAAAAATTTTGCTTTTCAATCTACATGGATAGTTTTCTATTGCTGTGCAACAATAGGAACGAGGCAGCTTAAAACAGCCCAATTCATTTTCTTCAGTTTCCAAGGGTCAGGATTACGGGTATGGTTTACCTGGGTCTTCTGCTGAGGGTCTCACAAGGATGCAGTGAATGTATTGGCTGGTCTGCATTCTTCTCTGGAGACACAGCCATTTCCAAACTCATTCAGGTTGTTGCCAAAATTTGTTTCCTCACATGTGTAGGACTGGGGATCCCAGCTGCATACTGTCTGTTGGCTAGAGGTTCCTGTCATAGGACCTTTCCAAGTTGGCACGCTCTTTCTTAAGGGCCAAGAAAAGTGATATCCCATAATCATTGCCATAATCTATTGGTCGAAACTAAATCCTGGGTCCTGCCCACATTCAAGGGAAAGGACTATACAGGATGTGAACACCAAACAACAAAGATTATGGGATATCACCTGAGGGTCTGTCTGCCATAAAACTTAAAAAGAAAAAACTAACCAAAGAAAATGGGTCATTACCGAGATCTATAACGAGGAAGAAACAAAAATTCTCTCAACTCAGAGAACAAAAATTAAAAGGGATAAAAATCATTAAGAAATGATGCAGAAGATATAATAATTAAATACACACTAGGAAAGAAAATATCTTCACTTGACTGAAACTACATCATGGAAAAGTTGAAGTCTGAAAATCCAATGATTCATAAAGTTCCAGCCTGTATTGTGGAGAAAAAATACTCACGGGATTCTTCCTGCATATACAATAACTACTCTACATTTTTCCCTGAAGGTAGACGTGGCCAAACTATCAAGTTGAGTTAAAAATCCTGAAAGCAAGTGATGGGTACCACTTCAGGCCTGCCCCGCGAAAACCTCTCATGGAAGTTCTCCACGTTTTTACATTCTGGGTGGTGGAATGGACTTAACTTCCATAAATGGGCATTTTCATCAATTACACCGGACAAGGTAGAACACTATTAGAAGTGCTAGCTGGATGTGTTAGGGGAGAATCGCTACCCCAAAGCCTGGTCCATCTGCCCAAAACCTAAAGGCTTTTTGCAAATAGATTTCACACTCACAAAATATAAAAATAAATGCTTCAGTTAAGACTGACAACCAGCCTTGTAGATATCGAAGCAAGAATGTGAAGAACGCAAGGAAAAGGATGTTTTATGTAGCACAGATGTTAAACAAAGTTAATTTTCATAAATTGGAGGTTTGATTAGGATACATCGATACATCTACATTAAGATGTATCATACAATCAATCATTCAAGAGAATGAAATGGAGTAAATAAATGAGTTTGGGATGATTTTATTAAGTTTCTTATTCTAGAGATGTGATAGAAAAACAAAATGTGGGAAATATGTCTCATATGACGCCATGTGTAAAAAGTCATCATTAACTAAAAATGTCATTGATTATGTATATTTATATGCTTACGGAAACATGTCGAAGGATATACACAAGGTTGTTAGGTTAACAAAAGGCAGAAAAGAAATGGCGTTGGGAAGGAGAGGAGACAAAGAGGAAAAGATAAAGGCATAAAATAGAAACATTTATAAACACACTTAAAAGAATCCATACGATCATAGATCATACGTGTGTTAATGTAGAAGTCTGTTTCAATGCGTACATGTGTCAAGAAATTAAGTAGATATTGAGTTAAACAAGCAAATTACTGTCACTTGATTACCTCAAATTGGCTTTTTGTAGTTATATAGGAGGCTCTGGAGAATTACGAGTGAGATATGCACTTGCAATGTCTCTCAAAAGTATTCCGGGCAGAGTGTGCGTGAGCAAATTCAGGCACGCGCACCCCATCCCATATGGGACTCTGCACTTTTATCTTATCTTAAAACTTAGAGAAAATCTGCTGTCCTCTGACATCTTAAGTTTTAAAAAGTTTATCAGATGTATGTCATCTGTTTTAAATAGAAACTATTCACACGCTTAGTCTATCCATCTCCCTCCAGTTATCTATTCCTAGATGCATACATCTTTTATTCACATTAATCACAGGTATTCTGGAAAGCATTTCAAATGAAGAAGGATTATGTGATAAATTATTAAACACAGCCTACATTCCTTAGGGTTGTAAATCTAAATTTTGTTATCTGGAAATGTTTTAAACATGGACTGTCACAAACCAATTACCTGTTTACTTTGTCTCTACTTTGTTTTTTTTTTTACGTTAGTGGTGTAGAAGAAGCCAAGATTATCTACGGTTTATTACAATGCTTTCTGAAACTTTTATTTTAGGTGAATACTTTTATTTTGACAGAATCCTTTCAGATGTTTGGCTTGAAGGCAATTCAACAAGTTAAAGTAGCAAAAATTATCTCATCATTTTCAAAAGGATAATCCCCGCCTGCACTGTGCTACCAGTGTATGAAAATATTCACTTGATTGTGTTGAAAACTAGGTTAGTAGTCACAATATTGAAATATACAAGTTTAAGACTAATTTTTATTTAAAATGATTCTAGAGAGGGAATCAATAACAAAATTAAACACTCACTGGTGCTTTCCAAAGGATCACATGTTCGTTCAGAGTTGTTATTTGCTGAAGTCAAATACTTCCCAAGCCTTTGGGTCATCAGAATTTTTCCGGATGACGCTTGAAATTCCTGATGTGCTGGGTTTGTACTCTATAGCTCGCCATTGCGGCAACATGTTGGAATTCGTGGTTACCCATTTGTTGTGGCTTGGGTTAGGTTAGGTCAGGCTTCAGTTGCTTTGGCTTAGTTTGGGCTCAGCTGGAGGAGTCCGCTGAAGATCTTTCTATCCAGAGTGGCTGTCTTCTCTGCAGGTTACAGAGTATTCATCACCTAACATTCAGTGATTTTTTTTTTTTTTTTTTTTTTGCCACTGATTTGACCTTCACGGAACTCACCACTGAAAACCTAAATCTGATTCCAAACAACTGATGTTTTTGAAATATTCCATTTAGAAACATAAATCACTAGGGGCGCCTGGGGGCTCAGTCAGTTGCGCATCTGACTTCAGCTCAGGTCATGATCTCGCGGTCCGTGAGTTCGAGCCTGGCGTCCGGCTCTGTGCGGGCAGCTCGGAGCCCGGAGCCTGCTTCTGATTCTGTGTCTCCCTCTCTCTCTGCCCCTCCCCTGCTCATGCTCTGTCTCTGTCTCAAAAATAAATAAAACATTAAACAAATTTTTTTAAGAAAAATAATTCACTTTATTTTACTCCAGATATTAATAATGTGAATATCCATAGATGGGTAGGGCATTTTGCTACAGCATTTTAATAAGCCACACTGAATGGATTTGGTCTTCCCCATGAATGCAGCGAACGGCCTGCTCCCTGGGACTGTCTTTTTCTGTGAGGCCCACGAAACCCATGCAGTAAACTGTATGTGCACCATCCACCGGTGTGGAGAGTTATCCAGTGCAGCTATGGCAAAAATACTTAAATGATTTAATTCCACACAATTTTGCACATCCCAAATAAATGTAACCAAACTCTGATAGAAACCCACACTGACGGAGGAGGAATAAAAATAAATGAGCATACCCAGAACGTTTTTGGTGTGTGTTGAAAAATAAATAATCCAATTCTCATGTATGAGCATCTGTTTAGACATAAATAAGCATGGCAGCTATAATATGAGATAAAATGCTCATTTTGGAACCACCATGCCTTTATTATGAAAAGTCGAGGGTCCTTAGTGTCAGATTTTTAATAAAAAGTAACATGCATAAAAAAACACTCAAAAACTTCAAGAAAAATGACATTTAATATGTTTTTCTTATTTCAGGCAACCTAAGCTACTCTCATACGAAAAACCCACTTTCAATGGTCTTATTTTGCAAACTGCAGAATAACTTTTTATACTTGAAAGCCACGATATTTTCTAATTAAGTCAGTTTATTTGTAATTAAGTCAGTTTAATTAGTCAACTATTTGGGAAGTGCCTGCTAAGGAAATGGGTAACACATTAGATTGAAGGGGAGTAAAGATAAAATGTATTGTGTGTTATCATAGACACGTAGTCTATTGTATGTGACAGGTGTGGAGAAAAATGATTACAAAATAATATACTTGTTATATTTGATATCCATATTACGTGCAATGGGCTTAAGACCCCATCTGTGCATTTCAGCTGAGCACGTGAACAGAATTGAGATAAGAAAAAAACTTAACGATTGTCCGGGATAGATTTTAACTGATGGTTAGATAGTATATCGAATTAATGTCTATCAAACTTTGACCATGAAAGGTAGATTTGGAGGAATACGAGCCAATAGGTGTGAACACCTTTTCCTTTTCTTCCTACTGTTTATTAAAGAAATTATAATGGCAATAGACGAGACTTTGCGGTAACTAGCAGAAGAAAATTGGTTCCTTTCTGGCATTCATACGACACGTTTTATATTTGTAGCCAAATAAACATAAAGCATGCCAGAGTGCAGAGCTCTGTAATGAAATTGAAGGTGGTGAGGAAACGGCAAAGACCATCCAGGAGGAGAGAGGAAAATATCAGCCCCTGCCAACGCAGAAATGACATTAGAAAAAAATTCAGCAACTGACATAAGCCGTAAACCGAACAAAGGCCTCCTTGAATAGGGGTTAATAGTGTCTTCAAAATGAAATCTCTACCCAACTTAACTATTTCAGTGCCGTCTGTAGAGTAAATGTTAAGACTTAATAGACAACATAAACATTTTTTAAGCAAAGTATTTTGCAAGAATTGGCTACATTTTTTTGTTTTTATGCCACGTAAATGTTCTTTTGTGAAATTATAAATCACACCCTCCTCATTCTTCTACATCATGTCTTTTTATCACCTCCTAACCAAATTAGTTTAGTAGATTGAATTATTTTTTTCCTTCTAAGATATCCTACTGTCTTATTATCTCAAATACTGACTTTTATCCTTTTTCTTTAATATATAACCTTGTTTTTCTTCTCCCTTGGGAAAAAATAACTATTATGAGATTGAAAAAAATGATAAACACCTAGATAGATAGATAGATAGATAGATAATTAAATGTATTAATTGTACGTATCAAGTATTTCTAATAATACTTCTTTCAGGAACTTAATTGCTTATTGAAAATTATTTGGCCTTTTACATCTCTTGAGACATCACAACAAAAACCACTATTTATTCTAAGCTTGCTAAATACCTCTCATTTACTGGGGACTTATAGGCATTGTTAATTCAATTCTTATATCAATCATATAAGATGTTTAATTTTAAGACCATTGTTTACATATAAAAAAATGAGCCTTTGACAAGTCTATTTACTTATCCAAGTAGCACACCTCAGTGGGCAGTTAGAATTTAGACAGATCTGTCCACCAAGTATATGCTGGATTTTTATAGTCTATTTAATCTTCATAAGGAATAAAATGCAATGGATTATATATACACCAGAGATAATAGCTAGAGGAATCTGAGATGCTCTCAAGTAAGAATTAACCAAATTCCAGGCAGAAATAGAAGGAAACAAAGGGAGACTAAAAATTGAGTGTTTGCATGGTTTAAAAACCTTCATGCTTTTGGAATCTACATGGCAGGAAATAAAGCCCTTACCAACCTGCCTAGAACAAACGCATTCAAATGAACACAAGCTATTAATCATTAAATTGAGAGAAATGCTTGAATTGAATAAGGAAATCAAGTAAGCGGTCATAGAAACTAAATCCAGAAGAGAACTTTGGTTTTGGTTACTGGCATGTGGACTTCACTGGGAGCCAGAAACCAAAAGGCTACAATCATAGTTCATGCCCTCAAGAACCCAGAGCCTGGGGACAGGAGTAAAGGGTTGATGCTGTGTTTGGAAGGTGCAAGGCCAGGACTGTCACTGTGATGAAAACGGGAAGAGAGGCTGTAACCCCAGCTCAGAGAAGCCTACAAAAAGGGCACTGCGTCCACCCCGTTCCCTGCCACAACTCAGTCCCCATCTGTCCAGCGGCTCCCAAGGCGGGTTAATTCCATGTTGCGTCCCAGTCGTCTCATCTGAACCTGGAAATGGAAGACGTGGGGTGGGGACAGGCAGACCAGGCCGAGCTGGGCCTTGACTAGGACCTCAGGAGGCTTGGCAATTGGGACTGTGCCATGGTTTGGGGTGTAGGCAGTGCCACCATGGAGGGTGCAATAGTAGAATCTCAAACACCTATGTTGTACTGCGTATGCAACCACAAGCTTGAACTGAAAATGTCCAACTTTTCAGGTCTTAGACTGATCTCTGTGCTCGCAAACACGAGGTTGAGCTTCCCTGCATTAGTCTGTTAGTTTCCTGTGGCTGCCAGAACAAAACGCTACAATCTGGGTGGTTATAAATACGAGAAAATGATTCACTCAGAGTTCTGGAAGCCAGGAGTCCAAAAGCAAGTTGTTGGTGGGGCCGCGCTCCCTCTGAAGGCGTTAGGGGAGGATCCCTCCTTGCCTGCCTCTTCTAGCTTCTGGTAGCTCCACGTACCCCTTGCCCTGTGGCCACATCACTGCAATCTCTGCCTGCATCTACACATCACCTACTTTTCTGTGCCTGTATTCACGTCTTCTTCTTTCTTGTCTCGTAGGGACACATCATTGGATTTAGGACCAACTCATAACCCAGGATGATCTCATCTTGAGATCCTTAATTACATCTGCAAATTGGTTTCTTCCAATTAGGTCACATTCATAGGTTTCCCGGATCAGGACATGGGCACATGGACATGTCTTTTGGGGGGACCACCGTTCAACCTGTGCACCCAGGGATGGGTTGTAAAATGTATGCAGTCTTAGAAGGGTGCATACTCTCCAACATCCACTTCAGATGTGGTCTGGAGAACAAAGGTCAATGAAGAATCTTCTGAGGGTCTGAGTCAGGGGCTCAAGAGACCCACAGACAAGGGAGTTCAGGACGAAGAAAGGACAGATGGGCTAACTCTGAAAAGATGCCACTGGGGGAAATAGTTGCAGTTCCTGACCGGCAGGATTTAATAGTTGCTACGTGTCAGTGACTTCTTGGTGCTTTCTGGGTTTTCCTGTTCTTAATCAGAGCTGCATGCATCATGAAGACCTTGGATATGCCTCACACTAGAGGTGTCTCTATGGGGGGGTGGGAGGAAGTAAATAACTTGGATTTAATTTAAAGATAATCATACTGTAAGGACCCACACCCAGACCTAATGAAATAGGTCCTGTATGGACCCGTTATAGCAGACGTGGTCATGTAACTATTCAGAACCAGTGGATTATGAGTGGCTGTGGCACACACCATGTCTGGTGTGCCCTATAAGGTCTCTGTGTCATGCTGTTTCTTTTTTCTCACTGGCTAGAGTAACCAGGAAGACTCTGACAGACACATGATCCAGAGAGAAGAGTCAAGAAGAGTCACCGTCAGCCAATGCCTTCGAATGTCTTTGTAAGACAGACATTTTTGAGTTGTTCCATGATGTGCAATGATGTTAAAGACTCACCGCCAGTTCTTACATAAATGAGAAAGTACTTTGCTCTTGAAGTCTTCCTGGTTTGTGGTCTCTTTTACAATAACTAAGGCTTTTACTCCGATTAGTACCAGGGGGAAAAAGTTTAAGTATTTCAATCCAAATAATTTTTCAGCAACTACTATTATAAGATAAGGTGCTAGGTCGGTACAAACAGGTAGAGCTTTTAGATTATCAGAGGTGTCTGGGGGTCAGAACAGAATAAAATTAGCAAATCATTAAAACAGGATATTTGTATGATAATACAATAGTATTCCATAAAATAAGTCAGGAAGGGCCAAATGCGTATGGGAGAAAACAAAGAGGACTTTCCAGAAAACGTAATATGTGCAGCAGAGATTTAACAGGGATAAGGTATTATCAGGTGGAAATCAGCAGGAGAGGCAAGTAGACCCGGCTACTCATACACACTATCTCCAGAAGATTTATAGTGAGCTATTCAAGTACAAGATGTGCACCCAGCATGCATAAGCATTAGCTATATCCTGGGAGGAATATAAAAGATAGTAAAGCTGGTCCCTCTCTCAATGAACCTGCAAGTTAGCAAGGAATGAGCAAGAAACGAGCATCTCCAGAATTAATAGCACCACACACAGAACTTAAAAAATCCTATAAGGGGCTTGGAAATAAAAACCTGTTGAATAGGAAGAGATCCACAAACATTTTTAAACTTCTCAAGCGGAATTTTTTTTTCCTCTGGAAAATGGAAAAATTACTAGAATCCACCTTTATGATATTGCTGTTTTCGGTGTTAGATGAGCTGAACTCACAAGTGTTTATTAGAGCAACTGAAAGAGGGTAATCAATGTTGTTCTTATTTTTTCACTGTGTTTTGAATTTAGTCCTGAAGGTCATGGAGAGTGTCGAGAGGCAGAGTTCAGGTCAACTGAGGTGGAAAGAACAGCTCTCACAAAGTGTTAAAATCAGGAATATTGAGCAACTATTCGGATAACAGGAATGTGATCTGTGTACCGGGTAAAATGGCCTCCCTCAGCTGCTGTACAGAATTAGGACACCCTTTGATTTGAGCAGGAAAGCTTCCTGCTAAGATTACTCTAATTGTTTGGTCAGATTGAAATTCAAAAAAACCTGGAAGTTGGGTGGCCACCTAGGAGGCTTTTCTCATAAGCTAGTGAGATTTAATTAAAGGGTTAGAGCCAAATCTATGGAGGAGAAAATGAAAGGGAGAGTTTGAGAAACATCACAAAAGTAGAATTCCTAGAATTTGGCAATTGATTACGCATGAGAACTGAACATAAAATGAGACAGAGAAAAACAAAAAAGGAGCCAGGTTTTAGGATGACCAGGAGAAGAACAGCAATAATAACGTAAAGAAAGGGGGCGCCTGCATGGCTCAATTGGTTAAGTGTCCAACGTCAGCTCAGGCCATGATCTCATGGTTGGAGTTCGAACCCCATGCAGGACTCTGCTTAGGATTCTGTGTCCCCTTCTCTCTCTGTCCCTCCCCTGCTTGCGCTGTGTCTCTCTCCTTCTCAAAAATAAATAAACATTAAAAAAAAAGAATGTAAAGAAAGGCGTAAACAAACAATGTTGATGTGGGCACTGTGGTTGAGTTGTGCTTTGGACCTGTGTTCTTGGATGTAATGGCGGGACACCTTGCTAGGGTCTCCATTGACACTTTGAAGCTTCTGACTGCAGATTGGAGCCTGGGCCAGGGAACACACAGGCTGAACTCTTCCTTGGTGGAGATGTTGGAAGCCAAGAACAGAGACTAACGTTTGATATTCTGGCCCAGGAATTTTTCTGCACTTTATTTCGAAGAGAATATTCGAGAAATACGTGTGTCGACAGAGCCGCACAGTTCGCCATTCCCCCTGTCTCTTCATCTTCATACCAACAGTGAGTCAATCTCATCAACAGCCCTGCAGATCCCACACTTGATTCCTGTGAACTTGCTGCCCGGGATGTGAGTTGCCGTTGCTAAATGAGACCAGGATCACACGTGGAATTTCTGTAGTAAATGAACGCATGTTAGTTTGATCTTCATTCTTTAAAACATGGCCCGTTTGAACTGAAGCAGCGACAAAGATGAGATTAAGAATGGAGTAAAACAATCTATATCCGTTGTCATTAAAAAAAGACAAAAAACAACTTCAAAGGATCTACTTTCTCGTCTTCAGTAACGTCATTAGATTCATTATTTTGGTAGACTTACTACTTGAGTGGATTTATTGTTTGGTTTCCTCCAATTTATCTTCGTGATTGAAATTTATTTGAAAGTCCATTTCGTCTAATTTGATGAGTTTTCCAACTTATGTCCATCACATTTTTCTTTCTTGTTATTGGCCCAGACTTTCTGTTCTTTTCTTCCAAACCACCCAGAGTTCTTCATTCAATAGTCTCACATCATAAAAATTTCCTGCTTTCTTTTCACACACATGCACACACACCTTTTAGAGCAATTCATAATTTAGGATAATTTGTAATCTTCCCAGAGATTACAATAATTCACTTGGTATGATGGGTGCCTGGGTGGCTTAGTGGGTCGAGCGTCTGACTCTTAGTTTTCCGACAGGTCATGATCTCATGGTTTGTGGGTTCCAGCCCCACATCAGGCTCCATGCTGGTGACACAGGGCCTGCTTGGGATTCCTCTCTTTCTTCCCCTCCTCTCCTCATGTCCTCCCTCTCTCTCAAAATAAATAGATAAACTTAAAAAAATATTCACCTGATAGTAGAAAACAAATTAGAAAACATTAAATTATCACCTCTTCAGTTATAATGAAGTTCACCAACTGAGACAGGACTTCTTTTGAGAATATTTTTACAAATGGAGATATTTGGTTGAATGACATATTTGAACCACGTTCTAGTCACCTGTAAATATGATCCCTTACCTCTCTGAGATATGAGCATTAAAGAGAGCTCAGTAGGTGCCAGGCACTGTCATAAACACACGAGGAATGAATGGTGAAAATGGCAGGTGTAAAAATAAGGATGACAGTTAGTGGCAGGGATACCACTAGTACTGGAGTTAAAAATTTATTTCTAAAGTCCAGATAATTATTGAAGAGGCCAGTCTAGTGGTAGTAAGAATATAAGAATAAATAAAATTTCCCAAAAGAAAGTAAGGAGCGAGGGGAGAATAGGAGGAGAATGAACTTGGGACAAGTCTCAGACTTGAGAGGAACACGAAGGAAGTACTGGGAGGCTTATTTTTGTATTTGTTTTGAGGGAGAGAGTGTGTGCACGCAAGGGAGGGGCAGGGGGCAGGGAGAGAGAATCTCAGGCATGCTCCTTGCTGTCGGCACAGCCTGACACGGGGCTGGATCTCATGAACCAGGAGATCATGACCTGAGCCAAAATCAAGAGTCCGACGCTCAACCAGCTGAGCCACCCAGACTCCCCAGTATTGGGAGGTTTAAAGATGAACTTCTTTTTGTAAATAAAGTTTATTGAAATGCAGCCACGCTCATTTGTTCCCACATCGTGTTTGGTTACTTTCTGGCTACACACAGAGCTGTCTCATTAGGACAGGGTTGAGGAGTGGTGACAAAGACCATCTGACTTACAGAGTCTAAAATATTAACTATCCAGCGGCGCCTGGGTGGCTCAGTCCGTTGAGCGTCCGACTTTGGCTCAGGTTGTGATCTCCCGATTAGTGAGCTCGAGCCCCATGTCGGGCTCTGTGCTGACAGATCAGAGCCTGGAGCCTGCATCAGACACTCTGTCTCCCTCTCTCTGTGTCCTCCCCTGCTCATGCTCTGTCTCTCTCTCTCCTTCAAACATAAATAAAAACATTAAAAAATTTTAAATATTAACTATCGGGCTTCCTACAGAAAGAGTTTGCATAACCCTTGCTCCAAGAAATCTTGGAAATACTGATTTTGGTGCCTATAGATTGAAATATGTTTGTCTTCCTTGATGATATGTATTTGAAGATAAAATCTTTGTGCAGATTTATTACTTTATTTACATAGATCCCCTCTTGGCTAATTAACTTTTAATTCCATAAAGAATACACTCTGTACTATGACAACTTCATTTGTGTGTCACTACACAAAAACAACAAAGGTCACTGTCACCCATTAGTTGTGTCAAACTAGATGTAATTTGAAAGTAAAAGAATCTTAAACAAATTACAATTTGGATAAACAACTTTATGAAAGCAGAGTGACTTTCCTCACCTCCTACCATTTGAAGTCTCTTTTTTTTTAATTCTTTTTTTTTTAATATATGAAATTTATTGTCACATTGGTTTCCATACAACACCCAGTGCTCATCCCAAAAGATGCCCTCTTCAATGCCCATCACCTACCCTCCCCTCCCTCCCACCCCCCATCAACCCTCAGTTTGTTCTCAGTTTTTAAGAGTCTCTTATGCTTTGGCTCTCTCTCCCACTGTAACCTCTTTTTTTTCTTCTTTTTTCCTTCCCCTCCCCCATGGGTTTCTGTTAAGTTTCTCAGGATCCACATAAGAGTGAAAACTTATGGTATCTGTCTTTCTCTGTAAGTCTCTTTTTAGAGTAAATGATTGCATTTAATTTATGTGCAATAAATCACAATTAATTTGCGAGCACATTCAATACTTTCTATATTAACTTTTTAAATACTATACATTGCTCAACCAATTATCATTCAAACAATTAAGGAATAATAAAAAATTCATAACTTCCCCATGTACATAGTATCACGACCACACAGAGTTAACAGACTTGTTTTAGAAAACACCATCTTGGTGAGTCAAGGTTTCCATGGTGCCAAGTTCAGTTCCACTGAATTGCAAATTTCTAAGGCTATGTTGGAATATATTGGATTTTGGAAATGCTAAAAATTACTTATTGGTTCTAGGCACAAGCAAACAATGTGTATTTCTACAGCTTTTAGGAAATGGGTAATGATATCCGACCTTTCAAATAATTTGAATACGAAAAGAAATTGAATGTGCTGCTAAAAGTCTTAATGGTACATCTGTGACAGCTGCCAAGTTCTGAAATTTCTAATTAATGACTTTGCAGTAAAGATTAAAATAATGAGCAAAATAATTAAGAATGAAGCTTACATATGGCTTATATGCTTTTAATGAGGCTTTTAGTGTTTGCAAAGACTAAAAGCTTCACCATTACTCTCACTGAGAGATTTTTATTTTATTACTGTCCTTCAGAGAGTCTGGGTGTTTTCAACACGAAGGAAAGTCACATATTTCAAAAGTGAATTGGAAACAAGTGATTTGGAAGTACAAAATATATGTAACCATAAGCTTAAAAAATACTTAAGTCACAGTAAAGCACTATCAAAAGGCAAATGTGGGACGCCTGGGTGGCTCAGTCGGTTAAGCGTCTGACTTCAGCTCAGGTCATGATCTCATGGTTTGTGGGTTCGAGCCCCGGGTCGGGCACTGTGCCGACAGTTCAGAGTCTGGAGCCTGCTTCAGATTCTGTGTCTCCCTCTCTCTCTGCCCTTCGCCCACTCTGACTCTCTCTCTCTCTCTCTCTCTCTCTCTCTCTCAAAATGTTTTCAAATAAACATTGAAAAAAAAAGGCAAATGTAACTACCCCTCAAAGTTTAGAATGCTTTGAATCCATTAAGTAGAAGGGATAAGAAACAAGATTTTAGACCTAATCTATTTGCATTTGTTGGTAACTTATAAATGGAAAACTGCACCTTAGATTTCATTTTTTTAAGACTAAAGTGATCATAACAAAAGAAACATGAATTAAAATTGTAAAACCAAATTAAATTTTTGGAACATCCTTATAGTTTGGCTTAGAATATTTGGATACTCAGAAATGTTATCAAAGTAAACAGTTCACTTAACAAAGTAAACTTAAACAAATTACTTATAATTTTTTATAATCTTTTATTAATCTTTTATAAAAAGATTAATTTTTTAATCTTTTATATTTTTTTTAACTTTTATAATTTTTAAACAAATCCTTATAATTTTTTTATGTTTTACTTATTTATATTTGAGAGAGAAAGAGTGTGTGTGTGCACAAGTTGTGGAGGGGCAGAGAGAGAGGGAGATGGAGAGAATTCCAAGCAGCCTTCGCACCGTCAGCACAAAGCCTGAGGTAGGGATGGAACTCACAGACCCTGAGATCATGACCTGAGCCCAAAGCAAGAGCTGAAGACGACCGACTGAGCCACCCAGACGCTCCTTTTATAAAATTATTTTTTTCAATTGTGTTAGGAATGTAGCCTATACTTGGGCCAAAATCACTTTTGAAATTACAAGTATCGATTGTCTAGTAGACTATGCCAATAGTTTTCAAATTAACCTAAGATTTGGAAACGTACCTATTTGTATATTTTGTAGTGAACATAAGCATGTAATAAAACTAAGCATATCTTCATCAACAACTTTAGAACGCCTTTTTTACCCATGAATATATTTTTGAAAAATCTATCTGAATTCTTGGCATCATACAGACTTTTTAAAAATTTTATTTTTTATTTTATTTAAAAAAATATTGTTTAATCTTTATTTATTTTTGAGAGAGAGACAGAATGCGAGCAGGGGAGGAACAGAGAGAGAGGGAGACACAGAATCCGAAACAGGCTCCAGGCCCTGAGCTGTCAGCACAGAGCCTGACGCGGGGCTCGAACTCACAAACTATGAGATCACGAACTGTGAGATCACGACCTGAGCCGAAGTCGGACGCTCAACTGACTGAGCCACCCAGGTGCCCCTAAGACTTTTTAAAAATTTTAAATGGTCAAATATGATCTGATTTATTGATATATCTCCCCCTGGAAAAGTGAGCGAAACTGTCTTTTGTGGTCACCCAGAACTATTTTTCTTCTTTTGAACTTGAAAAAGGTCTTAAAAAAGAGGTAGGGTGGATGAGATTTCTGAGTCACTGATCACATCTGAGATGCTTTAGTTTCTGAAACGGACTCTCACCCTTTTATTTTGAGATGTCTTCTCAAGGTGCAGAGAGTCTGACTGATCTGTAACACGCTTTAAGGACGGGCCAACGTCAAGCAAAACATTCTCTACTTATGCGATCATTGGGAACTTCCATCTCCAAGCAAATTCTTCAGACGGTTGCTTGTTAGTCGACAAGAACAAAGTAACCGGTGGCCTTTGTTAGTTACTTGGTACTCCCGGCAGTCGAGGGGTCCAGGCCTGAGCAGGTGCAGAGTTTCTGTGCTGGTCAGGCTAAGATGCTGTGAACCAGTCACTGGGCTGCCATCCACTCCAGTCTATGGAAAAGGAAGCCTGGAATAAGAGAACGTAGAATGAAGGGGGCCCTGTGTGGCAGGAAAGATGTCACCATGCTGTTCTCACACATGCCTCATAGACACCAAGTGAAAAGGGCTTTGAAGAATCCTTTCTTCCATGGGGTTCAGAGGGCACAGGGACATCTGAGGCACATGGAGGAAACACCTGAGGGCTGACTCCAGGTAGAGCTTAGAGAGGGCTGGGGGACGAGGGACCTGGGTTCCGCTCACGGTGGAGCGCAAGATGTGTCTCCAAATATGGACCTGATGAAAGGTCTCCAAGGTGAGCCGTCACTGATGACAGATGCCATAGCGTGGTAGAGGGCTGGCTGGTGGCCAGGTGACGTTGACAAAAGCTGGGTATTGAGGCTGACTTGGGAGTCATATGCTCCACCTAGAAGTTTCACCTGACTCCAAAAACTACCACTTACCTGGTTGGGGAGTCTACAAGGACCTTTACCCGAAGGGTAGTTTTTAAGTCTTTTGGAGATCTGTGAATACAGTGAACCATTGCTATTGTTAAGTTGGCAGAACTTTTACGCCTTCCAGCCGCCTCTAATTCTTAACTTTAATCTCAGAGGGAGATCTTTATTTCCTTCTATCAAAATGAAGAATTCCTCCTATAAGTTCACCATTTCAGCGACCTTACAAAGAGATGCATCTTCTCCTAATTCCATGTCTCCATTCGCTTTCTCATGCCATCAAGTTCCCCAGTGTCTCCAAACGTTCACAGGCTTTACATACACTTTTTTAAAAAGAGGGAACAAAAGCAAAATCTTGCTTTAGCTCCTTTTCTCCTCTTAGCTTTGAAGGATTTTTTCTTTATTGCGTTATTACAGTGATAAAACAAATCACTTCGAGGTCCTTACTACCAATGATTTAATTTTTAATGTGCTGAACTGTGTTCTTTCACCTTTATCAAAATCATCTTCCAAAGACCTTTAGCCATTGACACCCTCCCTTAAAAAAAAAAATTTAAAAGCCTGAATTTTTTTCTTTATTCTCAATCACTTCTTAGTAGTAATTTCATTTCTTTTTAATTTTTTAAATTTTTTTAAATGTCTATTTATTTTTGAGAGAGAGAGAGACAGAGCATGCACGTGGGTGGGGCAGAGAGAGAGGGAGACACAGAATCCAAACCAGGCTCCAGGCTCCGAGCTGTCAGCGCAGAGCCCGACACAGCGCTTGAACTCACGAACCGCGAGATCATGACCCGAGCCAAAGTCAGACACTTAACCGACTGAGCCACCCAGGCGCCCAAGCACTTTCATTTCTACAGTGGGTCTTGGGAATGGGAAAAAGTGAGTCAGGTCTTGTTTCCATGAACAAATAAAGGAGTTTCTTTAAAAACAGGAGATTTTGACAAATACGGTCAAAAATATAACTTTAAGAAGAAATAAAGAACACGCAAGCCAATATAGATGGTTTAGAACTAAAAAGTATGATAATAGTCCTTCATAAAAGATACAGATGCTTCTAATGCACTGAGAACACCACAAGACCTTTCTCCCCTTCCGGCTGCCATAAAGATAAATGAACTTCCCCAAGAAACAAATTGTGTAATGTTTCGCCACCGACGATAAGCAGCACAAGTCTGTGATGTTTAAAGGTAAACTAATTTACCCACAGTGATTGAGATTAAGTACAACATGTGGTGTCCACAACCTCACTCTTAGAAGTAGACTCCTTTCCTGGCCTGGTTCCTCTTCGTCTCTTCGATGGCTCCTGTGCTCGCTGCAGCGTGCAACAGATCTAATGCTTCCCATCTTTCACCGTGGGCCATCTAATACTCTAAACCCTTACACAACACCGCAGTTTAGTTTCCATCTACATCTTACAAAAGAAGGACCAGACATTTCCTCGAGTTGGCTCACATCCCTTCCCCATGTCTGTGGGATCTGGTTGGTGACAGTCTCTACTCGGCCAGTTGCCAGCGAGGATCCCTGGAGACCAGCCGCAGGGGCAGAAGCCGGCCCGGGGGGACAGTCAAAACAATCGACGTCAACTCCCCTCAAGTGACCTAAAGGAGAGGAAAATTACATGCACGTGGTCTGAAAACACCTCCAGACACACATTTATTTACCATCCTCTCAAAATGCCCTCTGGTGTGTGAAATCCTCATTTCATCAATTTCTATGCTTATTCTAATCCTTCCTAGTTTCTCAGCTTCAAACCTCCTGTGCCTTAGTTACATGTGACATAATCCAGGCTCGGACGGTGAATCGCACACGCAGGAAAACAAGTTGGTTAGGGAAGGGTAGCATTTTGCTGCCTCGGCTGTTACTTGGTCCAGCTCCAAAAAGCATTTATGTTTATTCATTAAAAAATAATGTGAGCTACACTAAGTAAAACAGACTAAGGGTTTATTTTTGCTAAAGGCCCATAATTCCATAGCCTCAGAAAATTTTAGATGCCTTCTTCGCAGAAATAATAGTGACTTTTAAAATCCCTCAGCAAATTTTCACAGCTAAATGAAGAAACTATTACATAGAACTCCTCTTCCCCCACTGAGCCTGGAAAATCAATAATGAGGAAATTTACCAAATAATACACAGTTAAAATTTGTGTGTGTGTGTGTGTGTGTGTGTGTGTGTGTGTGTGTGTGCGTCTGTATAAAATGTGGAAAATGTGGATGCGGATTACCAGAAGTAAAAGCAGAATAATTATTCAATCCATTTGTTTTCAGTAAGATTATAATGTGAAAGCCATTCAAACAGTGGCCAGAAATTTTGAAACCAAATTGAATAGTACATTGAATATAACCCAAAATGCAAGCATTAATTTGTAAATCTAAACTAGAACAGAGATTAAATAACAAAGCTTTGGCATTTTTGTTTTTGGTTTGGGTATAGCTTTTTTCGGGGAGGAGGGTATGACTTTCAATATAGTCAGTTGAGATGTGTGTTTAAAAAACAGCATAATTTCAGGAGAGTGAGTGTTAACAAATTTTGTCTTGAGAAATTACCGTTACCACCTTTAATGATTTTAAAAGCATTAAAAACATATATGTAAATAACAATTGCGCCATTTCTTAAAAAGCTAATTGGCAACATTATAGAAATGATGGTGCAGTAAAATATTATAAATCTACTCCTGCCTATTTCCTACTAAGAATTCTGGAAAGGTTGAAAATCCCAACCCTACTCTGGGGTATATATAAGAATTCTTCCCCAGCACCCCTAATGTACTTGAGCCTATATTGGCAGTAAAATGAAGAAAATGCTACAGACATTTACAGTATTTTATCTGGTGTATTGATTGTACTAAGCTAAATGAGGGGCAAACAAAAGTTTGTTTATTTCCCATCATAGCTTTGCAACAACTTCTGACCCCACCTCCAGCATCTCCTCACACCCGGGCACGTCCTGTGGCTTTCTGGTCACACTCAGAAAGGAAAAACATCCTGAGAAGACTACTGCAAAACCTTTATCTGACGTGTGATTCAAGGATTGTTCCAAACTGCCTGCTTAGGCTTGATCCTTTGCTGAGTGATATGCCACAGGACGGGAGCCTACTCTTTTAGTTTCCCTGCTTCTAGGGAGGGCTTCTCATCGGTAATGAATTCAGGGGCAAGGCAAGAGGAGAGTCGATTAGAAGAGACAGTTCATACATTAGATCCAAGCTCACAGGGCACGGATTCTGCTGCCGGAGAGGGTTCAGCCTCTGGTCTAATAGGGCGATAGTCAGCATGCTCTCCATTCGCTAAGCCTCCAAATGTCAGCACTCCCGTGCAGTGTCTTATGGACCCTTGGAAGTCTCTCCAAGCTTCCTGGTTGCAAGCAGCACAGCCACGCATTGCAGACGAGACTGCTAGGTGCCCGTTCTTCCACAGCACCAGAGATGAACTAAACAAATGTCAGCCGAGCTGGACGAGACAATTCCCAGCCACGCTGTGGCTTGCAGGGACCATCTAAGGAAGGTCTCGTTGGTAGGGGACCATTTCCGGGTAGCATTCGGCCACTGTCAGCTGGATCTCAGAGGTTTCACAAACCAGCTTTGACCACACAGAAGAAGACAATGTCCTAGGAGATGACGGAGTGACCATGGGAAGAGCCTGGGTTTCCCGCATGACTGTGTGGAGCAGAGATGCCTCCCCGACCTGCACCACTCACCTCTGCATGTTCATGTCCGAAAAACCTGAACTGTATCGTACGTTATCTCCTCTTCTCAGCTTAGTCATTTCCCTTTCTAGTCCCCCAACTGACCTAATATGATTTACCTTCACGCCTGCTGAGTGTCCCTCATCCTGGCAGGCGGCCTCCTTAGAAAGATCTCACCAAATAGCCTGACCAGCTTCTCAGCCGTTGAGCTACCCGAAGGAGAACCCACATGGCGTTGCCACTCCCAACAATGGAGCTACTCCTCTGTGTGGATTCTCTTTCTCCTTCTCTCATTAAGGCAGATGGCGCCGGTGACCTCCTGCTTTCCGGTGTCAACAGGAAGAACGGGGTCAAGAGTCGCTGCATCCACACGTGACTCGTTAGGCCCTGTGGGAGCACCGGGCACCACAGCTCACCGGTTGTACTTGGAGGTGGGAGATCCCAGGCCTTCTTTCCTCCACACTCCGACTCCTCCCCCGATGGGTCCAGATATCTGGTCAATCATTATTCTGGGTATGTCTGTGAGGGTATTTAAATCAGCAGAATAAGTAAAACACTTTGCCCTCCCCAGTGTGGCCGGACCTCAGACAATTAGATAAGGGCCTACTGGGATATAAGCACTGACCCTTCTCACATAAGAGAGGATTCTCCTGCCTGATGAATTCTCCTTCCAGCTGGGACATCAACTTTTCCCCGTATTGAAATGAAACATCAGCTCTTCTGGCTCTCTAACCTGCTGATCTTTGCACTGGAATTATATTACCAGCTCTCCTGGTCTCCAGCTACCAACCGCTTTCAACAGATTGTGGGACTTGTCAGCCCCCCATGACTGCATGAGCCAGTTCTATATGACAAATAGACAAATATCGTCATATGGATAGATTGGTTATTTATATTATTGCATATACAATATATTTTATATTATATATATGTGTATATATGTACATATATGCATATATACATATATACATATACATGTATATATGTATACACACACACACACACACACACACACACACACACACACCCTTTATTTGTTCTGTTTCTCTGGAGAACCCTGACCAATACAAGCACCATTCCTTTGAATATGGGTACTAACCACCAATTTTCCTTAGCCTTAGCCTTGAGACTTCAACTAAAATTCTGACATGACAAGAAAAGTTATATTAGTAATAATGCTTTAACATAAAATCCAGAGGGAAATAGACAAATAGTTTTTTAATGGAACATTTATTTTTGTCCTAAAATAAAACAAAACTTTCCCCGTACAAGGGAAGTGCCCAGAAGCTAAAGGATTCCAGGAATGCGGGCATGGGGGAAATATGATGTAATTTTGTGTCAAATAAAGACACTTATATGGCAATTTCTGAAATTAGCATCCTTGCTTCCAAGGCATATTGAGAAATGGCATTTAACATTTGGTTTAGCCCCCCCCCCCCCATCTAATTTATTATTAAGGAACCAAATGAGAATCAGTTTAGGAATGCTCCCATCTACCTGATATGGGTCTGCAAAAAGGAGTATTCCTTGATAGCTTTGTTCCGAAGCAGTAAGGGAAAGAGAATCTTACGTATCTCTGGCTAACATTTCCTCTATGCTAATCACTGCTTAAAGTTGACATTCATAACGGCGCACAGCAACCGTGCGAGGCGGTATTATCTTCACCTCCTCTGGAGAGGCAGGGTGAAATGTAGGGTAATGGCCATGACCCCAACCAGAACCCAGTGGAAGACAGGACCGCAGGCGCCCCAGACCTTTCCTTCTGAGGCTGCGCCCAGGCTCCGCCGCGCTGCCCTGAATCTCTGGGTGGACGAGGCTTCATAGAGACAAGGAGGGAGAGGTTCAGGGAGGGGCAGAGAAGGTGAGTGGGCGGCAAGCACAACGTTTATTTGTCGTGAGCGTGTATTTGGGGTCACGTGGGCGGGCGGACGGTCCGGGAGAGCGCGCCGCACTCCACAGCCCGCTGCGATTCTCCGGCTGAGAACACGCTCTGGGTTGACTTGAGATCTGGAGCGGCTTTGGTTTGGTGTTGGGTCGTGATTACACCGTCGCGAGGAAATGCTTGACACCCACGTGGTCCTCAAAGCAACTTTGCACAATTCATGTTATTTGATTTGTTAATTAAAACAATAAAGTTGCACGTTCATCAACTTGAATTCCTGGGGACATGTCTCTGAAACAACCCAAGCCCCTTGAAGGAATGGCAGAGAAAGCCCAGTTATTAAGGCGGTGAAGGTATTGGAACATCTGTGCTTATTCATTTCATTCATTACATTTGGCTTTTCTAGTCATTGAATTTATTCTTAATAATCCATAGTTAATATTTAGAGGGTCAAGGCTTGTCATTATCGCCTCCAACCCTCATACAATAAGCTTGATTCTTAGTAATAGACACACACATATGATTGTCACTGAAAATATTAACCTAATTGTTCGAGAGCCTCAATGTTATATTCATGACCATACTGCAGAAGCCCAGGTGCCTCATATGACCTGTTTATGTTCATTTACATAATTTATTGTTCATTTGCTTAGACATAGCATCCCAGTAATCTTTTACAAGGAGAGGCTGCACTGTTTTGTATGTCCTGAAAGCGATCTAAGCAGTGGGTCTCTGCATTGTTGACACAGGTTAACATGGTTTTTGCTTTCTGTCTAGAAATAGAACGATAAACCTTGAAAATGTCGAGTTGAAGAATACTGAGCATGTGTCACAGTCCCGACATGCTTTGGAGTGAGAAAGTAGGAGTGGGTAGATGAAGCGATTTCTATGTTGTCAGCCTGTATGACAGCTTGCAGCCACTCAAGAGAGAGAGACGTAGCAGGTTGAGAGCTGAGATGAATAGAGATAAGGCGGCTGCAGCCATATACATATATATACATATATATAATTAGTGCTGTGCATGGTGCTCAAGAGCTGAATTTCAAAACCATGCAGCAAGGGCAAAAAGCAGCATCTGCATTCTTGAATTAAGAATTAAATAATACAAGTCAGAAATAAACTTCGCAGAAAGGATTCATGAGCCCGCTCTCGTTCCCTTTTAAGGCCTTTTAAAAATTCTAATTGCAGCTCCCAGAAAGAAGGTAAAGCTACTTAATATGCGCGGGGCGGCTGCAGGTAAACAAGGTGGCTTCTTGGCTGAAAGTTCTGCCGAGGTACCGAGCAGGAGACCGAAAAGGTACATGGCTTTTCCAGCCATTGAAAACAAACAAAACAGAGAGGCTCCTTCTCCGGTGCAAGGTGGTATCGTTTTCGACAGCATGAAAACTCGCCCAGACTTTCTCCCCCAACCTGAGGGAGATGGTTTATCTTTAAGCTAGTGACCCGGCGAGATGTCCCTCCTCATTGTCTCTGGTAGAGCACGTCTTGAGCTGCCGAGGACAGCTCGCACCTTGGTTCTTGCTGCACTCGGTGTGTGGATGCTACACTGCCCAGACTGTGTGTTGTCCTTAGCCTTCCTGGGGAAGCAGCACGGTATGTTGTTGAAAAAAGCTGGGGCACTTGTACCCCAATGTTTATAGCAGCAGCCTCAACAATAGCCAAATTATGGAAAAAGCCTAAATGTCCATCAACTGATGAATGGATAAAGAAATTGTGGTTTATATACACAATGGAATACTACATGGCAATGAGAAAGAACGAAATATGCCCTTTGTAGCAACGTGGATGGAACTGGAGAGTGTGATGCTAAGTGAAATAGGCCATACAGAGAAAGACAGATACCATATGTTTTCACTCTTATGTGGATCCTGAGAAACTTAACAGAAACCCATGGGGAAGGGGAAGGAAAAAAAAAGAAAAAAAAAGAGGTTAGAGTGGGAGAGAGCCAAAGCATAAGAGACTCTTAAAAACAGAACAAACTGAGGGTTGATGGGGGGTGGGAGGAAGGGGAGGGTGGGTGATGGGTATTGAGGAGGGCACCTTTTGGGATGAGCACTAGGTGTTGTATGGAAACCAATTTGACAATAAATTTCATATATTGAAGAAAAAAAAAAGCACGGGCCTCGGTGGTATAAGACCTCGGTTCCACTCCTACCTTTGCCGTTGGGATTGACTTGACGCACACCGTTTCACATTCCTAAGCCTCCGTTTTCTCAACTGCGAGATGCACGTGAGACACATCTTACCGGCCGCACAGTATTGATGTGACTATCAAATGGGTTTGATACGAATACGAAACTTAGCTGTGAAAGGCTAAAAGCATCGCGCTTAAAGTTAAGAGCAAGAGCGAATGTTCCATATCATGACTTTTACTCAAAATTGCGTGGGTGACCTTAGTCAATATAATAATGCAAAATTATAAAAATAAGAAGAAATATAATGTACAGTCATAGGAAGGAAAAATAAAAAGCTTTGAATTCGTACATAGAATATAATCGTTTGCCTAACAGATTCAAGAGGATCTAGAGAGAAATTAATAGGACTAATTGAAGAACTCAAAAGAGTTACTAGCTTTATGATCAATATAAAACTCTTTGTGCCAGCAACAAATATATAGAGAACATGGTTTTAAGAAGACTTAATTTATAATAGCCATAGTATCCAATATTTCCAGAAATTTACCTAACAAAATATATGGAACACATTTATGGAAAAAATGCAGTACTAAGAAACAACACAAAATTTTTAAAAATTTTTTTAATGTTTATTTTTGAGAGAGACAGAGACAGAATGCGAGTGGGTTGAGGCAGAGAGAGAGGGAGACACAGAATCCGAAGTAGGCTCCAGGCTCTGAGCTGCCAGCACAGAGCCCGATGCGGGGCTCGAACTCACGAGCCAAACAACACAAAATGTTTAAATAAATAGGAAGACCTAATGTGTGTGTGTGTGTGTGTGTGTGTGTAGGTATGTGTGTATGGAATACTGTATTTATATATGAAAAGACTTAATATCACAAAATATCATTTTGCTAAATTTATATATCAATTTAATGCAATTCTTATCAAAATCCCAGTAGGATTTCTTTTACGGAACTTTGAAAGCTGATTTAAAAATTCATATAGGGGGGCGCCTGGATTGCTCAATCGGTTAAGTGTCCGACTTCGGTTCAGGTCATGATCTCGCGGTCTGTGGGTTCAAGCCCCACATCAGGCTGTGTGCTGACAGCTCAGAGCCTGGAGCTGCTTCGGATTCTGTCTCCCTCTCTCTCCACCCCATCCTCTTTGTGCTCTATCTCTCTCTGTCTGTCAAAAGTAAACAGACACTAAAAAACTTTTTTTTTAATTCATACAGAAATGCCTGGGACCAAAACTTATCAAGACACCTCTGAAGAAAACAGTGCCTCTGCCGGCCCTCCCAGATATCCAGACCTGCTATGGAGCTATGGTGATGAAGGCTTTGTGAAATCTGTCACCAGGATGGACAGGGAGACCTATCCAAAAGCGCAGAGAGCCCAGAAACAAACCCAGGGCCCGTGGAAACATCACATACAACAGAGGATTAAAAAACAGGGTATCAGTTCATACTTATCATTACTTAAAAAAATACCGTTAGATCTACATAAAAAGACTAACAGTAAAGAAGGAAAAATACCTTAATACTTTCTTAGGAAAAAAATATGTAGCACTCAAGACTAGGAAGGACGTCTTGAAAAAGCTCAAAATTGTAAAGGAAAATCATAAAGGAAAAACTGATAATGTCAACTATTTTAAAGCCTGAAATGTCTATGCTACGGAAGCTACTATAACAGAGAGAGAAGTCAAGACTGGGAGAAAATTTTAGCAATGCATGCAAATGACCAAGGATTATAACACAAGATATGTAAAGCACTCCTAAAAATTCATGTTTAAGAAAAGGACTTTCTAATTAAAAAAACAGACAAGGATATGAAGAGGTAATTCACACAAAAAGAGGAAATCTGAATGGAAAATAAACATACAAAAATACTTTTTCACTTTTTATCAGAAAAAAATCACATTATGTCAGCATGTCAGATATAGGAAATACATTTTTTTAATACAAATTCTTCTTTTAATTTTTTTTTTTATTTTGGAGGAGGGTTGCAGAGAAGAGAGAGAATTTTAAGCAGGCTCCGTGTTCAGTGCTCAGGACAGAGCCCAATGCCAAGCTCAATCTCATGACCCTGAGATCACGACCTGAGCTGAAATCAAGAGTTGGGATACTTTACCGACTGAACCACCCAGGTGCCCCTAGCTATAACAACGAGATTTTTAAAGTTGGCCAATACTAAGATTCCTAAGGGAAGATATGGGATTCGTAAGGGAAGAATAGAATTCCTCATATTCTGCTAGTGGGAGCCTAAGTTTGTAAAACAACTTTGCAGAATATTTGCTAATATTTGATAAACTTATGCATACAGTGAGAGCCAGTAACTATTTGATATACACACATATGCATATGAGTATATATACATTCATAACATTGTCTCTTCAATTTCTTTAAAAATAAATATACGGCTTTTCTGAAAGTGAAGGATACGTGTGTGCGTGCATATACCCACGTGGGAAGTAATTTAATACCTTTACATTCAATCTAAAAATTCAATATAATGCATACTTCTATAGCACATTATTTGAATCTTCATTGTATTTATGTATTTATTTACTCTGAGAGAGAAAGACAGAGAGTGAGAGAAAGGAGGGGTATCGAGAGAGGGAGGGAGAGAATCCGAAGCAGGACCCACACTGCCAGCATGGAGCCCGACGCGGGGCTCAGTTCCACAAACCCATGAGATCATGACCTGAGCCGAATTAAGAGTCGGACCCTTGGGGCGCCTGGGTGGCTCAGTTGGTTAAGCGTCCGACTTCGGCTCAGGTCATGATCTCGCGGTCCGTGAGTTCAAGCCCCGCGTCGGGCTCTGTGCTGACAGCTCAGAGCCTGGAGCCTGTTTCAGATTCTGTGTCTCCCTCTCTTTCTGACCCTCCCCCGTTCATGCTCTGTCTCTCTCTGTCTCAAAAATAAATAAACGTTAAAAAAAAATTTTTTTTTAAATAAAAATAAAAAAAAAAGAGTCAGACCCTTAATGAGTCATCGAGAGGCCACTAAATCTTCACTGTATTAATAATAATCCCTTTAGGGGCACCCAGATGCCTTAACTCAGTCAGTTAAGCGTCCATCTGCGGCTCAGGCAATGATCTGGCGGTTCGTGAGTTCGAGCCCGGCGTCCGGCTCTGGGCTGACAGCTCAGAGCCTGGAGCCGGCTTCGGATTCTGTGTCTCCCTCTCTGCCCCTCCCCCGCTCACATTCTGTCTCTGTTTCTGTCTCTCTCTCTCTCAAAAATAAATAAACATTAAAAAAATCCCTTTATATTTGGATAATTATCCTGGGCATTTGTTTTCTCTTTTAGAAAGGAGATTCTTGAATAAGAAGACATGTGTTATTTATTTTTATAACCCCCCTACCATTATCACAAATTTTGCATTTAACATGTGTTTAAACATATTATGAGTATGCTTAAGAGCTTGGGGCCCACTAACCCAAGGTGAGTAAAGGAGTTAGTGTGCCATCTGAGACAGGTATGTTTTACCCAATCTCAACAGAGTAATGGGAAGCCATTGATAACGAGGCACTTATATGTGCTTAAGCCCTAGTTTAGTGATTATTCTGAATTTTTAGAAGTTGCTGGAATACTGGCAAGCTAGTCTTTAGTGGCCATTTCCCTTGACTTAATTACAGTCCAAATCTTCAGTGTAAGTCAGAATTCCTGGAGTCCAGAGACAACCCTGGGAACCAGACTATGGGATCAGATGCCTGCTGAATAGTGATTCTAGAAGATAAACAGGAACACTCAAAGGTAGCAGTGCATCGAATTGTTCATCTCCAAGGTCTAATACAGTAGTTAGTCATTAAAATGAGATTATATGTTTGTTTTCTAATGTTTTCTAACTGTGCCTTTATATTTCCTTTGGATTGATTAGTTTTCAGTCCAATTTAGCAAATATTTAATTGCATCCTGCCCAATCACTAAGAAAGCATCATGATGCATTATCAGAGTGGATGAGTAGATTGTTTTACCATATATCATGTGTTTGTGTCAAGTAGTTATTTTCAGCGGTTTTTCCATTGTTTTTTCATGACATAGAAGCATAAATAACTTCTAGACATGAATAATTCATTGAACAAAGTAGAGCCCAGGAGCACTAATCTACTTTTATACAAAAATCAATTGCTACTTTTTTGGCAGTCAATCCAATTCGACTGCCTGTTAACACTGATACCCGCTCATTTGATATTCTTGAGGAAAAAAAAGAATGAAGATAGCTAAAATGTCCCACTATTTCTATAATAAAAACATAAAATACCCATATATCTGTGAGATAACGCCTTCGCAATACAACAAAGGGATCCTCAAAAGCAAAATAATTGGGCTAACTTGTACACTTTATCAATTCTTGCCTGGAACCATGCAATAGAAACCAATATCCTGAATAATTTCTTCACCAATTGTGATAATAATCCTGATACCTAGAAGAAAGTGATGTAGTTATGGCAGACACTGAAGGTCCTCTGACCGGTAGTCATCCATAAATTCTTTCTCCCGTGTGGCTGTCCCACCACAGAAACTGTGAGAGTTAAACACTCATGTTTCAAAGCTTCCTTGCAGGTAGGGGTGGTCAGGTGGCATAGGGTACGAGCCAAGAAAATCAGAAATTGCCAGGGGGGAAGGGGTTCTGTGCAAGTCTTTGTTTTCTAATAAAAGAGACAGAGAGATTGTTCTTTTTGCAGCACAGTGTTGTAAATGTATTTTCCTTATGGTTTTCTTAATAACATTTTCTCTTCTCTAGCTTACTTTATGCTAAGAATACAGAATATAACACATATACAGATTATGCGTCCGCTAACTGTGTTACTAGTAAGGCTTCTGGTCAACGGCAGGCTATTTGTAGTTAAGTTGGGGGGGGGGGGGGAGTCAAAAGCTATGCATGAGTTTTCAACTGCAGGGGCGCCTGGCGCCCCAACCTGCATGTTGTTTAAGGGTCAACTTCAATTAAGGCTAATTGCTCCTCACAGACGGATATTTTTAACTTAAAGAGTAAATAAGTAACCCTTTTACCAGTTTGGCTCGTTGATTTATACAGGACTAGTTTCCGTTATTTTTCCCTTCAAATATGTCTTACAATTGCATGTTACTTTCCATTTTTCTTTATGGCTCGTAGTACAGATTCTTATCATTTGATGGCAGGAATCCAGGTAGCACCTTTTATTTGTTATTGGATCAGCTCAAAAAGGGGCATTGGGCCCAGAGCCCTCTGTTTTCTGGCTTACATTCATTCTGTCTTTACATTATATGTCCCAAGTATAAAACATGGGTCCATAGAATCAAGAGATGAGCCTCTTAATAGTTCTGTTTAATAGAACTTTCTTTGTGATAGAAATGTTCTTTATCTGTGCGGTCTAATATGGTGGCCACTAGCCACAATTGAGTAAGAATTGAAATGTGGTTAGTGCAACGGAGGACGTAAGATTTTACTAGTATTTAATGTAAGTGTATATGTCCATACATGGCTTGTGGCTTCCATATTGGACAGCAGAGCTTAGACCAACTAAAATGGAGTAAAGTTCACTGTGACTATAACTTCCACTACATTTTACATTCATTGCCTCAAATCCTTTGCTCTCCTATCCAGTTTGCACATGTTCTCCAGACTTAAATTCCTAAAGCACTTATAACTGTACCTCCTTACTCAAAAACCTGTACAAGATGGCCATGGCCTAAAGAATTAAATGCCACCTTCTAAGATTGGCCTTCAAGATCATTCAAAACTTAGACCCCATTTTTCTCCTGAAGTTTCTCTATCCACATGATTATTCTTGCCAAAGTAGTCTACTCACTGTGCTCTGAACACATTTATGATTTTCTTCTCTGCTCATTGTGATTTTCTCACCTGAAATGTCCTGCATGTATCTGCACATTATATTGGCAAGTATTGCCATCTTAATAATATTAATCCTCTGACCCATGAGCATGGAATGTCTATTTATTTGCATCTTCTTTAATTTTTTTGAACAATATATCATTATTTCCAGAGTAAAAAAAATTCTAAGTCCCTTTGTTAAATTTATTCCTAAGTATTTTATTCTTTTTTGATGCTAAAATATAGAATCTTAATTCATTTTCACTCTGCTTCTTGCTAGTCTATAGGCATACAATTGATTTTTATATACTGACCTAATATTCCTGCAACCTTGTTGAATGTGCTTATTATTTCTACTCATTGTTAGTGGATTCCTTAACATTTTCTATATGCAAGATCATATCTTCAAATAGAGATAGGTTAGTTTCTTTTCAAGCTAAATGTTTTTTTTTCTTGTCTTAGTGCCGTGACTAGAAATTCCAGCACATAACTGAATAAAAGTGGTGAATGGGTAACCTTTACTGATCTTAAGGGAAAACATTCAGTCTTTCACCATTAAGGATGATGCTAGCTCTTGGTTTTTCATAAATGCCCTTATCATTTGAGAAAGTTTCTTTCTAGTCCTAATTTGTTGAGGTTTGTTACCATGAGATGGTGGTATTGGATTTTGTCAAATGTTATGTTTGCATATAATGAGATAAGCTGTATGTTCTGTGGGGTTTTGTCCTTTATTCTATTGATACAGTGAATTACATTAATTGATTTTCAGATGTTAAACCACACTTGAGTTCTTGGGATAAATCCCACTTGGATGTGATATAGAATATTTTATATATGTTACTAGATTTTGTTTGCTAGTAGTTGGTTGAGGATTTTTACATCTGTACCCACTAGAGATACTGGTCTTTGATTATGATATCTTTGTCTGGATTTGGTATGAAATAACAGAGCAGAGTAATATTGGCCTCATGAAGTATGTTTGAGAGTATTCCCAACTCTTGCATTTTTTGGAAGAGTTGATGCAGAATTGCTGTTAATTCTTTAAATGTTTGTTAGAATTCACTAGCGAAGCTATTTGAGCCTGGACTGTCCTCTGTAGGTGGTTTTTTATAGTACTAATTAAATCTCTCTATTTGTGTTTGTTCTGTTTAGATTTTCTATTTCCTCATGAGTTAGTTTTGGTAGTGAATCTAGCAATTTTCTCTTCCACCTAGTTATGGTATTTTATGGCATACAGTTATCCATAGCATCCCTTTATAATCCTTTTTATTTCTATATGTTTTATGATCGTACTCCCTCTTTCTAATATTGGTAATTTGGGTGTTTCATTTTTTGGATTAGTTTACCTAAAGCCTGCCAACTATATTAATAAAGATTAGTAATCTTTATTATCTGTACTGTTTTACTATTCTTTAATTAAGTTCTCTTTTTCCATTTTCTTAAAGCAGAAGTTTAGGTTATTGGGTTGAGATATTAATTTTATTATTAATACAGGTATTTACAGCTCTTAATCTCTCTATAACCACAAATTTATCTGCACTCCATAGTCTTGATATGTTTTCTTTTTTTCATCTCAAAGTAATTTTTCTTATAATTTCTTCTATATTTACTGGTTATTTAGCAATGTGTGGTTTACAATTTTCCACATATTCTTTAATATCCCAACTATTTTTCATTATTGATTTCTAATTTCAGTCCACTGTGATCATAGGACATATTTTGTGTGGTTTCAATCATTTTAAATTTATCAAGTCTTGTATTTTGGCTGAGCACATGATCTGTCCCAGGAAGTGTTCCTTGTGTGCTTGCAAAGAATGTGTATTATGCTGGTGGCATGTTATTCTTACTGGTGTCTGTTATTTCTTGTTGGTTTATACTGTTTTTAAAGTATTCCATATTCTTTTTTTTTTTTAATTTTTTTTTTAACGTTTATTTATTTTTGAGACAGAGACAGAGCATGAACGGGGGAGGGTCACAGAGAGAGGGAGACACAGAATCTGAAACAGGCTCCAGGCTCTGAGCTGTCGGCACAGAGCCCGACGCCGGGCTCGAACTCACGGACCGTGAGATCGTGACCTGAGCCGAAGTAAGACGCTTAACCGACCAAGCCACCCAGGCGCCCCAAAATACTCCATATTCTTATCGAGATATTGTCTAATTTTTCAATCCAGTATTGAAAGTGAAATATTGAAATCTCCAACTATTATTGTTGTTGAATTGTCGATTTCTTCCCTGATTTCTTTTCTGTTTTGCCACGTAATGGTTTAGGGGTCGTTTTTCAGATGTGTATTTCTTTCTAATGGTGATCTCTTCCTGATGGATTTGAGAACATTTCTGTCATGTCTAGTAACGTTTTCTGTTTTAGTATATATTTTCTATGGTATTAGTAGACCCACTGGAACTCTCCTGGTTCCTGTTTTCATAGTACATCTTTCCTACTGTTTCACTTTCAACCCCTTTGTATTTTTGTATCTAAAGTGAGTGTCTTATCGACAGAATAGAGTTGGATCCTGTTTTTTGTACATATGTTTGTTTCTTTGCTTGTTTTTGAGATCAAAACTGACAATTTCCATCTTTAATTTGGTTTTTAGACCTACTTTAAGGTGAATGCATTACTGAGTCAGGTCCCTAAACGGCAAGGAACACATTTTAAAAAAAATCTACCCCAACCAAAAATCCATGGTATCCTCATGCTGTTTAATTTGATAGCTTGAACAGTTGTTAACACACCATTTTCTGTCTTGTTTTACTATCACATTTCAGGTAAACTTAAACCTATTTTCTGTTTTGGTATCAGGCGATAAGGTGATACAAACCAGACCATATCATAAAGTAGATGAGTTTTACTATGTAGCCAGGATATTGTCACATCTGTGGAAACTTTCTTAATATAAAAGAATATTAAGAATGTACTGGGGGAATGAAAACAGGTACCGTAGGCATGGTAATCCCAACGCTGAAATTTATCAAAACAACACCTAGAAACACATGCATTATAAATGGACGCACTTACCTTTCCCCATGACTCTTCACTTTGATTTCTGGGTTCTAGTTTATTGGGTTTTGATTCCCCTTGCTTGCTTCTATTTTTAATGTTTGTTGAGGACTGACCTCCAGTATAGACTTGATTTTCTGTTTCAATCTCAGTATGCTGAAGGATACAAAATCCAATTTCCATTCTGTCTCTACTCCGGAAAGGGGCAGCCCCCAGGTTCCGTGATATACCAGTACTCCTGCGACATCCCTGTGTTTGTCCCGGCCTTTACACTCCCAGCTCATTTGTAACTCATCCCCGTTATGTTTGTGGTAGGCCTGATTTTACATTAGAAACCTAAGGATTTGTTGACACTATAAAATAAAAACACGCTTGCTGAAGTCTATAACAGCCATCTTTGAGTAATTAAGACTGTTGATCGGATCCTCAGAATTTTCTTGTTGTTCTACATCAACTACATAACCCTTTTCCTCTTTTGCAGTTGAGACCCTCTGCGGCTCCTGCTATTAAATGACCACGTCAAAGGTGTGGTTTGGATCTGCAGTAGAACTTCCTTTGCAAATAAAGTTTGAAGCCGGTGAGAGCACAGGGGGTGGTCTCCCAAAATGATAGTGGGTTTTGCAACTCCCATTGTTGCCGCTGCCTGTGGAGTACCTTGCTACTTGGAACACTGCCTGGGGCTCAAAGTCAGCGGGACTTCTTATTTACAGGTCAGCGCCGGTGTTTGAAGCACAGCCACTCTGTCTCTGACTGCCATGAGCAGTCCCCACGCCAGCGTGGTGTGTTAGCGCCTGTAATTTCCGAGCTGTTAACGTAATGACACATGGCTTCAAACTGTGCTTCAGAAAATTGCTTCTTAAGATCCTTTACCATTCCTGAATTTCATAGTGCACATTTATGTCAGTTTTAAAGCACAAAACTCTCTCTTTATTGCCTGAAGCTAATTGTGTAAAAGAACCACTTGCCTGTCATGATACAAAAAAGACATATATCTCATAATGATTTAATCCCTTCTCTCAGGAATCTCCAGCAATGAGCAGAAGAACACGGAATCTTTCATCCATTATCAAGAAAGTTAGCTTGTTAAATACGTTTCAAGAGACACATATTTTCTGTGTCTAATTAATGAATTTTACATCCATCTAGTCCAACAAAATCATTGTTTAGAACACCAAAATACCATACTGTGGCCCTTGCCACTTAGAAATAGTAAGGTCTTCGGCGCCTGGGTGGCTCAGTTGGTTGAGCATCTGACTTCGGCTCAGGTCATGATCTCTCGGTCAGGGAGTTCGAGCCCCACATTGGGCCCTGTGCTGACAGCTCAGAGCCTGGAGCCTGTTTCAGATTCTGTGTCTCCCTCTCTTTCTTGCTTGCACTCTCTCTCTGTCTCAAAAATAAATAAACATTATTGGGATGCCTGGGTGGCTCAGTCGGTTAAGTGTTTGAATATTGGTTTTGGTTCACGTCATGATCTTACAAGTTTGTGAGTTCGAGCCCCATATCGGGCTCTGTGCTGACAGCTCCGAGCCTGGAGCCTGCTTCACATTCTGTGTCTCCCTCTCTCTCTGCCCACCCCCCAGCTCGTGTTTTACCTCTCTCTGTCTCAAAAAAATAAACATTAAAAAATTTTTTTAATAGAAAGGTCTTGAATAAATTAATCATGGTTTACAAAATTTTTTTTTGGATTGCAGAACATCTGTTGATATGGGAATTCTTTTAATGAGAAACAATTAGTATCTTTTCCATGACCTACTGTAATTAGACATATACTTATTAAGAGAAATGATTTTAGTTAACTTATATAAGTGGGGCTTGCCTTTGCAAAGAATGTGTAGGAGTCTAAGAGAGAAAATTTGGACAATTCATAAATGTCAGTGTTTTATAGAAACCATATGAAGAACTTTAACATGAAGTACATGTGAAGGTAATGCATTTCATTAAAAAAGAAATATGTACTTAAAGTGATTGATGAGAAATACAATTCTAGCAATCCAAACTGCACTGACTGCTTTAAATTTTTCAAAACATCATCAGTCACTATATATAAACTAATGAATCTACAACTAAAAGTTTGTTTTCTTACTGACCCTGTTTTCAAATAAAAATAATTGATCCCGGGGTACCTGGATGGCTCAGTCGATTGAGCGTCTGACTCGTGATTTCTGCTCAGATCATGATCTCGTGATAATGAGATTGAGCCCTACATGGGACTCTGCACTGACAGCCCAGAGCTTGCTTGGGATTGTCTCTTTCCCTCTCTCTGCCCTTCTACCTCCCTCTGCCTCTCTCTCTCTCTCTTTCAAAATAAATAAACTTTAAAAATATTTAATAATAATAATAATAAATCTGAGTTCTTCTTTTAATGTTTTATTTATTTTTGAGAGAGCACAAGCAGGGGAGGGGCAGAGAGAGAGGGGCAGAGGATCCCAAGCAGGCTCTGTGCTGATAGCAGTAATCCTGATGTGGGGCTTGAATTCACGAACCACGAGATCATGACCTGAGTTTAAGTCAGGGGCTCAACTGACTAAACCACCCAGGTGCCCCATGAATCCCAGTTCTAATAAGTATAAAAGGATATGGAAATATTTGCGACGACTAATACAAAAATGTTATTCTTCATCAAAACAATGACAAAATAAATGCCTGCAGACTTGGCTGTCCAAATTTTCTAACCTGGATTATTTTAACTGAGTGATGAAATCTTCGCCATAATTTTTTATAGGAGGAGAGCTGAGAGTGGTCTTAACCAAAAATTATTTAGTATTTGCCTTTACATTTCTGTCTCGTATCGTTTGAACATTAAGAGAAACGTAGTTGGGGCAGACTGTGAGAAATGTCAAACTACACTAGACTCTGAGGCTATCTACCTACAAAATCACAGCGTGTAATATTTGGTGTATATATCAAGAAAGAAACATTGCTCCTAATGCTTACTTGAAACATTATGCAAATAAGTTGGTCAGTAGGATTTACTTTTTCTATTCTCATTTGTATCTCAAACGTTTTGGAAGGCTGGAAGCACATCCTTTACCTTCTGTGTTAACATCCGGGACAACTGGAGGCTAGGAACTGACAAGTAGCACTGGGTTGCTTTCTAAGATTTTTAAGATGCTGACGTCACGCCACCAGTTCTTTAGGTCATAAAGATAATAGGTCATAAAGCCAATAGGTCATAAAGCAGGCGCCACACAGTTTGGCCATTATCACCTCCTCTCCCTTTTAAAAATATCATTTCAAGTCCCTTGTCCATCACAATAGCAGTGATACTCCACAGATAAGGGGTTCCAGGCAATGAACAATCAACAGGCTCTCCTCAACTGCCCCCCGCCTCCGTCATGTGTTTCTAGAACCCCCTGCTACTGCATTGGCATGGGAGTAGCAGACAAAAGGATATTTTCTTTACAAAAATCTCAAGGTTGACACCTTTTCCTTGTACTTTCCATTGTCAGCTTTGCCCTACAAGTAAGAGTCGTACATATCAGGGGTTCTGTGGCTCCTTCCGGTCAGAGGAAATCTCAAGATCTCAAAAATCGAAACCATTTACATGAGATCAAAGTAAACCATGGCTCACTGCTCAATCATCTTTCACAATTTTAGATGCTTTCCACAAGTTTTAATATGTAGCATTTTTTTTCTTTTCAGTTTTGGGTCTAGTCTAAATATTTCATAATATCCATTCTAATTTCTTTGTGGGTGGAAATGTATGTATATGCTATCAATTCTCTTATTTTCCTTATTTTCTTATTTTTTCCTTATTTTTGATTCCACCGTTAATGGATAGCATGGTCTGTAAAACACCACAAAATTACCGAAATTTGTTAAAATGTGCTGTGCAACCAGGAGTCAGTTTTTGAAAATGTTTCACACAGAACTTAAAAGAATATATATTCTCTTGCTGTTAGGGGCAAGATTGCATATATGAGCGCAGCTCAAGTTTGTTAACTATACTGTGCAAGTATTAACTAACTTTTGTCTGATTGATACGTCAGTTTCTGAAAGAAGTATATGAAAACCTGAAAGAGGTGTAATTATAGATTTACAAATTTTAGGTCATAAATTGGCAGTTTTTAATGTGAACGTGATGATGTCTTATGTGTACATAGGTAAGGATTGCTGTACTTATCTGATTTGTACTACCGAATGTCCAGAATCATCGTGTATTAGTTTTCAAGGGCTGTTGTAACTAAGTACCACAATCCAGATAGCTTAACAGAAACGCATGGGCTCACAGACCAGGTACGGCAGAGTTAGTTGCTTCTGAGGCTAAGGGGCAGAATGTGCTCCAGGCTTCTCTCCTCGGCTATTCGATGGCTGGTTTCATGTTCCCAAAGTGTACTCCCTGTGTGCATCCGTGTATCTGTCTCCAAATGTGCCCTCTTCATGAGGAAACCAGTCATACTGGATTAGGACCCACCCTAATGACCTCATTTTAACTCAGTTGTCTCTACAGGATTTCTCTGTAAATAAGATCACATTTTAAGGTACTTATAAGGTACTTAGCATGTAAGTTTGGGGGAAACACAATCCAACCCGTAACACACTTCTTTCAAAAATCATTAAAATATGGGGTAACTCCCTTTATCCCTTTTGCGCAACATTTTTGTGACATTAGGTCTTAGTTTTGTTGTGTATGTGTTTGTGTGTGTGTGTGCATTTGTGTATTTGTATATACGTTTGTGTAGATTTTTTTAATCAATCTGAGACTCTGGATTTTGTCTGATGAGCCAATGTTTTTATTTAATATGATTTCAAATATATTTAAATGTATTACCATTACATTAATTTTTCCAGTAACCAAAGTTTTGATATCTTTACTTTTCTTACCTTATTTTGAATTGATCATGTTTTCCTAAATGAAAATCATATGTTTCTATTATTTTAGTTATTACGCTTAAAATTTTGAGTTTGTAGTCTTTATTGGCACAGGTCATTAATTTGGTGGCTTGGGATTTCTACACCTCAACGATTATGTAAATTTAAACTTCACATCTTCACATGGTCTTTAACCACAACCAAACTGGAATGTTCTCCAGAATCATCCACATACATCTGTGTGCATTCCAGGCCTGACTCTGAACACTTCTTCTCATAGTTACATCCAGTTGGATACTTTTCCTTTACAAATTTTCTTTTTTTTGTTTTGATTTGGGTTTTTTGTTTGTTTGTTTGTTTGTGGACAAACATCATCCTATTCACTGACTCTAGGCTGAGTTTCCCACACCAATCACATTGTTCCATGCCCTGCCAGCAAATTATGTTCTTTCTTCCACGTGCTTTCCCAGAAAACAGATTGTTTGATATTTTCAATTGTTTAAAGGATTCTAAGGCTCCAAGAAACCAAGTTTTCTTCTAACTAGACTTAGTCCTGATGCTCCCAAAACATTGTTACCACTTCAGGTGGGTAATTTATATCAGTTTATTTAGCCTTTATTCAACTTGTTTAGTTTGACATGGTATTTTATTTTAAAATTTGAATAATTGGAATCTATACCAATTCAAAATTCACTATAATTCTCATTCTAACTCCTCCTGGTCCTGGAGGACATAAGAGCAAGGTCTACGTTCTTTGGACAATGCCAGATGCTTTCTCCTGTGTTGCTCAAGTAGATGTACTCTTGGTGAATGACCCATTGAAAATATTCTTAAATCACAAAACTAAAAGGCAACCAACAGAATGGAAGAAGATATCTGTCAATAGTATATCATATAAAAGGTTAGTATCCAAAATTTATAAAGAACTTCTCAAACTCAACCTCCAAAAAACAAATAATCCAGTGAAGAAACGGGCAGAAGACATGAATAGACACTTTTCCAAAGAAGACCTCCAGATGACTAAAAGACACATGAAAAGATGCTCAACATCACTCATCAGAGAACTACAAATCAAAACCACAGTCAGGTACCACCTCACGCCTGTCCGAATGGCTAAAATGAACAACTCAGGCAACAACAGATGTGCGCGAGGATGCGGAGAAAGGGTAACACTTCTACACTGCTGGTGGGAGTGCAAACTGGTGCAGCCACTCTGGAGAACAGTGTGGAGGCTCCTCAAAAAGTTAAAAATAGAGCTACCCTACAATCCAGCAACTGCACTACTAGGTTTTTATCTGAAGGATACAAAGGTGAAGGGGCACATGCACCCCAATGTTTATAGCGCCATCGACAACAGCCGAACGATGGAAAGAGCCCAAATGTCCATCAACTAATGAATGGATAAAGAAGATATGGTATATACATGTATATGGTATATATACATGACATATACACACACACACACATACACACACACACACACAATGGAATACTACTGGGTGATCAAAAAGAACGAAATTTTGCCATTTGTAACAATGTAGCTGGAACTAGAGTGTATTATGCTAAGTGAAATAAGTCAGAGAAAGACAAATATATGATTTCACTCATATGTGGAATTTAAGCAAGAAAACAGATGAACACAGGGGAAGGGAAGGAAAAATAAGATAAAATCAGAGAGGAAGGCAAACCATAAAAGCCTCTTGAGAACAGAGAGCAGACGGGGGACTGCTGGTGGGGAGATGGGCTAGGTGGGTGGGTGATGGGCATCGGGGAAGGTATTTGTTGGGATGGACACTGGGTGTTGTAGGTAAGTGATGAATCGGTGGGTTTTGCTCCTGAAGCCAATACTACACTGCATGTGAACTGACTTAAATTTAAATAAATACATTTATAAATTTTCAATTTAATTTAATTTAATTTTAAATAAAAGGTTCCTAAGTAATTATTCCACAGGAGGAAAAAATTGGAATGATTTAAATGAATCTCTTCACCTTTTAGAGAAGACAGTTTTGTTCTTAAAAAAAATGACACTATGAATTTGTGTTAGTTTATAATATTCATACATTATACTAATGTACGTTTTATGTATTTTAAGTAAACAACTGATTTTTACTCAATAATGTGATACATAGAAATAGAAACATACAATATATTTTAAATTTTGAGTCAGAGATCCTTCCTTAAATGATCTTCCTTTATTCCTACTATTTGAAGATATATTCTCACACATGAAATTAAGAGTATTCTCGAGCCCATTGACCAAATTATGGATGATGGGTAGCTAGATAAATAATGAATAAATAATTAGATAGTATATACCCCTTCCAAAGATAAAAAACAAGTAAAAATTTTTCACATTAGATTATTCTCACACACACAGATTCCAAACGTACACCAATATTTGGTAGCAAGATATAAGAGAAGAGAATATATTTTAACGTTTATTTACATATAATCTATATTTTATATATATGTCATAATATTGTTATGTATAGAATAGTACCACATATATATATATATATATATATATATATACACACGCCAGATAGATAGATATGTGTTATATATATATATATATATATATATATATATATATATAACATATTTCTGTTAATAATTAAGTTTAAAGAAGTTCTCCTCACTTGTTTTACAAAGTATATTTAGAACACAAAATGAGTTTCATAATTTGGAGAAATATACTATATTCTATACCTCTAGTTTATGTTCGAGATGCAAATTTAAACAGATTCATTTCTGATGCTTGAAACAAAAGTCTGCAAATTATCTAATACAAGGGCTAAAAACATAGCATATAGAGTTATATTTACGATAGAAATGTTAGCACTACATATGTTTAGTACATCATCCCTCGTTTTGTTTTTTTTTTTAATTTTTTTTTTTAACGTTTATTTATTTTGAGACAGAGAGAGACAGAGCATGAACAGGGGAGGGGCAGAAAGAGAGGGAGACACAGAATCTGAGGCTCCAGGCTCTGGCGGTCAGCACAGAGCCTGACGTAGGGCTCGAACTCACGGACCGCGAGATCGAGACCTGAGCCGAAGTCGGACGCTTAACCGACCAAGCCACCCAGGCGCCCCACCATCCCTCGTTTTGTATACCCACGAGGAACAAATCGGTTTTACATTGCTTTTTACAAACTCTACCATGCCAATAAATGTTGAGGACGCTCAACCAAATACGGCTCTTAATAAAGTGCCTCTTTCCTAAAATGGAAGATAAGATTCCTGTGTGAGCTATCCATGAACTTGATTTAATTTACTAATAAACCATATTTTATTTTCAAATAAAAATGCATTACACATGACATTGGGCAAGGCATGTCTGAAGGAACTGCAGTTCAATTATAGTTCGGTAAGTCTATATTAACATCAGTTCACAATTAAGCTAAAAAATGCAAAACTGCTTACCCAAATCCCCAACAAATTTTCCTACCTCTGCCTCCCTAACATACTGACCACATGATCTGACCACACGATCGTAATAGACAGGTCAATATAAGGACTCATTCTTAAACATTGTTATTTGCCGTATGTGACTGTTGAAGACTGCTTGTCAGGTAAATGCTCTATTTTTAATTGCCAGTCTCAAATAAAAACAGTCTACACCCCTTCAACTACATGGTGTGTAGCTCCAATGTGCAGGGTGACCACTTATACACAGAAGAGAGAAGAGTAGACGTTAAAGAGCCCCTCAAAGAGAGGAGATATTTTCCTACCTTTTCAAGCAATCATACAACGTGGCTAAAAAACTGCTTTTCTTTAGCAGAGGACATCAGGAAAAGACGAAGCCCAAGAATGCTTTCATCTTCTTTGCAAACACCTCCTTGTGGATCCCTCCTTCCTCCCAGATGAGAGAGGTGTCACACGTAAGAAACATTAAATTTTACCTCCAGCAGATTTCATGGCAGAATATAACATGTCAAATACTGTTAACGAATACACTTGGATTCTCAGTGTTTTATGGTTCCCTGGAATAAACAAAATCACTAAGGAAGAAACACTTGTGTCATCACACTTGTGTGGCCTAGAAAACATATAGAAGAATACACACACACAAAGACACACGCACACACACATACAAAACTGAAAACAGCATTCGCATTTGGACCGCAGGAATGGAATACAAAGGTTTATATATCCTTGGGAAATATTTGAAATTTTTATTGTGTGCAATATGAACTTTTAAAAATGAAACATTTAAAAAACATAGTCAAATAAATGAAATGCAGTAAAATGAAGAAAGAAAAAAGGTAATCTGCATTATAACCATATCTGTAAGGGGGACTGAATATTTTCCAATTGTCGACTGACGGACAAGCTTGAAAATTCCCGTGTTCCATTTTAAATGATAATTTGATGCTGTTATTTTGATATTTGCTTATGGTTAATGAACCAAACATTGACCAGGTGGCATCCACGTTAACATGTGGCCAGGGTATAAAAAATAACACGAGATACCATGCAGGTCTTGCTTCAACTTGAAGAAAAGGACACAATGACAAATGAACAGGACGAGAAGCCTCAACTCTTAGCTGTGTTACTGTCATTTGCAATACGCTTGCTGTGGTTGTTTCAGAGGAACAAATTACACTTCCACGAGGTTTGGCTTCATTTCACTTTGTTGGGTTTTGAAAGGCCACCAAATGTCAAGCTTTTGGGACCTGCTACGTTTTGCCTTTCGAAACGTTAAGTAGAAATTATTTTGGATTTCAAAAGGCATCAAATGTCAAACCTTTAGGACATACTACGTTTTGCCCGTAAACTTTTTTGTAGAAGTTATTTGGGATCTTGGGAGGGGATCACCAGCACATTTTTAAAATAATGATGTGTATCATCATCAAACTCCAAAAACATCTTTCTTCACTCATAATACTAAAACCATGAGGATATTTTGACTAAAATGTGTCCTGCACTTTATGCAATGCTTCTAAATACTGGGAGATGATGCCTGTTGTTAAATGTCTATTTTGCAACTGGGTATCAGTAGAGTTATCACCCTAAGAGCCTCCCTGGGCAGGACACTACATGAAGTCTCTCCTCAAAGGTTCTAGAACAACGAATTTCTTAAAGAAATCTACCAACAACTGTAACCAGCCCCTACATATGGGTGCACAATATTTTAAAAGCATTGATTATAAGAAACTCACCTAACGTACTAAATATCCAACTCTGAGTATAGCTAAACCTGTTCTCTATTGGGCTGTATTTTTTAATTTTTATTTTTTATATTGGGTTGTATTAGAGATGCTATACAGAGTGCCAAAATTAGAAGAAACCTCATAGCACGACCTTTCGTTTAAGCCGCAGACATTTCCCATTTTTCTGACAGTAAATTCAGATTTGAATTGTTCCCAAGTTGCTCAGACTTGGAAAATTTCAATTTCGACATCTCACACGTGATAAGAATGGCACAAGGGAAAGGCAGGTATTGTGCTCCTTTGAAGGCTCGTTCCCTTCACGGTGTTTGTATTTCCCAGCCAAATGTACAACATAGCAAGCTCCCCCAAATTATACTTTCCCTGACTTCCCCCTAATGTTCTACAAGTTAGAGCCTAGTGACGGTTACCGGAAGTGCGTTTCCAGCAAAGTCTGGCCATTATCTAGGTTCTAGATGCAAAAGACAGAGCGCGATGAGGAAAGCAGCATCACGCGTTGTGCCGAAGCTATCGCAAAAATCTTTCCAGATGATTTCTTTGAGTGCAAAACGCATTCTCTCAAAATTCCTGGAGATCATAAAATCTCTCTGAATTTTGACATGCGAGCTTTTCCACAATCCTCAGATCTAAAAAAAACAAAAAACAAAAACCAAAACAAAACAAGGCTGCATGATATTCTTTTCATTTCCATGTACGGCCAATAAAACTGGTAGCTTCCAATACGAAATCCTTCTTACAATAAAATAATTCCTATGTACTTTATAGACTTGAATTTTTGCATTACTTCACGGTACATTAGAAGATGGAAAGACAAAAGATCTCCAGTGTGTTGGAGAGTTAAATGAACTACGTTGTCAGTGACTTCTGCGCCTGGAGTGTGACTCCGGGTGAAAAGTACTGAAGTCCGACGTGCCTGTCTTTTCCTGAGAAATTCCCCCACTCAGGGCTCAAGAGCGATGACACTGGTTAGCGTTTCTCCGGGGAATCGGCCGGGTCTCCGCAAACCGGACAGCAGGTTCCTTTCACCGACTCCAGACGGGGGCACGCAGCCAGGGGACAAGTCTCCACCACGCAGGTGACCTGGCCACTCTGAAAGGCAACATTCAAAGCTCATGTCCACGTTTCTGACAGTGACATGACCTTTTTAAAAGTTTCTGCTGATACGCACTCTGATTGGCTCTCTCAATGTCACGAAAACTTACCCACTGTATGAGCTCATTTTTACACGTAACCCTGCCTGATGCCTTATTTCTAAACGTGCAGCATGAAAGGCGAGGCTGGAAGTTCTGGCTTATAAAATGCTACCTCCCAAACCGTAGGGCACGGGGTGTGACCTACACGAGGAAGCTCGTGGGTTTTCATCGTGGGGAGAGGATCGGCATCAGCTCTGTTCAAAAACTCAACTCGACAAACACTGAGCGGCTCCCTTCTGGTGGATCCCAGGAGACACGTTTTAACACTTAACCAAGTGCTTTCAGGCAACGCCACCATCGCGAGCCTGACTGGAGAACAAGGAGATGAACTCAAGCCCCATTTCCGCCTCTGTTTACCCGTGTGACCTTGGGAAAAGCCCACTAAACACCCGGAGCATCAGCTCCCTCAATCATCAGTGAAAATGTGAAAAGCCCACATGGTGTCCAACAAGTGCTCCTTAGGGAGCGGCCGTATTTACATCGATAACCAGAAACCTCGAGAACTCACATCAGTAGCTTGGCCTTGAAAACAGGCCTCAAATCTACTCACGAGAGAGACCGCAGTCCCTCTCTTGAATTCTTCAGCTACGTCTCAAGTGGCAGGCCAGCAGGAGTCAAACAGGAGGAGGAAGATGGAGAAACTTCTGGCAACGCGTACCTTACACGCACAGCGAATGCAGTCGTCTTTCATCCAGTGTTCCTGGTCTCTCCTCTGAATCCCTTCATCATCCGTGCATCCCGCCTGCCTGAGGCGTGCCTCCAGCTTGTTTATCTGACAGAGGAGGCGAAGGAAAGGAAGTGGGAATTGAAACAGTGGCAACAAAGCAGATAACTAACACGGTGTGATGAAATGCTCTATCGTGTGAGCACACACCTAGAGGGCGAAAGAAACTTCAAAGCCAACATCATTTTTCTTAACTTTTTTTTTTTACCCCAAACTTACTGACTCTCAGTCATCTAGGGTCGAAGCTAATAATTCCCTAGATGTGGCAAAATATTGAAGACGGATCTGATATCTGACACGGGTAAGTTACAAAGAATAGGATTAGAATCAAAGGAGTGACATTAGATATTTGAGAGAAATCTTCTCGGTAGTCATGCATCTTAATTCAACAAGTCAAGAGTTTATTTTCTTGTACTCAGGTGATCATAAACAGCATTCCTTGAACACATGTTTATTAGATTTCAAAGAGAAAACAATCCAGGGTGTCCAGGAGCTTAAGATTTGGTAGAACAGCGGGTCAGTAAGTCACAGTTAGATAATGAGGGTACGTACATCAGAGGGAAAGCAGATGGCAACCCTCTCTCGGTTCTCCCTCAGGGAATAAGGGAGGCCTCACGTGGGGAAAAGCATTTGAGCTGTAAGCGGACATATGACAAAAGCATTCAGAACGAGCAGGGAAAAGGCGTTTCAGACAAAAGGGAAAAACTCCGACCAAAGCATGGGGACCACAAACAGGTCAGTATCTCGGGAATATACATTGCTGTGGAAGGGTAAAAGGCACAGGGGGAGTGCTGAGGTAGTCAAGGCAGCCATAAAATCAGGACCTTAAGAGTCTGATGAATTAATTTAGATATTACAGTCTCTAGACAATGGGGGAAGAATTACAGTGATCACTGTAAGGACATTATGAAGGCAGACCAGTGAGGGCAGAGGAGATCCACATGGGCTCAGCTGAGAAAGGGAGAAGTGAGAGTGGGAAACGCCACCGGGCAGGTGGAGCTCGCTGGTGGGCCTGGGGGGAGGGAAGGGAGAAAAATGCAAGACTGCGAAGTGCCAGGTTTCACAAGGCCCCTAAATGATGGTGACATTCGCCAAGATACATTCTAGAGAGCGCATTACGAAAGAGTAATGGTCCACAGAGAAATTAAACATGCTTAATTAAGAGGAATTTTAGAAAGGATGAAAATAATATAGTTTTCCAAAAGAAGAGGCTAAGTCCAAGAGCAGTGAATGACTTAGGAAAGTTGCGGCTGCACTGCTATGGGCTGAACAGCGTCCCCCAAAAGTCGTATGCTGGAGCTCTAACCCCCAATACCTCAGAATGTGACTGTATTTGGAGACAAAGTCCTTAAGGAAGTAATTAACTTCATGGGGCACCTGGGTGGCTCAGTTGGTTAAGCACCCGCCTCTTGTTTTTTTTTAAAAAATTTTTTAACGTTTATTTATTTTTGAGACAGAGAGAGACAGAGCATGAATGGGGGAGGGTCAGAGAGAGAGGGAGACACAGAATCGGAAGCAGGCTCCAGGCTCTGAGCTGTCAGCACAGAGCCCGACGCGGGGCTCGAACTCACGGACTGTGAGATCATGACCTGAGCCGAAGTCGGACGCTTAACCGACCAAGCCACCCAGGTGCCCCTCTCGGTTTTGACTCAGGTGATGATCTCACGGTTCCTAGGTTTGAGCCCCATGTCGGGCTCCGTGCTGATGGTGTGGAGCCTGCTTGGGACTCACTCTCCTTCTCTCTCGGCCCCTCCCCAGCTCATGGCTCGCTCATGCTCTCTCTCTCTCTCTCTAAAAATAAATAAATAAACTTAAAAAAAAATTTTAAGTAATTAACTTAAAATGTGGTCATGGAGATGGGGCCTCACCCAGTGACTGGTGTCCTTCTGAGAAGTGTAGATTAGGGTCCAGACACCCAATGACAAGTTCATGTGAAGAGGAAAACCAAGGAGAGAGACCTCAAGAGAAACCAATTCTGTCAGCACCTTAATCCGGGACTTCCAGCCTCCAGAACTCTGAGAAATAAATTTCTGTCGTAAAGCCACCTAGCCTGTGGTGTTTGTGACTTCTGTGCTAGCAAACTCATATGAGCATCATTAGCACTAGATCCTATATTCTCAAAAGACCTTTCTAGTGTGTGTCTAAGAATCATTATGTTTTTCTCCTCTAGTGAACGTTCCTTTCAGATTCTCTGAACTCTGTTATTTGGTGGGAAATTATAAAACAATTTCAAAGACTTGACCATTGTTCCTTATATGTGACAGAAACTGCTGTGCCCAAGAAAAATTTGGATACAAACAAGAGACCAAATTAGATGTCCTGAAGACGTAAAAGCAATGATTTATTTTTAAGTGGTAATTGAGCACCTGCTATATGTCACCTAGTCCTAGGGAAGACTACAATGATAAATATTCCTGGGTTTCTCTTCTTAAGGAGTCTGCAGTATAGTAGGGGAGAGAGGATTTGTGCAAAAATAAGTATGCTACAAGCCCATATGTTGTGTGTCATAAGAGCATACACACAATGGCATGAGATTTCAAGGAAAAACAATTATTTCTAGGGAAATGGGGTAGAAAAGGGAGTAATCAGGGAAGAATTTACAATTTAAATGGTACTTGTGCTAGGCCTTGAATAAAGATGGCATTTGGCTATGGGAGTATTTATGTACATGAGCATGTGGGCAAGGGGACAGTACATTTCAGCTAGAGGGAAAATATGTGAATGAAGTTAATAAGAGGGGAGGGTGAACAGCGAGATTTTAACCTGGGGGGAAAGAAAAACATAAAACGTGAGAAAAGTTATTTGGAAATTAGATTTAAAAATGGGTTAGGACTACATTTTAAAGAGCCAAGAATACTCATGAACTTGGAATTCATGAAGGAAACAAAAAGTCTTGATGTAAAAATAATAAATAAATAAATAAATAATAAATAAATAAAATTGATCATGTAAAATATTTGACCACATTTGGGTTGAAGTAGGACAGCAGGATGGGCCTTTGGGGGTAATTTATTATTATAGTGGCTACACTTGGGAAGTGACATCCATTGTTCATTAATTTGTTCATTACCCAATAGGATTATTAAGTATGCAGTATATGCCAGCTAAACACTGATGAACTAAAAGGCTAAATCTATGGCTTCATGTAAGCAGTGAGAATGAAGACAATTGTAGGATAAATTAAAAATTATGATGGAGGCAGGAATGATAGGGTTTTACAATGACCAGATGTGGACTGAATTAGTCTTTGCCTGAGCAGGATCATGGGTGAACGAAAATCATATAAATCTCTAGAGATGTTAGTGATTATGGTCTAGAAGACTAAGACAAAAAACAAAAACAACAATACTTTTATTTCCAAAAATACTGAGAACATGAAAACATTAGTAATGTTGAGTAAGTCCAAAACAAACAAAAAAAAAAACAGGAGAGGCAATTCTAAGGTATGAAAAAGATATTTAGGTGACAATTTCTATCCTCAAGGAGAAAACTATAGAAAAGCAAAATAGACAAATGACAGCAACACATCCATTGTAAATTCCTGGAGCTCAGGGGAATAAAGTATTTTCAAATGACAAAGAAACTATTTAAGGGAAATAGTCTGAGAACTATGTACCATAAATGTAAGAGATATAATGCACGATGAAATTTTGTTCTGGACTTAATTATAAAGTCTTGAGAATAAAAGGCTGTTTGGTGGGAAGTCAAAAAACATGCTGGACCATAACTTTCTTTTGCCTATTTTCCCATGTGCTTATTGCTAGTGTACCGAAATACAATTTATTTTTGTATGTTTATCTTGTGTATATTCTGTCCTGCGACGTTGGTGGACTTACTTATTAATTCTTGGAATAGTTTGGTAGATTTCTTGAAATTTTCTAAGACCTCTTAGAAAATCATCTTAAAATAGTTTTCTTTCTTTCTTTCCAATTGGTAGACCTTTTCCTTTTCTTGCCTTATTACACTGGCAAGGACTCCCATCACTGTGATTAATAAGAATGGTGACAACGGGCATCCTTATGTATTGGCAATTCTAGAAGGAAAGCATTCAATCATTCACCATTTAGCCTACTACATTACAGTGGGTTACACTGATTGATTTTGAGCATTAAGCCAGTCTTGTATTCCTCAAATAAACTCCACTTAATTATGTTGTATAATTCTTTTCACGTATTGCTATATTTTATTTGCCAATATTTTATTAAAAGTTGTTGCATCCATGTTCCTGAGGAATATTGGTCTGTGGTTTCTGTCTTTATATTGCTTTTGTCTAGTTTTTGGTATCAGATTAATACTATTTTCAAAAAATGAAAAGTTTTCCTTCCTCTGCTATTACTGGAAAATTACTGTTAATTTTTCTTTAAAAATTGGTAGACTTCTCCAGTGAAGCCATCTGCACATAAGAATTTGGGGAAGAGGTTTTTTTAAATTAATAATTCAATTTCTTTGGCAGCTATAAAGCTATTCAAGTAATCTATTTCATATTGGGTGAATTGTGGTAGTTTGTGTTTTTCAAGGAATTAGTCCACTTGATCTAAGTTTTCAAATTTAGGTGTGAAGATTTTCCTTCTTTTTGCACTGAATTTATTTAGTTGTTACTTTTCTAGGTTCTTGAGATAAAAATTTACATTGATTTGAGAGACACTTCCTCTTTTCTATTGTCTGTATTTGGGGCTACAAATTTCCCTCTCTGTGCTACTTTATGTTAATTTATGCTCCATTCTCATTCAGTTCGTTGTATTTTTTTAATTTCCCCTTGACACTTCCTCTTTGATTCATAGACTCTTCAAAAGTGTGTTGCTTCCTTTCCAAATATTTGGTCACTGTCCTGTTGCTTTTCTCTTATTTCTAGTTTTACTGTGCTGTGTTCAGAAGGCAAGCTCTCTATGACCTGAATTCTTTAAAATTTATTAATGTTTCTATTATAATCCAGAATAAAGTCTGTTTTGGTCCTGGAGATGGGCACTTGAAAAGAGGGAGTGTTCTGTTATGTTAGAGCGAGTATGCTATACAAATGATCCTACTGTTTGAAGACATTTTTGCATTCTTCTGAAACTTACTGACTTTTCCTCTTAGATGTTCTCTGTATCATTGAGAAAGGAGTGTTAAAGTTTTGAACTAAGCAGATTTGTCTATTTCTCTTTTCAGTTTTATTAGTTTTTGCTCCATATATTTCAAATATTTTCCAGTTCTCTTAACTAGTGCATGTATGCTTAGGACTTGTCTTCTTTGCGGTTGGTTCTTTTATCATTATAGAATATCCCTTTCTGTCCTTGGTAATCTTTCCTCTGAGATCTGTTTTCTCCAAAATTAACTTAGCTACTCCTGCTTTATTTTGATTCATGTTTGCATAATATATATTTTCCACCATTTTACATTCAACCTTCCTATATTGTTACCTTGGAAGTTAGTTTCTTATAGACAGCTTAGAGTTAGGTTATGCTTTTTATTTATTTTTATTTTTTTTTAATTTTTTTAACGTTTATTATTTTTTTTTTGAGACAGAGAGAGACAGAGCATGAATGGGGGAGGGTCAGAGAGAGAGGGAGACATAGAATCCGAAGCAGGCTCTGGGCTCTGAGCCTCAGCACAGAGCCCGATACGGGGCTCGAACACACGGACCATGAGATCATGACCTGAGTCGAAGTCGGATGCTTAACCGACTGAGCCACCCAGGCGCCCCAGGTTATGCTTTTTAAATAGTTTGTTAATATCTGTCTTTCAATCGGGATATTTAGAATATTTACATCTAATAAAAGTATTGCTCTGTTAGGGCTTAAATATACCAATTTAGTATTTGTTTTGTTTTCTACTTGTGGTTTCTGTTTTTCACTTCCCTGTGTTCTTTTCTTTGAATTCCTGGTGGCTGCTTTAAAATCCCTCTCATATCATTGTAGTATCTCTGTCACTTGAGCGTTGGATTCCACTGTCTTTTTTTTTTTTTTTCTCATTCCATTTGAGATCTTCCTGGTTCTTGGCACGATGAATAACTTTCTATTGAATATGGACATCTTGAGTGTTATGGTATGAGAACTCTGGCTGTTATTTAAACCTTCTGCTGCAGGTGTTTTCCTCTGAAACTGCTCTAGCAGGAGAAGGAGGGCAACCACACCGTTGCTTCAATGTGCGAGTAGAAGTCTACGTTTCCCACTTGGTTTCTGCTGATGCCCAAGGGAGTACTCTTCGTTAATACTATACGGAGTTGAGAGTCTTGGCTCTCCGTTGGGCCTCCACTTATACCTCACTAGCTGGGAAAGGTAGGTACGTTTTTTCACTGTTCCTCACCCAGCCTCCACGAACACCACCAGGTGGGGAAAGGAAACAGAGATCTCATTACCAGTGGGAAGCAGTGGAAGGTCCTAACTGTCCAAGAGGCCTCCTCTGACACCACCCCAGTGGGGAAGGAGAGGGGTGCCTCACCGCTACTGGGTAAGAGCGGAAGTGTCCACAGTCTCCACTGCTTTTGATGGTAGCCACCTACAAGGGATGCAAGCCCCCGTTTCCTGCTTGGCCTCCTAGGACAGTAGCCTCACCGGGGGAGTCAGGATGCCTCAATACAGCTGGAGTGGGTAGGAGTCTGGGCTCCTCACCGAGGAGCCCTGCTGACAGTGGGTGGACTCACAGTTGTCTGTTTTGTTTAGCTGGGGTAGGGTGGTTATAGCCTGCAAGTTTTCTCTAACACTAGGCTGCCCATGTCCTGGTCTTTTGCCTAGAGAGAGTGAGGTTTCGTTGGGCCTTTCTTTCCTTCTACCTATTGTCGTTTCGAAGTTGCCAGACTATTCAGCTCCAAACTGGGTTACGTGAGGAAAAAACAAAAACACTGAAACCCGGGAAACATTACGGGCCCACGGTCACTAGCCAGAAAACTTTCTTTCCTCCACCATTCTGAGTCTTCCTTTGTTGGTTTAAATGTGATGTTTAGGGTTTTTAGTCGTACATTTCAAGGAACAGACGGAATGGATCAGCTCCTTTAAAGACACAAAGTGTCAAAACTCACACAAGAAATACATGTCCTGAACAGCCTGTATCTATTAAAAAATTAAATCAGTAATTTAAAAACCTCCCAACAAAGAAAGCACCAGGCCGAGATGGAATCCCTGGTGACTTACACTGAAAGGAGAAATAAATAAGAGCAATACTTCACAACCCCTTCCAGAACATAGAAGCCAATAGAAAACTTAAAGCCAAAGCCAGATTAAGAACCAGGAGAACAGAAAGCTACCAACCAGTACCTCTCATGCACGGGGGTGGTTAAATTTGCAACAACACAGCAGATTTAATCCAACAATGTATAACGACACTTACATATCATAATCACGTGGGATTCATTCCTGGGAGACAAGGCTTTTAATATCCAAAACCAATTAGTGGAATCTATGATATCAACAGACTAAAAAAAACAAATCGTATGTTCATGATACCAGTAACAAAAAAAGACCCGACAAAATCCAACACTTACTCACGATAAAAACTCTCAGTAACTCGTAACAATGAGGAATTCTCACAAGTTGATTTTAGAAAGCTACAAAAATCATCATATTCAATGATGAGATTCAGGGGTGCTGTTCACCTAAGACGGGGAACTCATTTCTCACCAGTCCTATTCAAACTTTTACCAGAAGTCCTAGTAAATCATCTTATATTTCTTTATCTTACATTTACTATCTTACGGCATTAGTCGTAATGAAATAATAAAAAAATAAATAGGGGCGCCTGGGTGGCTAAGTCGGTTGAGTGTCCAACTTCGGCTCAGGTCATGATCTCACGGTTTGTGGGTTTGAGCCCCACATCGGGCTCTGTGCTGACAGCTCAGAGCCTGGAGCCTCCTTCGGATTGTGTCTCCTTCTCTCTCTGTCCCTCTTCCACTCATGCTCTGTCTCTCTGTCTCTCAAAAACGAATAAAGGTTAAATATATATATATATATATATATATATATATATATATATATGGGAAAAAATAAATAAATGGTATATAGATGGAAAGAAAGATACAAAATTGCCTTCATTCACAGATGACAGGATCGTCTATGTTGAAAACCCCAAGGAATTTAGAAAACCTCTCTCCTTCGGTGTTTTTTTAGTATAATCACAAAATTGTGCAATCATCAGCAGGATCGAATTTTAAAACACTGCATTACACCAAAACGAAACATTGTATGCATCAGCATTCAACCTCCATTTCCCTCTCCACTCCCGGAGCCACTGGTTTTACTTCCTATCTGTATAGATTTGTTCTGTTTACAAATCTATAGATTTGTTTACAAGCCTTACAGCTTTGGACAGCTGGTGTATCGTGTGGTATGTGACATTTGCTGACAGGTCTGTTTCACTTAGCATAATGTTTTTTTTTTTATTTTTTTTAATGTTTTATTTATTTTTGAGACAGAGAGAGACAGAGCATGAACGGGGGAGGGCAGAGAGAGAGGGAAACACAGAATCTGAAGCAGGCTCCAGGCTCTGAGCCATCAGCCCAGAGCCCGACGCGGGGCTCGAACTCACGGACCGCGAGATCGTGACCTGAGCTGAAGTCGGACGCTCAACCGACTGAGCCACCCAGGCGCCCCGCATAATGTTTTTAAAGGCTCCTCAGTGTTGTCGCATGTATCAGTACTCGATTCATTTCTACAGCCAAGTAAATATTCCATCGCATCGCACCACATTCTGTTTGATCAGTTGATAAATATTTGGGTTATCTTCACTTTTGGAATAACACTACTCCGAATACTCATATACAAGTTCACATGTGGATCTATGTTTTCATTTCTCACAGATAGGTACCTAGGAGAAGCTGAGAATTTTCTAAATCTTCAAGTTCTAGTTGCTTTTTGTTTAACATTTCCTTTTGCAATTTCTCTTTCTCCTTTTGCATTTTACTATAAGCAGGAAGGTTAAGTCAGAACATTCCTTCAATACTTTGCTTAGAAATCTCCTCAGCTAGATATCCAAGGTCATCGCTCACAGGTTAGAGTTCCACAAAACAGTAGACATAAATTACCTAAGTTCTTTGCCATTTGTAACAAGGATCATCTATCCTTCCGTGTCCAATTACATGTTCCTTACTTCCACGGGGGATCTTACCAGAAGTACTTTTAACATCAGACTCACCTCATGTCATTTTTCTTATTCTTGATTACCTACTCTCCAGCCATACTCGACATCTTTCTGTTTCTTATGTATGTCACAACTTCCTTTAGCTTTCATTGTTTCACTTTCCATGGTTTGTTACATTAGTTAATGTTACGTTGGTAACATTACCTGTCCCTTAATTCAATAGAAGCCTCTGGAGTATCTTTGGTTCCTTTCTTTCACTCATCCTCATATACTTGTTCAATAAAGTGATGGATCTGGGTTTTCTGGAACAGTTATAATTTATGCTTTTCTTCTCCAGGCTAAATTATTATTATTTTTGCCCCCGTTGAACTCATGAAAAGACTCACTTTGGCTTAATAAATTACAATGGTCAATCTGTTGCTCTGTATATCTCTCTTCATACCTGTTTGTTTGTTTAAACGAATTTTAATTCAGACCAAGAATTTTGTCTTTGTGACCACAAGGTGTCTTTCTAGCTTCACATTCCGTCCTTCCCACCACCCAACCAATTACCAAGTTAGAGCGAAATATACGATCTTGCCTAAATATGGGCCATGGATTACCTATCATTAACTTATCATCAACTGCACCTTTCCACAGATCTCAGGAGAAATCTAGACAACCATACCCCAATCTCTTTCCATGTATGGTTCTGGGTTAGTCCTACCCATGAGAGGCACTCACGTACGATTGGGAAGGAGAGCAGTATTATTTTCGAGCACTGTTGTTAACAGGTACACAGGCTGACCTCGAGACTTCTGCAAAATTGCTGAGATTCACTGTGGCTTCCAGGTAAACTCCTGTGGACCAAATAGCTTCCCGCACCTGATTCTATGACTTCTGTTCCTCTCACTTTTCCAAACAGTTGTGAAAACCTCTGACTTCTTGTATGAAAATCCAATATTTCTTGGAACAACTAGAGGAGTTTCTGTTATTTTCACTGAGACCTGACTTATACAATACATCCCCTTGGGTAATAAAATAAGTTTACAGTTTACATTTAATTTCAGAATTTCATCTTTCTATTGAGAAAACCATAACAAGAAATAACAAACTATCAGAAACTATCAGAAAATAAAATTCCCTCTAAAATGTCATAAAATTGATGTGGTATTCCAAATGATTTTAAGTAAACACATGCAAATAGTTCAGTGAGATCTGTGCATCTCCCCTGTGCTATTCGTCAATACTCAAAATTAGGCACTTTTTGAGTTGTGTCATAAGGTCTGAGATCTGACTGTGTACGATACAATTTCTGAAAAGTGACAGAAAAAATAAGTTGCCTGTCATGATTATGTAATTCTGTGAAAATTTAGTTCCATATAGTAAAACAGGTAGACTCCATTTTTTATCACCTTGTGGCCCTGGAAATTGCATCAAAATATACAGGACATTTTCTTTTCTACAAGCAAAAGCTATATCTGCAAGATAAATTCCTAGCCTATAATGTTTTAAGTAAATTCTAGCTCTGGCTAATAATGTCACAACGACAGAGGTATAAACAACATAAAGCTCAACCATAAAATAATGAATACCTGTATGATAGGGTCCTAGAAAATGAGAAAATATACCCATTATACTAAAGCGTTGTGGAAAAAGCATATACCATATGAAGACCACGGTTCAATTTTATTATGTCTTGACATTTATACCAAAATATAGTATATGCTTCTCTTATTAATTTTAAATATTAAATGCAACCTTGTCTACCTTATTTAACTTGAATAGAACTTGAAATAAGTGGTTTAAGACCTGATTTGGATGGCTTGGATTTCCTTTTAAAAATCTGATGGCTTGAGTCTGATATATGTCTTATTATACTCTATATTCATTCAACATGATACCAGGGATCTGAGATTTTGTCCCCAAGTTTCAACTCTTCTTTATAAAGTACTTACTGTGACACCAATTTGAAAACCTCGCTCAGAGTTTACTTTTAATTAAAGGTATACTTTTTTAAATATCATCTCATTATTTATTATATACAACCACCTCCCCGACCAGACACCCTCCACAGCCAAGTAAATCAGGCACTATCAAAAACTGAAATAATTAAATGTTCTGAGTGTAGCTTTGGCTCTAATTATCTCTGCAATGATCAGAATCATATTTAAAGGGCAAATATAATCCGCTATAATCCACCGATTACAATGCAGCTAGAATACCATGGAATTTGCAGACCACTTTCATTACTTTGATTCTATCATGGTTAAGGGATCAACATCAATGCATATCTTTTCTAGACATTCCAAAGTCACCTAATAAATGTAAACGACAAACAACGGAAACTGTCAAGACTGACACTATCTCACAGCCCCGTAGACATAATGCACCTAGGGTTAGAAAGTAAAGGTCGAAACCCTTCGCTAATAATGAAGGTTGGAATCTTTTCTCATAGACAAGGGACAGGTCTCAAGAACAACAATAATCTCCTGTATGATGAGTACCACTATGGACTACTGTTTCCATATCCTGTTTAATCTACTTCTTCATTGTCTTTAATTTGACCAAGAAAAATACACATGACTTTATCTGGACGCTCATTTTTCATACATCAAAGCGTTTGAGTTTTGTTTTTTATTTATTTACAGGATATATTGCATCCATGTTGACGGGCAATAGAAAAGCCACAAAGCTGCACACGCTGAATCGTCAGAAATGTCTGTCTTTAGCTAAGAGGCTCACTTTCACCATTTCAACGCTGAAACGCAGGTCTTTGTACAGTAATGACAGATTAGTAGCAAATCCTAAGGGCTTCTCCTATCTGAAAATACGGCTTGCCCTCAGCACTCCTGTCTTCTTCCTGTCCACCTCTGAGTGCCTACTGCTCTGGTCCTAGGTGTAGCTGTAGACGCTCCTGAGAGCCACCCAGGAAATGGGTTCCATTTATCTGTGTTCCATTCTCAACTCTTCTCCTTGTTCAATCGCCTTTACACGATCTGCATTGATTTCCCAATGCTGGTATTACGTCACAGTTGTTTCTTTATCCCATTTTTTACCTGTGAAGATTTTGTTAGGCGTCATTCAGTGCGCACACGGCTCTGTGCACCACTGCAACGTCTTCCCATCTGCGGAAGGGAAACCTCGGACTTCTAGAAGAGCTCTCAGGACCTTTTAACTGCCTCTTCCAGCCTTGTCTGGTCCTAACACACCCTTTGTATTCCTGATAGCTCTGACACTCTTTGCATTACAACAAAAAGACTGCTTTTCAACAAGCACAGGAAAACCCTGGATGGCGAGTAACCTGTTCTGTGAGTGTTCCACCAGAAGAGCAAACACTTCTAATAAATTTTAACTCGATAAACGAGCGATGTCTTGCAACACGAGGAGTACGTGATGCCGAATGTCACATGATCACAACCGAGCCCATGGTTCTTCTTTTTTTTTTTTTTTTTTTTTTTTTCAACGTTTTTTATTTATTTTTGGGACAGAGAGAGACAGAGCATGAACGGGGGAGGGGCAGAGAGAGAGGGAGACACAGAATCGGAAACAGGCTCCAGGCTCTGAGCCATCAGCCCAGAGCCTGATGCGGGGCTCGAACTCACGGACCGCGAGATCGTGACCTGGCTGAAGTCGGATGCTTAACCGACTGCGCCACCCAGGCGCCCCGTCCATGGTTCTTCTTGCTGGCTCGCCAGCTCTCTCTCTCTCTCTTTCACTGCGGGATTTTGGGGGATCATCACCCATGCTTGGAAGTTCAATCTCAGGCCGCGGTGTTTGTCAGTAATCAGTGATTTTTCAGAACGTTGGGAGGTGCCCACAACTGGCATTAGTATATTTTTTGTCACTTCAAAGGACCTATGGACAGTCCTTTGATTTTCCGTACAAGAGTAAGCTTAGGAATGCTCTGCTTCATTCTAGGTCAGGCTGACTCTTCAGTCAGACCCTTCCCTCTGCTGCCTGATTGTCAGTTACATTAAGTACAGTATATGACAAGAGTTGATTAATACTGTACTGTAGTCAACATTCGTGTGAGCGTATACAATGGCCCATTAGTGATAGTGAAAGTCGTCCCATGCAATAGCCCTCCTTTCTCTTGTCTCCCTCACACCAGCCATGAAGGTTTCAAAGGTAAGTGCAGGTTAAGTTATTTTTCTCTACGTTTTATATTTTCTTCATTATTTTGCGCCTTATTGCAGTATTGTAATCATTTTTATGTGAATATTTTTTGGTTGTGGAATGAATCATCTGAGTTTCTATTACTTCTTACGGGGACATCCGCTTTGATATACAAGTGCTTTGGATCACAAACACGTTTCCATAACGAATTATGCTCGCAAACCAAGGTGTCAGGCACAGAGAATCCAGCGGTGAGATCGTCCCAGCTATTAAGAAATTTACAATGGAATGGAAGAGACAGAGCAAATTAACAGGGAAAACACTTTTTCTGGATAGATTTAGAGATAACGTGCGACCGCAGAGTGTTATTGGACACGTAGCAGGGCCAGCTACTGTAGTCTTAGGGTATCTGGGAGGCTTCTAATCACTATAAAACATATCAAAGGTGTAATTATCACCAACAACATGTAGATAAAATTGGACTGAAATGTTGCTTATGGATTCTACCTGTGTCTGCAAATCCCATAAAAGAGGTTTATGAAAAAAAGAATTTCCTACATAAATAAATAGACTAGTGTTTAAAATCAGCAGGGTCCACCTTCTGCAGCCCAGTGCTAAGGACTCTGCCCTGCCATTATAATTTATCTCTTCTATGACACGTGAGCTCACTGCAAATGAAACAGAGGTTCCCAGACTCAATGATGTCCCAGAGTCCTAGGTCACCTCAATCAGGCCAAGATAGAATAACCTGAACCTTTAAGAATAACCTTCTAGAAACAATGCTTCACATCTTTCAGATTTATGTTCAGACTCAGATTGGACCCGTGACCGGACAAGTGGGCGTTCTGGTCACAAGGACGGGCACTGATGGGTAGGTAGAGCACTGACGCGGACCGTGGCTGCGGCCAGCCCCTCGGGGTGGCACACACAGCAAGCAGGTAATCGCCCATTTCTATGCGAGATGATATGTTTATGTTCACACGCAACAGTAATACATTGAGAGGGTTACTGTTCACAAAGTGCCCCTGCCATATAATCTCATATGATTCTCATTACATTCCTGAAAGTCCAGAGGCCGGACACTTGCTCTGAGTGGTTACATAAATTGCCCAGGTCACACAACTCGTAAAATTGGAAGTTCCTGGCAGCAGACCCTGGGTTCTTCTCACACCCCCCGCAGTGCTTTCTGCCTCAAGGCGCTGACGGTACAAAGGAAAGCATATACTGAAGCCAGTAACACTGAAGTCAAAGAAACAGCCAGCATGGCACCGTGCCTTGAAAGAGATCAGACTCCATGTCTGAATAAAACCATCGAATTGCCGTTTCTAATCAAGCCAAATCTCTCATGGGTTCCTTCCCAAGTTTTAGGAAAAGTGAAATAAACCATGAGCCAGGACAACTGAGAAAATAAGCAAAAGTGCGGAGGCATGTGGAAATTTCATTTTCAACAATCACTTTTTCAGAAAAGGAAAGCCAGACAAAGCAGTAATCCCTAAGATGCTTGCTTGACTCCATTTCAAAAAAAAAAAATTATAAGAAAAGTATGCGTTGTGCCTGTTACAAATTATCTACATCCACAGAGATGAAGAGAGAATCAAACACAACTATTTAGGGATGCACTGAGCAGGAACAGAGCCCCCGACACAGGAACCCTCGTGTGCGGAACACATCGGCATTTAGTAGACAGGATGTGGGTTTTACCCAAGTCCTCCTTCCCTGAATTCAACTATTACAAGGAAGCTCTCCACATATATAATAACCCCGTTTTATTATCCCGATTTTGTGCTATATACTTACAGAGTTATTGGTCAGATTTGTTTAAATCTATTTATTCCAATCTATACAATAAGGGCGTATTATTTGGGCGTGGGAACATACCTGTTCTCTGAGAGCTTTGATGGTTTTCTGAATTTCTGCTGCAAAATTGCTGAAATCGTGGGCAAACTCTGTTTTTGCCAGAAACGTCACGTTTCTACCACCTTCATCTACGGACAAGTGATCTTGTTGCCTGTGAGTACAAGAAGCAAATAAAACGCTGAAAAATAAAAGTTGCATGATAAAAAAAAATCAACAAGTATTTCTCAGGCATTGGAATGTACATGGCATTGTCACTGCTGCTCTGTGTGACCATAAAAAGAAAAAGATGTGACTGGAATTAGAAATGAAAATTAAACGGCACTTAAGGAGACAATCCAGAGTGTCACATCTGCTTCACACAGTTTACTTAAAATGATAAGGAATGTTTCTTAGGACATAAAGGGAATGCCATGAAGTATTACCTATCTATCTGACGTATTATTTAGATCTCAAATTATGTCTTTTGCTAAAAATTGTTCATTTCATTTCACAGTGAAAGAGCAGTGACAAATTAAATATTATACATTATATAGCACCCAGGTGGGAAAGTTCCTTGCTCTATTATAAATTCATGGCAAGAACTAAATTAAGATAAGAATACTAGTCTGACAAAAATCTAATCTTAAACCAGATGCAAAATAGCTCAGTATTGTCGATAATAAAAGGAAATAAAAATTCTCGGGCTGAATTTAAAAGATAATTCCTGGAGCTCAACTGAAGTTCTCAAAAGACAGAGGTAAATAACGAGTTCAGAAAACTGAAATGAAAGTTCCACCCATCTATGATTATGCTATCTTGTTAAAAATATTTATATATAAATTTGATTTACTTGACATGCTATGCCAAGTTTTCTTTTTTCTTTTTTCCAAATTTTGTTAAAAGTTGTTCCTTGTGAAGAAGTCGTCGTTAACTTTCAAAACCGTTCCCCTTTGTTCTGCTTGATGTATGTCCTCTATTGTTGAGTAAGAAAATGGCTTGCCAGACATGTCCTATGAGCTTGTAAAACAATTCCTAAACCAAGGACATGTTACAGACTCTTCATCAGAGGGACAGAAGTTAGAAAAAGGTAGCACTGGAAAAGAACAGAAGTTACCACTGCCAGTTACGCTCAGTCACTAGATCAACTCTATGTCCCTTAAGACACTGACTTAGAGGTGCCACGAATCAATAGGGGCCATACACCAGCTTTTACTATGATGCTGCGTTCAAATCAATTCAAGGGCACAAGTGTCGATATGGATGATATTAATGACAATGGATAATTTGAATTAAAATTAGCTGAGATTTTTGTCTTCATAGTGCTCTCTCCTGTAAATCATCAGCGTCTAACCAGAGGGATTTAACCACAAAGAAGTCTGCACGATTGTCTAAAGGCATCACCAAGATCTAACGCGTTGAATGCAGGAACGTGGGGAGTAGCTGATATTGGCAAGACCGGATTTTACACAATCGGATGGTGTTTACAATGGAACAAGGATGGGGGGGGTCATGTGACCGGCATTACACTACATAGATGTAGGGGTGCTTTCCAGCAAGGAGGCTGCTCACATTCTCTCAGAAAAGACTGGGTGACCAGCGAGCGGGAAATACAACATTTGTACGAGGAAGACAGAGAAAAAAGTAATGGCTTCTGCCTGGAGTAGGGGGTGTGGGTGAGTCACCGAGGCTAAATAAAGCAGACTGTAGTTCTTTACCCATTTCAGGGACCCTGCAGTTCTGATTGTTCTGCCCCGGAGGCCACATCATCACCTCAATCAAGGCACCCAGCGGTGCTAAGAGATACTTGAAACAGCCTTGTTTTTCAGATGAGAATACTGTAGCTTAGAAGGTTGTTAACATGTCCATATTATACAGCTATTAAATTGCACAGCTAGATGCAAATCAGGATTTTTAGAAACAAAATTTAAAAGTCCTTTCTTAACCACACATTTGGGGCCTGATTAGATTTGTTTCAGGCAATGTGGAAGGAGAGAAAACAAACAAAGATACTAGCTGGGGAGATTATTGGTGGGTGGTGGTGGATGAAAGAAAACATGGACAGTATGGATGTTGTTGTATTTTAAATTCCCGTTTTTAAATATTTTATGAGAGAGAGAGAGAGAGCGAGCTAGCAAGTGGGGGAGGGGCAGAGAGAGAGGGAGTCTGAGCCTGGAGCCAGACACAGGGCTGGATCTCATGACCTGAGCCGAAATCATGAGCCAGATGCTTCACGACTAAGTCACCCAAGTGCCCCACTACATTTTCAATTCTTATTAGAAGCATGAAATTCAGCATGGAGTTTGTGATGAAAGAATAGTAATATTTGTCAAGTTAAAGTGATGCGAACTCATGAACAGTGTGTTGAAGTGAGGGAGGGTAAATGCAAGAAAGACGAATGTGCGGAGAAAAGCACGAGTGAAAAGCACGAGAAAAGCACGAGAAAAGCACGAGTCATAGCCTGCGTGCTCTGTGCACGGCGATCGAGGGGCTCTGGCCCTGTAGGAGCCGGTCAGCAAACTCGGCCCGGTTTCCCCTGGAACGCCCCCCCCACCTTCCGTCATACGAATGTCTTGTGCCCGAGCAGCACAGAACCACCTACAATGGGTCACTGAAGTACGTCGCTACAGGACAAAACAAAGCTGCTATTATCTTTTTATTGTCACGTCAACGATAACTCCCAATTGCAAAGTGTGTGAGGGTAAAATACGGGAAGACTGGCAGGAGGCTGAAACTGAAATCGTCCAACCTGTAGCCGAGTGACAAAAGGCCGCATGTGGGCGCAACTTCGACAAGGTCACCGTCATCTTAAGAGTGTGGATAATATCATACATTCAGTTATCACCTCCAAACAAGTGAAATGAATCTTTTCGAAGGACCTGGATGTGGCCGTGGGGAGAGGAGGGGGCAGAAGGCAGGTACTGGCTGTGCTGTCCTTGCCACATACGTGTGGACGTGACTGTCAGAGCCACATCCCCATTGACATCTTGTAAGAAAAGAAAACCCGCCTGCAAATATGTGGGCCAACATCTATTTCCAAGTTTTCTCTGGTGAAACATGTCACGGAGGAGAGTGAATTACAAAGCAAATGAAATGCTAAGTTACGTAAGGGCCCAGTGACTGTTTCCTGCCACTTAGATTATTTACAGATGGTTCTCACTGGGGCTCCAGCTCCTGGTCAGCGGTCTAATTATCTTGCAAGAAGGGGCCCCAGGAACATATGGAATAGGTTTCCTTCCTTAGCCTGGAATTAAAGCCCTTTCTTTCTCTGCCTCCATCTCCTTTTATAGAACATTCTTCCGGAATGCTCTTCATCCCTAAGCACTGAACACACCTGCTCATTCAGACACTCCAGCCTTACCACTCTCCAAACACACACCTCACTTTTCTTTGCTCCCATGACTACGCTCACTGTTCTTCCACACTGGTAAGCCCTAAACCTTCATCAAAACCTTAGTCGCTTTCGCAAGATACTGCCTCTGCCTAGGCTAAAGGCCCAGAAGAACTAACTACACCTTGTTCTGAACCACACAGCATCCGAATTCGATTTCGTATCAGTACCTGCACGAGCGCTTTTGTTCAATGAGTTACTATTTGCGTAGTATTTAAAAAAATGTTCAGCATATAGTGAGCACTGGAACAGCATTTGCTATCCTGGCTTTTATGGAATGCCTATAAAACGCCACATCCCACATTACCATTAGGTGCTTCACATAGACGTATTCCCAACATAACAATCCCAGAAAGTACCGCCCATTTTACGGTCGAGGAAGCGGAGATTCTGAAATTTTACATGACTTGGAATTATGTAGTGGAAACGCCATGAACCTGTGCCAGAATCTGAAGCCTTTACCCGTCTCTCTCATCAGATGACCCTGCCTCCCCTCCTAGACGGCAAATCTTACAAGACAGTAAGTAAATCTTACTTCACAAATTCCCACTTTAATTGAAGACAGGAACTTCAATGATGTACTTTGAATTTGGCTGAATTAGAATACTTAGGAGGCTGCTATGAAGGACAAAGTTATTAGTGTGTGGTCACAACGTACCCCTCCTAGGGGGCTGTGAATTACAAAGGTTCTGTTTGTTTGTTGTTTTGGGTAATTTAATTACACAAGCATCTACTGATATTTACTCAGTGAAAAGGAGCTACTTGAATATATCCTGTTTCCGTGTTCAGAAGCTTCTGAGACAATGTGAGGAGAAACGTTGCAAAGAAGTAACCATAGATGAAGCTCGTATGTAAGTGTCACAAGACAAGTCCTAACAAATTTCAAAGTAACAAGATAGACATTTCCCGATTTCCCAAGAGTTCAAAAATATCCCATCTTGGTCACAAATTAAACCTTCCTTGCAACCGACTGTACATGAACTCAACTCAACTTAACTTGATAAACATTATTGCTTTTTTTACAAACAATATGCTGAGTTTCCTATTTTCAAAAAGAATTTAAAACACAGCAATATCCATAATGCGATTTAAGGAATTGAAAATAACACTCACGATGTGCAATGTTCTGTACTTTGTTGAGAAGCATTTACTGCCAAGCCTGCCCTGGATATGATGTTCACAGCGAAAAGGGACCCATATTTATCACAAAATTTATTTATTTGTCCATCTTCGTGTAAGTTATCCTGCATGTAAATGAGTCGACTGTGGTTCCTATAAAACCCCTCAAACTGTACATTTGAAGCAAATCTCTAGTAAACAGCCTAAAGAAATTAAATACTTCTGTACATACCCACGACTCAGATCACGTAAGTCCTTATCTTGCTCGTCAGGATAGCTGTACTGAGCAGAGCGTTTCTTTCGAGACTCTTGTGCGAATGCTCTCAACTGTCCTCTGCTCCTACAGCCTGTGGGGGAAAAGCATCCACATGAGCGTCATGTGACATTGGCATCACCGTCCTGATTAGCACTTGAGCTGAGGAGGGGGGTGCAAGGCCCTTCAGTCAGTGCAGTGTGGCTGAGGACACGGCTCACCGGAGGACTTGACAATGAGGAAAGGAACAAAACTGCGGTAGACAGAATGCTTGAAATTCCGAGCCCTTCAAGTTACTTTATCTACCCTGCCTACCAAGTCAAGACGAGTTTTTTTTAACATTTATTTATTTTTGAGACAAAGAGAGACACAGCATGAACGGGGGAGGGTCAGAGAGAGAGGGAGACACAGAATCCGAAACAGGCTCCAGGCTCTGAACCGTCGGCACAGAGCCCGATGCGGGGCTCGAACTCACGGACTGGGAGATCATGACCTGAGCCGAAGTTGGACGCTTAACCGACCGAGCCACCCAGGCGCCCCAAGACGAGCTTTTTTTAAATGATCTTGACTGCACAACAATGTGCACTGAGTTAACACGACTGGGCTGTGCGCATAAAATGGTTAGTGAGCACGGGAGATTTCACGTTCTGTGTAGAAGTAATGGTGTTTTTTGCCACAATTAAAAAAATATAGGAGAACGGTATGAAAATTGTTATGTAAATATGAAACGACAACAAAAAATGCCCTTTAAATTTCATCTGAAAATAGCTGGATTGGAAACTAGGTATATTGAGAAGAAGAAAAAACAACGATAGAAGAACCTACTTTTCCAGAAAGCAAAACTACTAAAGCTCAAAATAAATAAATAAATAAATAAACAAACAAACAAATAAATAAAGGAATTTTTAATACTGGTGGAACTAGATGGAAGAGGAACATGATAACTATCCCAGAGCATTTCACCATGCAGTTGAAACTAAAAGATTACACTGGGCAGCATAAATTGGAAGGGAACAAGGACTTACCCTATAGCTTTTTGTGTTGGGCAGTTATCCAGTTATTTCTAAGGGAAGGGGGAGTAAAGACAACTTACAACTTCACCTTAAGTATATGAAAATTAAAATCAAGAGGAACGTGGCCCATGATAAATTGCTGAGCAAAGCTGAAGGCTGAGTTTTTCAAACAACATAATGAACTGCAAATTCTGTAAAATTTGACACAAAATGAAAAAAAAAAAGACTTCATTATACAGTATGAACTCACCAATATTAAAACATATAGAAAATAAACTGAAATGAAAACATGTCAAAATGGTAACACTGATGTGTCTAGAACACTGGTTACATTTGTTATTTCTTTTTTCTTATTCTACCTCCTTTGTTTTTTCCCAGTTTTCAATGAGAAAGTCATTATTTATACAACTTAAAAACAGTAAACGTGGGGGCACCTGGTGGCTCAGTCGGTTGGGTGTACGACTTCAGTTCGTGGGTTCTAGCCCCACGTCGGGCTCTGTGTTGACAGCTCGAAGCCTGGAGCCGGCTTCAGATTCTCTGTCTCTGCCCCTCCCCCACCCATGCTCTGTCTCTCAAAAAACACACAAATGTTTAAAAACTTTTTTAAAAGACCAGTAAATGTAAGTAAGCGGAGAGAAATGGGTTATTCCAAAGTCTGAGTCACTTCAACGGGGGTGAGCCCCGGGACAGGTGGGAGACTTCAGACAATCAAGGAGGAACATGAAACTACAGAATTCCTGGGGACACAGAAGTAGTCAAGAAGGGAGGTGTCACTGTAGCAATGACCTCAACTAGGCAACTACCTCAACTGGGCAGCTTTGCTGATCAACTGGTGGGAAATGCATGTTGCTGAAACCGTTTCTTATGTTACTTTTGAAACTACAGTATTCAGACATTATACATAAATCTATGCATTACACTAACAGATCTATACATGCTTATTTTTACACCACTGCCTCAACCTAGCACCTCATCAATAATCAGCAATCCACAAATATTTGCAGATCTAGGTGAGAAACAAAGAAGTAGGAATGAGAACAAAAAGAACCCAGCTAAAAACATTAGGTTTAACTCATGTAATAAAACTTAGTTTTTCTCTTTCAGAGCAATATATCATTGTTGGCAATGAATATTTAGGTAGAACTTCCTAAACGAAGGTATTACACTAAGCAATGCAGGGAAAATTGAAAGGAATAAGGTGTGGTTCTTAGTTTTGAAGAGTTTGCAAGTGGAAAAACATGGCATTTCCAGTCAAGCAAGTATCTCCCCTTCTAATTCTCATTAAAAAGGGAAAACCATAAAGAAAAGGGACTGCAGGTCAACTCACATTATCTATCGTCTTTCATTTTTGTTTTTTGGGAGACAGAACTTCAGAATGTACTTTAAAGCACCAACAGAATATGAAAGGTCATATACATAAAACCCAAAGGCAAAGAGTGGTCTTTGTAATGTCAGGCATACAGCGCTGCACGTTATGTGGACAGAAACACAGACAAGCACTCCCCCCACCCGTGTTTCACCAGAGAAGGAGCACTGAGAGTTTCTATCAGTGGAGGATTGGGTGGGCAACCCACTAGGGCTGCAGTGACCATGCAGGTCTTTTAATGTGGCAGCTGTTTGAGTCCTGACATCTTTTTTTAAAAAATTCACTTTGGTATTATCCCTAGTTATATATAGCTGAAGAAGCAAAGCATCCTTGATTGCTGAATATTTGGCTCTTGTGCAAACAACATCTGAATTTAAACAGTATGTTAATTTGGTAGATGCTTTGGTTTTACACCTCTGCTTATATATCTGATATAAATACGTATATACACTTGTTTGAACTCTGTTCTTAGGCTTGACATCAATTATTTATTTGAAACTTTGTCATAACGTGTGGTGGATATTTTTATCCTTATTGTGAACTTGAGGAACCTAAGGCACAGAGAAGTTACACTACCTTCTCTGAGGTACTCCAGCTTTTACAGAAGAGGCAGGATTTGAATCCAGACATTTGGACTCAAAGGTCCAACCTTTTTTTAAAAAAAAAAAATGTTTTAATGTTTATTTTTGAGAGAGAGAGAGAGTATGAGCGGCGAAAGGGCAGGGAGAGAGGGAGACACAGAATCTGAAGGAGGCTCTGAGCTATCAGTACAGAGCCCGATGCAGAGCTCAACCCCACGAACCGCGAGATCACGACCTGAACCCAAGTCAGAAGCTTAACCAACTGCGCCTCCCAGGCGCCCCTCAAAAGTCCAAACTCTTAACTGCTACACTATACCAAAGAATGAGAACTATACAAATAACAAGATTAAAACTCTTAGATATGTTTGTGCAACTTCAACATAATGGTACCATTCTTTGTTAGCGAAATGAACGGATAGATGAATGAATGAATGAATGAATGAATAGGGCTAGTTAATGACTTGAATTCAAATCGGCTCAAAAGTACTGTCAAATTTCTGGTCTACATATGACTTGGGGGTGGGGCACAAATAAACACAGCAGCTCCTGCTTCAGGAGTAGCATCAGGAAGTGTGGATGAAGACAAAGCAACATGGCTCGTTTCCAAGAAGCCTCAGGCAATGTGTGTGTGCGCCAGTATGTGGAACTTCCCATCCGCCACAGCCTTCGCTGTCCTCCCCAACCCATCCCTTAGCCTGTGTCCTATGAATCAAGGCCTAGATCTTTACTGAACCAAAGGAAATCCTTCCCTGTGTGCACATCTCCTCTCTCTTCATTTCTCTCAACGGCGCCATTGGTGGCTCACCACCCAGCGCCAACTTTATTTGATCTCACCCGAGTAACAAACACCACAGGTATCGTGTCACCATCTCTAAGAAGCCTTTCTTGAACTGCTAAGACCAGGTGAGATGGAAATTCATCACCTTCTCTTAACGCTCTGCGCACACCTATCTACCACTCGCCGTTGGCTCAGAAGATATCAGAGAGGAGGGCTCTGTCCTACCGGCCAGCTTATCCTCAACACGTAGTACAGCACCTGCACATGATACATACTCAATAAATATTTGAATGAACGAATGAATGAAATCGAAGAGGACGAACCATTATTTTTAAATATCCAGTTTCTTGTCATTTTCTGTGTTTAAGAGTTTGATTGCAAGAATCAAACTGTCTGGCTTTGTACCACGTCTTCCACATTTCAATCATATTAGTTTGGATAAGCAATTTGAACTTGCTGACTCCGCTCTCATCAGTACAGAGCTCTGTAACACAATTTGTCCCATGGACTTGGTGAGAGGATTAAATGAGCTAAGAGGAGCAAAGCACTCGGCAAGAATGCCAGGCACAGAGGAAGCTCAAACATGGCCCTTATTTCTGGAATAAATTTTAGAGAATAAGATAAGTGAGTTATTTAGTTCATAAACAACTTTTGCATAATGTCAGAGTTATAAATGTTTTTGTTCATAAGCATACAACTGGCATTCAAAAAATGTCCTTGAATGAAAACTTAATGTGTTCGTAGGCAGATTTTTTTTTCAAGGAAATTCCAAGTGAGTTTAAAAAACAATCCCCCCCGCTCCCTGAATCATTGGTAAAAACACTTCAGGATTTTTTTTGTTTGTAATGAAAAACAGCACAGAACAATTTGCTGAATTTGTACAAAAGCAACAATTTGCTATTTAAATGCACCATCAAATTAAACGAGTAGAAACATGGTGTTAGTCTGCGTGGCAGTGAGTACTGAAAAAAGGAAAGTTTATTTCAATAGGCATGTAGAATCTAATAATGTCCCTAAGAGTCATATCCGAACTTAGACCCCATCTAGTCTGGCCCAGAGGTGGACACATGGTAAGGAGACATGTCAGGACAAGGGGTATAGACACTGATGATTGATTTAATGAAGTCAGAGGATTCAGCATGATGCCTTAGGAACAGGCCTGGGTATTCTCACTCATTGGAGTGGACGGACATTCCTTGATGGGTGAACAAATAAAATTCAAGTAGGGGAAGTGAAGCCACCGTGATTCAGGCAGTCGCACGTTTCCATGAATTGATCAAAACCCTGCAACTCTGGAATATCGGTGTCCTAATGCTGCATTACACATATTAAAAATATATCAATGATGACAGCCTTAAAAACTGGCAAAAATATGTAACACTGTTTTAAGTTATCTTCGGCATTTGTTTCTTAACATTTTAGCGCTTCTCATTTGCTGGCGAGAAGAGAAAAAGGAAAAAAAAGGTACAGACAAAAACTTAAAGAAACATAATAAAAATGACAATCAATTTTGGGCGGAGTTTGAGAACAACTCTACTCAATGCTGTGGTTTTATACTGTATTTATATAATACAACAGCCAACTTTAATTCCTAGCTCCTGGTTCCTATGAAGGAACCAAGTATATGAACATTTCCTATCTTTAGATGGTGTTTCATCTGAATTAGTGAGCAATACTGAACTTTCCCAGTTGTTTTGAAGGGAGGGGTCACAGCAGAAAACCATGGATATTTCTTCATACGCTTATCAGCATTCCATTTTCTTTTCACCTTACAACTGTATCAATTATCTACTGCAGTGTAACAAGTTACCACGCATTGGCTTCAAACAACAGAAAGGCATTTTTTCTGGATTGAAGGATGCTCCCCCTGAATTCATATGTTGAAGTCCTAACCCATAATCCCCCTTACCTCCGACTGTAACCCTATTTGGCCAAAGGGCCACTGCAGATGTAATTAGTTAAGAAGAACTCACACTGACGGAGGGTGGGTCCTAATCCCGTGTGCCTGGTGTCCTTATACAAAGGGGAAGCTTGGACACAGATACACAGGTGGAAACCCATGGAAGATGAATGTAGAATCTGGGGTGAATCAGGAGACGCCAAGTAATGTCAATGCCAGCAACCACGGGAAGCCGGGGGACAGGCAGAGAACAGAGTCTCCTTCGCGTCCTGTAATCAGTACCTACAATTCTTCTGACTTCCAAAATGGTAACACAAGAAATGTCTGCTCTTCAAGCCACCCAGCCGGGGTATCTCATTATGGCAGCCTTAGAAAACTAAAGTGTTCCTTATTTAAAATATTAATTTATTATTGAAGCATTAAATATTCCACCTAATTTTCATTACCTTCTTGACAAACTATCTGTTCAAATGATTTAAAAATGCCTAAGTAACAATTGTATTTAATTTTTTTTTAGTGTTTATTTATTCTTGAGAGACAGAAAGTGAACTGGGGAAGGGAAGAGAGAGGGAGACACAGAAACAGAAGCAGGCTCCAGGCTCTGAGCTGTCAGCACAGAGCCCGGCGCGGGGCTCGAACTCACGGACCGCGAGATCATGACCTGAGCCGAAGTCGGCCGCCCAACCGACTGAGTCACCCAGGTGCCCCAGATATTACCTCTTATAAATTGATCTCATCAATAATATTCAAATACAATTCCTTTAAAGTGTGCTAAATAGATGCTAAGATATTTCACACATTAGCATTTCTAACTGTGACACTTATAGATTGTTAAATAAAAGTAGACCTTGTTTCCACTAATGCTTTCTTCCTTAAATTCAACTTTTTAAAATATTGTTATTGCCACTCATGTTTCTATCTTTTCATGTGCCTGACTTACTTTACCTATGCTTTTATATTTATACATGCTAAATATTTGGCTTATGTATGTGTCTTGTAATGATGTAGAGTTAAAATTGCTTTTGGATACAGCTAAGACTTTTCTACTTTTAATAATTCTCTTAGTACACTGAAACTTCAGCTACATATGAGTCTTACTAGCTTTCTTTAATTTTTGCTTATGGTTCATCAGTGTTTCCTTTAGTTTCTACATAGTTGATCGTATTCCCCTAGTGATCTGCCAAGGATACATCCTTTGTTACTGGTAAGTAACTTAATACTTCATGGGACCACACTTCACTATCAGTGTCAATACTTAAACATCACTAATAATTCTAAATATAATGAGGATTTTTTTTTAATTTTACAGTAACACTAAACGGGACTTGGTTACCAGAAAAACAAATTTTGGGGGTTAAGAGGCCTTTCCCTAACTTAAACAACTTAATGGAACCATGCTTATTTAACAACCTACTTCTGATAGAAGACTTTTTTTCCCCACTGGGATGTCACAGATTGTAAATAAATGCAGAAGGCTGTATTTGGAAGATAACTCAATATCCTCAGAACTTACGAGATGTCCTTTTCCAGGGAATACCTCACGCCGCATGTAAAGTCAATAGTATCAGTAGAATTGGATTCATTAACTGTATCCCCACTGGAACACATCATATTTTGTATCATTTCAGGGCTGTTCAGAGCAACTTAATCCCGCTCATGAGGTTTGTTCTCACCTCGAGGTCAACACGCTTTTCATAGAAAAGACTACACCAGCACAGCCAAGGAGAGGGGGGAGATGTCCCAAGGCACGCTATTAGAAACAGCAACAACTTTCAAAGACAATCCTGAGAACGCTGTTGCAAATTAATTAGTTCATTAAAGCTCTATAGGAGTTGCTGAAATCTTACTTCTTTAGCAACACTTTGAAGGCTTTTTGTAAGTTAAGCATGAAACAGCCATAACGTCATGAAATATTATGGTAATAAAATCAGTCTCTTATGGAAGAAATTAAACTTTCATTAGTTTACAAACATAAGCACAATTTATTTGAACTAAAGTCAAGAGTAAACATAAATATATTTACATTTGTATGTAAAATATACTGTATTTAAAATTACTTGATGCTTTAAAGACAGAACTTAACGTAAACGATGCAGCTGGAAACTGCAAGACCAGATGGTTCCATAAATCCCAGGAGAAAATATACATCTGTTGGCTCTTTGTGAAATTGTTTTATTTCAAAGAAGTTTTATTTAGTCAAGTGGCATGGTGTCTTAATACATCACCTGCATTAGATGTTATTTTTAATTTCTAAAATGAGTGGGGAATAAATCATTTTCTGTTTGATACTTAAGGAAATGTTTTATGCTCTATGTAAAATCCATTTTATCAGTACAGTGAGATTTATTTGATTTATGGCACAAACAAATGTGCCAATTATACAGTCTGCTGAAATACGTAGGCTGGCAATAAGGACTTGTGAATATTGCTATTTGCATCTGTGAGGTCTACAATATTATGCAAAGGCTCTTGATTTATTGATTAAATGATACTAAAAATTAGTTTAAATTGATGGTAAAATGTCAAGAGTGTTGCATTTACAGTGTTAGTACAGGATTCTAAAAAGAAAGGGCACCAGCTAAAGAAAAGTTCCTATATTTACTACGGGTAAAAGGGACTTACAGAAAGTAGAGAGAAAACAAAACGAGCTATGACACTACAGGGTAAGAAAAGGAGAAACCAAAACAAAACCTGGACTTGAACCTGAGATCTGTGTTCTATCCCGAGCTGTGCTAATAAATAACGAGGGCAGGTTCCTCGGATGTTTGCAATGTTTGCTTCCTCATCTCAAAATGAAGTGGTGTATATATATATATATACACATATAGTTTATTCATTTCTGAGAGAGAGAGAGAGACAGAGCATGAGCGGGGAGGGGCAGAGAGAGAGGGAGACACAGAACTGGAAGCAGGCTCCAGGCTCCGAGCTGTCAGCACAGAGCCGGAACTCACAAGTTGTGAGATCACGACCTGAGCTGAAAGTTGGATGCTTAACCAACTGAGCCACCCAGGCGTCCCATGTCTCTTGGTTTTTTCAAATCAGGTGATCTCTCAGGTTATCTCTAGCTCTGAAGACCTATAACTAAGATAACTAAGGGATAAAAACAACGTAGAAATATAATGTGAAATGCTTTATGCTTTATAAATTATGTTAAGAGTTATATTAAATTTCAATGAAAATCTAAGAAATCTTGCATTATCTTACGTGCTGGTAAAATAAGTCTGTTGACCTTTTTTTTTTAAATTTTTTTTAACGTTTATTTATTTTTGAGACAGAGAGAGACAGAGCATGAACGGGGGAGGGTCAGAGAGAGAGGGAGACACGGAATCTGAAACAGGCTCCAGGCTCTGAGCTGTCAGCACAGAGCCCGACACGGGGCTCGAACTCACGGACCGTGAGATCATGACCTGAGCTGAAGTCGGACGCTTAACCGACTGAGCCACCCAGGCGCCCCTCAACTTTCTTTTTTTTAATGTTTATTTTTTTATTTATTTTTGAGAGAGAGAGAGCTAGAAAGTAAGTAGGGGAGGGGCAGAGAGAGAGGGAGACAGAGAGAATCCCAAGCAGGCTCCACGCTATCAGCACAGAGCCCAGTGCGGAGCTTGAAGCCATGAACCGTGAGATCAAGACCTGAGGGGAAAACAAGAATCAGACACTTAACTGATGGAGCCACCCAAGCATCCCAAGATTTGTGACTTTCTTATTAAATTTATTCATTCTGTCGTTGGCTAATCTTGATTGCTATGATCTTTTGATAATTAGAAGTTTAGCAATTCCCTTGCAAGGTTTCAGTGATTCTCAGTCCTTCAAATCAAATCAAATCAAATCAAATCAAATCAAATCAAATCAAATCAAATCAATTAAGACTTTGAATATGTGCTCCTTATAAGATAACTTCCACAGCTAAGGCTCTGTTCTGGACCTCTCTTTGTTCCTCATGTTTTTCTCCATATTTTTGGTAAGAACTTACTGTTTTCTAGCTCATACCTATGGCATCGAACTCCTACTTTCCTGCTGGCTGAAGTAAAAGTAACACCAAATCAAGCAATTTATGCATCTGATGATTGTCTCCACAAACTGGCCTGATGTTTATATACACTCTGAATCAACCTATTAAGTTGTTTTGACATAATACAGACATACGTGTCTATAGACAGGACATGTCTGAATAGCATTTTTCTCACGTACTCAGAAAAAGAGAAATCTCACGAACAGTAGGTACAATAATCTTTATGAGAATCTTCCATGATTTGAATTAGAATATTCTTTACTCCATACCAATAGTAATCATTCCAGAGTGCTAGATTTAAAGACTAACTCATAAGCATCCTAGTTTTCTGCTGTATCCCTTGTACCAAACACATGCATCTTGTTATCAGAACCAGCCTACGCCTCCAATGTTGTCTTAGTCATTCTCCCACATTCTCTGATCCTAACAGCAGCGGCTGTTCAAATCACGGGTTCCTTGAGTGACTGGTTCCTGAAGCAGATCATCCTGGTAGACGGCATCCAGTTGTCTTTAGATACTTTCAAATAAATCAGTTCACACATATTTAGCTGTAGTTTGCTCATATTGACAGAATCGGAGTCAACAGAGCGGATGGTTTAAACCTATGTGTCAAATAACCTGGGCAGAGAAATAAACCCATAAGGCAGAGAAGCTGGGCAGAGAAAGAAACCCACAAGGCAAAAGGCAGAAAGTAGGCAATGACCAAATGGAACTAACAAGATGTCTAGGCAAGTTTTCCTGGTGTCCCTAAGTTTTTGGAGTTTAGCTGTGTGATTTTTGTTTTTAAACAGAGGGATGTATGGATTTATTTTGGGTCTGGAAGGAAACGGATCAGATCAGGGGTACCTGGGTGGCTCAGTCAGTTAAGCATCTTACTTCGGCTCAGGTCATGATCTCATGGTTTGTGAGTTCGAGCCCCACATCGGACTCTGTGTGGACAGCTCATAACCTGGAGCCTGCTTCCGATTCTGTGTCTCCCTCTCTCTCTGTCCTCCCTTGCTCATGCTCTGTATCTCTCTCTCTCTCTCTCTCTCTCTCAAATGTAAATAAACATTAAAAATTCAAAAATAAATTAAAAATAAAGAATTTCATAAATTATAATAGGGTTCTTAGAAAATAACTAACTTGCAAAATCAGAATATTGAAGCAACTGTAAACATGCAACATGAAGAAAATGGGGAGTTTAGGGATGTCTACTTAATGAACAGATAGATGTACTGCAGAAAAAATAATCATCTTTAACAGATAGATGTCATATCCCAAGTTTCTCCACAAGGAAACAAAATGACCAAATAGAAACCTGTGAGAAGTTTGATCTGACTACAATATTAAAAATACATCCTAATAAGTCCTCTTTAAATGAAACAGTCTCTTAAAACAGGCTTAGAGACCGTGGGATTTACATCTGCCCAGACAACGGGACAGGAGAGAGCACGAAGGACACAGTAAACAGTTAAAATGTGTTTTGCTTTTTCCTTGTGGTAACTCCTGAGTTTCTACATAAGAAGGCTTTTCATCTTCAAAGACACCAGGGTTTTGTAACTGAGTTTCAGGTCCTACCTTAGGTTCAGATCAAAACTAGCCTTCTCACAGCTTGCTTCAGTATGTTTTTAGCCCACACAAAAGTGTGCGTAAAATGATTAAACAGGAACCTCCACGACCTTCAGCAACCACATCTGCTGGTTAACGCTGTCACACAGGACAGCTCATGAACCCATGCCTCCCCCAAAGAGCTTAGACCTTGATCAGAAGGTCTTGCTCAACAAAAGGCAAGAAGAAACGTGCCTACCTTGCCCCCTGGAGGATGCCCTAGGAACTGCAGGGATTCCCGCCCGGGCACGAGGCGCTGCCTGGGACCCTGCAGGCCAATGCATGCACCAGGGCCCGCAGAGGGCCGCGCTGAGGCCCTGAGAAAGGGCAAGGCCATGTCCTCCTAAGGGGTCCCTGGCATCTGGGGAGCTGTCCAGCCTGGGAAGAGAACTAGGCAGCTCAGCTCTCGAAGGACCTTGACATGGAGATTTCTGTGGTTTCCCTGACAGCTTCTGCCCCTTCTGCTGGGGATCTCCACTTCTCAGAAGGTGGAGACCATCATGGGGAGATGGGCTGCCTTCCTGGAGCCTGGGAGAGGCTGATCACCTTCTGCAAGGTTTTTTGGCCATGGAGGTAATGTCAGCAACCGGACCTGAGGCCCCATGATCCAAGAGAGGAAAAGTAAGTGTCCCTTCCAGGAACCACAGAGCCAAGGCAAGAATGGGAGACGATACACCCACGGGTCAGAAGAGACAGAGAATTAGGGTGAAGGAATTGAAGGCAGGGCAAATGATGCGGAGAAAAGCTTCCTAAAGCTTAATTAGATGATGTTGGAACTAAGAAAGTAAAGAGCAATTGAAAGGGAGGATAGTTCCTGTTGAGACTGAAATTAACGAATTTGATATCAGTGGTCATATGCAAAAAATACATCAGAACATTTAGCAAAATATAAGAGGTTGAAATAGGAAGGATAAGAAAAAAGATTTGTAGGGTAAATTGTGCAGGCCTGACGCCCAAGGATATTTCGAAAGAAAAATATATTTTATACAATATTTAAGGAATATATATATATATATATATAGTAACTAAGGAATATGAGATTCACACTTCCCTTTGTCGAAGAAACTGCTCACTAAGTTTGAGACTGAGTTGATAAGAAAAATTACATCTAGGCAGAGCGCCTGGGTGGCTCGGTCGGTTAAGCGTCCAACTTCGGCTCGGGTCATGATCTCAAGGTTTGTGATTTCGAGCCTTGCGTGGGGCTCCGTGCTGATGGCTTTGAGCCTGGAGCCTGCTTCCCATTCTGTGTCTTCCTCTCTCTCTGCCCCTCCCCCACTCATGCTCTGTCTCTCCCCATCTCTTAAAAATGAGTAAATGTTAAAAAAATTTTTTTTAATTTAAAAAACATATATCCTTTAACAAAGCAACTTTACTCTTTTGTATATAATCCAGCCTGGGGGAATATCAGCGTTGGTATTTAAACGGCTACATAAATGTTGACATACGCAAATATGCCCATTAATGACTTAGGGATATTGATACAATGGTGTGAAACAAACCTAAATGTATGACATAATATGACAAATGACATGCAAACTGAAAATGAAATGCAACTCGATACCCTGAGTTACTGCACCACTTCATAGCCTACACAAAGGCACAGCATCGCAGCTCTCTAAGTGACATTCAAGTCCCGCGTCCATCTTTTAGGTCTTATGCCTTCTACCTACAAAGAATAATAATATATAGTTATCTAAACCTCAAGTGCATTTACATTATTACTGTTTTGGAATGTGTTTGTGCATTTAGGACAGGAACAGTTTCCCTATGATTTTTTTTTTTTTTTGGTAGTTAAATTCAAATTTGCAACTTTGGATAATCAGTATTCACCAGTAAGCCACTATTTACGGGCAACAGAAGCAAAGAAATCGTCTTGAAAAAAATTTCTTCTTCAAAAGAAATACATACAGTTTACTTGAGAGTGAGTTTGATAATACCTTTCCTTCTAATAAAGATAAACCACTAAGATTGCCTGGAGGGGCTGTTCAAATCCCAAACAGGGCTCCGTTTTTCTCTAGGACAACGTCGGTTAAAACAATTAAATCACTTAAGCACCCTTACTGTATTCATCTTAATCTGAGAATGAGAGAATCAGAGAAGAGTGAAGGATTCTTCAACAGGAATGAGAACACGGGTAAGACAAGTATAATGATTAGTATAAATAGTGATTTCTAGGTCCTCTCATACATCCTCTCAATACATCCACTAACGCGTTGGGCAAGTAACAACTTGAGGTCGAGCTGGGGACACAATGTGGCTGATACATTTCTGGCCCCAGTTAACACAGACCACTACAATGTCTGGCCTCAGGAAAAGGACACAGCAACAATCTACAAAACAGCTCTCAGTGATTTGAATCGTTATATCTGCCTCTAAACACTTGGATGCTGCTGTTAATTGGGAGATACGAGAAGCTTACGCCATAAATAAGGGGTCCACTTTTGAGCAGTTGCCAAATGTCTTTATTTAAAGTCTCTCATTTTAAAGAACGTCTTTTAATTAGTTTTTCTGGGGGAAAAAATATGCTTGTGGGTCAAAAACGCAAGGAGATATAAAATCTGCATCTACTTACAAGGGTCCTCACGACAAACACGTTGAGATTCCTCACGCGATGATTTATGTGTCTGCTTAGGTGATTTTGCTCCTGAAATGACTTCTCACCATTGTGGAGGGAAGAGGTGTGTTACCATGTGGCCACGCGTGGTTTTAAGAATGACAGTGCCATAAGGGCGCCTGGGTGGCTCGGGGGCTTAGGCATCTGACCAGCTCGGGTCATGATCTCGTGGTCCACGGGTTCGAGCCCGCGTCGGGCTCTTGTGCTGACAGCTCAGAGCCTGGAGCCTCCTTTGGAACCTGCGTCTCCCTCTCTCTCTGCCCCTCCCCTGCTCACCCTCTGTCTCTGTCTCTCTCAAAAATAAACAAACATTAAAAAAATGTTTTTAAATGACAGTGCCATAAAAGAAGATACATCATTTTTCTATCCAACTTCTTGATAGATATTTGCTACTGGTTAATTAATTTCCAGGTATTTTTGAGATGTTATCAGAGAAAGAGCATTCTTACTATGACTTAAGACCACAAATTAGGATCTTTTTTATGTTAAAAAAAAATTTTTTTTTTTTGAGAGAGAGAGAGAGAGAGAGAGAGAAAGTGTATGAGCGCACAGGCAAGCGGTGGGGAGGGAGGTGGGTCAGAGGGAGAGGGGGAGAATCTTAAGCAGGCTCTGCTGGTTCAGGGTTCCATCTCTTGACCCTTAGATCATGACCTAAACCAAAATCAAGAGTTGGACGCTTAACTGAGTCACCCAGGCGCCCTAGGATCTTAATAATAAGAATGCTTCACGCACTCAAGATTCTCTCCTCCCCTTGTCTGTTAAATCTTTGCATTGCATTTTCCCTAACAAATGTTGCCAGCAAGAAACGCATTACAATTTAAGTACCGAGAGGAGCTCTCCTCTTGGTCCTGAGATGTATGAACTTGGTACACTGGAGCCACAGGGCCGAAGGAAAGGGAGGGTGGAAGAGGCGGGGTGCCCTCATTTGGTGCCCGCCCACAGTGTGTGCTGTGCTCTTGTCCCACGGGTGCTCCAAGGAGACGGTGCTCACAGAGAAAAGAGCTGAGGCCTTCAGGTTGGCCATACATAGGTTTAAATCCCAGCTGGGGGACCTCAGACTCTGTCTTTAGCATCCAGGAGCCTCATTTTCCTCCTTTGTGAAGTGGGGATAATGATACTCACCTTGAAAGACTCACCAAGATTATGAGGTAGGTAGGTGTTACGTATGAATCACCTAACACGGGGCTGGCGGTATGAGAATCTAGAAAAGGCACATGTGGGCATAATGGGACCACAGCTTTTGCTTCCTGGACTTGAGTCATCGCTTCCATCCAGAGCACAGCTATTTTCACCGTGGCCCACACCCTGCCATGCCATCTATTTTTTTCCTCTGTTCAGTGGGCTTAGTGCCCAGTCTGAGGACGGAGGAAAAGCAAGAGGAGTGTTACTACTTGCCATTCATCTTGTCGTGCACGTCGCCTCCCTGCGTCCCATGTTTTGGAGAGCCGGAAATATTTCATTATTCTTGGCCATCATCACCAAGAACTTGAGGGGAGGAAAACTACACCTCCCCCTCACAGAACTAAGTGACTTTTTTCTGTCCCCTAAAACCCACCATAGAGAAAAAGGAAACTGATTCGGGTGTTGCTGTGTTTTTGGTTCAACATTCCTATTTTTTTAATTTTTTTTTTTTTTTTTTTTTTTTTTTTTTTTGCTTATTTTTGAGAGAGAGAGAGAGTGTGAGTAGAGAACGGGCAGACAGAGAGAGAGAGAGAGACACACACAGACTCTGAAGCAGGCTCCAGGCTCTGAGCTGCCAGCCCAGAGCCCCATGAAGGGCTCGAACCCACGAACTGTGAGATCATGTCCTGAGCTGAAGTCGTTATTAAAGGAGAAGAGAGCTACATTTCTTAAGAGTTATTGTGATGACAAAATGCATGCTTATAAAGCACCTTAGTTACAGTTTGGCTCGTAAAACGTGGTATGGTAGATGTGGCAAATTATGTTGTATCACTAGACAAAGTTCTCTATCAGGACATCCCCAAATTTCCAATGAACATGCCTGCAACATCTTAGAGAGACTAAATAGTCTAAATAGCTGAGCTGCTATGATTTTTTTTCCTCCTCTCTCTACTCAGCTGACCCCCAGGAAGTAGACGTCTGCAGTACCAATGACTGGAGTTCGATGTTTGCCATAGTCATCTGAAGGGCAGTGAGAACAAGAGACCAGATGGACGACCAAGTCCCCTCCCCACCTTACTGGGCCCCTCCCCATTATGACAAGCCCCTCCCTGCTCTGCCGGGCCCCTCCCCACTCAACAGGGCCCTCCCCATTATGACAAGCTCCTCCCTGCTCTGCCAGGCCCCTCCCCGTTATGGCAAGCCCCGCCCCATACTGCCAGGCCCTTCCCCCAATGACAAGCCCCGCCCCACACTGCTGGGCCCCTCCTTCTATGACAAGCCCCACCCCACTATGACAAGCCCCGCTCTGCTGGGCCCCTCCCCTTACGACAGGCCCCGCCCACACTGCCGGGCCCCTCCCCCTATGACAAGCCCCACCCCGCACTGCCGGGCCCCTCCCCACTCTGAGGAGGCTGGGGGAGATGCACTCTGGTCTTCCCGTGGCCCTCTCCAGCATCCTCCCGACGTCCAAAGGGAGAAGAGCGCAGGCGCGGTCTCCCGCGCGCACCCTTGTTTCAGGGGCGTAGACCTGGACACCCGGCTACACACCGGCGCGCCTGCGCAGATCCACGCTGGCGGCCGCCGCGCACCCACCTTCACAGCAGTCCTGCCACACCCGCAGATCCACCTGCGGTATCTCGCTGCAGCTCAGGTAGTCCTGCGGGTACTGCGCCTTCACGAACACGTCGGCCTGCACCTGCTGGATGTTGTCGCCGTTGTCGCAGAGCACGCGACCCAGGGACGCCTGCCTCAGCTGAGTGAGCTGCGCGGGTGTGAACACTCCGGGGTTCTCATACCAGAACCTGGTGGCCAGCAGGGAGAGGCGTGCAGTGAGGCTCCCGGAAGGGCCCTGAGCTGCGGGCCCAGCAGCGACAGCGCAGCGGCAGAGCTCCAGGAGAGCAAAGATACCGAAAGGATTGTCTGCTTTCCAACCAAGCACTCTTTCAACTGCCTCCGGTGTTGATACAGTCCTTAAATCCCCTGCTTTGAACGATTGCTTTCTATTCATGTTTTACAAAACGATTCAATAAAGCTTTGCAAAGTTAAAAGATAAATAAAGAAAAGCACGTCTTCTAATCTAAAATTCCATAAGCTAGCCTTAGAAATTACCTGAACAATTTTAAGACTGACATGTTTGCCTAAAAGAGAAATAGTGCTTTTTAATCATTAATACATACTAGTTGATTATATCTATTAGATAATTAGAATAAACACACTCGATTTTCAATTAAAAAACAATACAGTTTAAAAACACTATTAAAGTGAGCCCTTGTTCATTCCTTCAGGGAATATTTGCAAGCACTTTTCTCAAGCTGGGCACCCAACAGAAGAGAGGAAGCCAAAGGCTGTTACCATTCACATGGTATATGGGCTGACTTGTGTCCCCTCGAAATTCACATTCGTTGAAATCCTAGCCCCCAGTATTTCAGAATGTGACTTTATTTGCAGACAGGGCCATTAAAGAGGCGGTTAAGTAAAAATAAGGTCATTAGGGTGTCATGGGGGGGGGGTTACGATTATAATCCATTATGACTAGTGTCCTTACAAGGAAAGGAAATACGGACACAGGCAGGTCCAGAAGGAAGACCTTGTCAAGACAAAGGGAGAAGTTGGCCATCTACAAGGCCACAGAGTCCTCAGTAGGGATCAACACCCCCCATCTTGATCCAGTCTCCAGAACTGCAAGACAATATATTCGTTATCTAAACCACCCAGTCTTTTGGACTTGGTTATGGTAGTCCTAGTAAACTAATACACATGGAGAAAACAGTTTATTCAAAAAAAAAACACAAAGCTTTCCGAAATTTGATTAGTTTTTGACCACATATATTCTTAAATTATTATCGATTGAACATATTAGCACAGCTATGTGCTGCAATAAATCCAGAGTGCCAAAACTAATTTACAAACATGAAAATGAAATACTGTACTCTGAATGTTGGCCAATGTGCAATAAAGGAATTACATCTGTTACTACTTTCTTTATAATATAATCCATAAATAGAAGAGACTGGGAAGAAAAATTTTAAATAAAGAATAATTTTGGGGATGCCTGGCTATGTCAGTCAGTTGAGCTTGATTTTGGCTCAGGTCATGATCTCACAGTTTCATGAGCGCTGACAGTGTAGAGTCTGCTTGAAAGTCTCCCTCTCTCTCTGTCCCTCCCCCACTGGCATTCTGCATCTTTCTCAAATTAAATAAACTTTTTTTAAAAAATTAAAAAAATAGTTTTTAGGGTAACTTTAATTAAAAACTAAGTTTTAGGGGTGCCTGGGTGGCTCAGTCGGTTAAGTGTCCAACTTCGGCTCAGGTCATGATCTCACGGTCCGTGAGTTCGAGCCCCACGTCGGGCTCTGTGCCGACAGCTCAGAGCCTGGAGCCTGCTTCGGATTCTGTGTCTCCCCCCTCTCTGACCCTCCCCCGTTCATGCTCTGTCTCTCTCTGTCTCAAAAATAAATAAACACTGAAAAAAAATTTTTTTTTAAAAAAACTAAGTTTTAGGCAGTGTTTAACTCCTTTGTATAAATATATAATCACTGTGATAATACAGAACGTTGAACTGTCGAACAGGTTCACAAGAATCCTAGCCCCTACTCAAGACTGTACTAACGATCCAGAAGATACAGCGAGGGCCCCGGAACACAGTTGGTTCAAGTAACAGAGGAGAACTAATAGTGTGTCCCATGCCAACTCGGCGAGGGTTGCTTAGTTTTTCAGTTTTCTTCGTTTTTATCCCTGGCTAGCCTTGCAACAAAGAGATTACGCTAACTTCCGTCTCCTGCCAGCTGTCATGATTTCATAAACTCAAGTTGATCCACAGTAGATACTTTAGCCAAACCAAGAGATTTTTAGGAAGAAGCCCCAGTTATTCTTCCACTAGTAAGTGCCCTCAGCACACAGTTCTGCGAGGAGGTCTGGTCTTGGGTCAACTGGTCTCCCACGAGGATGAAGGGATGGGGCCTCAAGCCTGCTGTGAACTCCTGCACCACCAACATCATTTACACTTGCCACAATCTATGCCCCCGGGGTACTACTGTTTGATGGACTGTATGTACATATGAGGCAACAGGTTTCAGGTGATATGCTGTGCACGTCATAGTCCAGTGCATTCTTTAAGATATTTTTTTAACGTTTATTCATTTTTTGAGAGACAGAGAGAGACGGAGCATGAGCAGGGAAGGGGCAGAGAGAGAGAGGGGAACACAGAATCCAAAGCAGGGTCCAGGCTCTAAGCTGTCAGCACAGAGCCTGACTCGGGGCTCGAATTCACGGACCGTGAGATCATGATCTGAGCCAAAGTCGGACGCTTAACCGACTGAGCCACCCAGGCGCCTCTGGTGCATTCTTTTAACTACTGACTTCTATGCCCTTCCTAGTCAGTCTATTTCTTCCTTCCTTACAAAGATTTACAAGAACTTATAGAAATGAATGCCATCTGGTATTATCAGCGGTCAGAAAAATTCTGTGACCAGATGCCATTTGTTATTTCTCATATTCAATATATGTTAAACCATAGGAAGTACAGATTCATACTTATAATGCATGATTTGGGAGAAAAAGCCAATTTTGTTATCTTCGAGAAGTATAACATAATTCTTCACCTATCTCCATCTCTTAGCCGCTGAAACTGGGTAACAAACAGGCACATAAGTGTTGGTCCCACTCTCGTACCAGGGATCAGGTCTTCAACCATGAGGGCGGGCCAGAGGTCGATGTTGCCTGGAGAGCCGTACAACCTGAAACCAAGCAGACAGACATCACACGCTGGACTGGCAAAGTGACACTCACAGAATTATTTATACTAAGGACTGCAAAGCAATTTTTGCATTTTATATACACTAAAAAGAAAGGCAGAGATGATTTTTATTCTCATTTCACAGGCAACAACGCTGAGATGACGGAAGAATTCAGGGATCACCCAGCTGGCCAGGAACAGAGCAGTGGCCCAACCAAGAGCATTTAACACCATTCATGTAAGATCTACTGTGTTCTTCTAATTATCCTGTAAGTATATGGACTATAACTCTGTGTGTGTGTGTGTGTGTGTGTGTGTGTGTGTGTGTGTGCAGATCTACATCCAACTAATTCTTCTAGAAACATGTAGCAAATACACTAAGCATTAAAAAATCTCCATGTCAGTGTATTTGATAGTTATGCTAAACAGAGTGAAAAAATAGTTTGTGGAAATAATTTAATGTATTAGATAAATTTCTTTCTTGCTAAAAAGATAATGATCCTTTGGGGCGCCTGGGTGGCTCAGTCGGTTGGGCGTCCGACTTCGGCCCAGGTCATGATCCCGCGCTTTGTGGGTTCGAGCCCCACATCGGGCTCTGTGCTGACAGCTCAGAGCCTGGAGTCTGCTTCTAATTCCGTGTCTCCCTCTCTCTCTGCCCCTCCCCCCACTCCATCTCTCTGTCTCCCAAAAATATACATTAAAAAAAATCAAAATAAAAAGATAATGATCCTTAGATTTGGGATTTGAAGTGATTTTTAAAATTTAAAAACTATCGTAATGCTAATGATAATTTAAGCCAAACAGCTTTGGACACACCATCCACTTAAAGAAAGAAAACATGACCAGTACTCATGAGACTCCATGTGAGAGCTGCTGAGACCGTCTTTCCCTGTCTCCTAAACATGGGAACAACTTGACCTGTCCTTAACACTTTATTTCGTGCGTACGATTCCATGGACTCCATATACTTTAGCTTCATATGCTTTAACCTTGGCACAAATGGAAACATAATGTTCATACTTCTTTTCACACCACGGTTTATTTGGAGATTCGTCCTGTTGCTGTACCCCCCTGCAGCTAGTTCCTTTTCTCAGCCCTAGAGTGGCCCCTTGGATACTCTTCCGATTTAGTCGTCCATTCTACTGGTGATGAATATTTGTGGTTTTCAACATTTTACTATGAACATTCTCACCCATGTTTCTTCATACGGACAGAGGTCTCTCTAGACTAGAAATTTTTATGACAGAGGATACGATAGCAAATATTTTCAGCGTGTGTGCCACATTTTGCCATTAGTCAACTCTTCCCTTTTTCACCAAAGCAGCCAAAGATAGCATATAAAAAAAATGGACGCGGTTGTGTTCCAATAAACCTTTCTTTACAAAAGCAGGCGGTGGGTGAGATTTGGCCAATGGGCTGTGGTTTGTGGATCCCTGCTCTAGAACATGCCAACACTAACTCTTCAAATGCAGACACTTTTAATTTTAATAGATAATGCCAAACTGCCTAAAATATATGTACAGTTCATACACTCATAATAAGCATATAGAAGTTGTATGTGATACATATCCACATGCGTATCTTCAACTTTAATAGGTAGTGCCCTTGGCACATTGAATTTCTTCAACATTTTTTTTGAGTTTAGTTCAGTGTCATTGCTGCGACCCTTCTTACTCCTTCTCCTACCTCCTCCTCCTTCCCCCTCCCCCTGATCTTCTCCTTCTCCTGCATCTTTTTTCTTACTTTCTGATGATAGCTGGGCTTTTATATCTCCAAGTACTTGTCTGAGTGTTTGAGTGCTTGTTTAATTCAGATTCAAGTGTTGCATTATAGATTCCTTCTGCTTCCATTTTTTCCCCCCGGGAGAATTTTTCTCTGTAATGTTTTGATTTGCATTTCTGTTTTCTTGCTCCATAGCTTTATTTGAAAGAAGTCCCCCGCCCCCTCTTCGCCCAGGCATTTCATGAAGTGGATTTCCAGTTGGGCAGCATACCTTTCCGTCACTGCCATGCAGGACACATCGTTGATTGCAGTGTTGGTGGCAACAGGGGAGAGCAGACACTGGCACACTTTATTTCTCTTTCATTCCTTAGGCATTCTTCATTTCACTTCATTCTACTTTAGCTTCCTGTCGGATATGAAGGGGCACTGTCCCCTCTCTCCTTATCTCCTTCGGTCCCTAAAAATGGTTATCTCTGGTTACTTTCGGCCCTGGGATTGGTGTAGACACCAGAGCTGTATTTGGAGCCATATTCGGTGATGTAGACTTAGCACTTACTGTCGGACTTTGTCCTTCTAGAGAGATTTCGTCTTTCCTGTAGTTCATCTATGCCGATTCCCTTTCGTTGGTCCACAGAGATTTCTGAATGCTCCATCCTTCTCTCCACACCCACACTTGCATGGAGGTGGAGCTCCAATGGAAGTTCTGTTGGAAGCTGGGGATTATTTTCAAACTTGAAGCAATTTGAAATTGATGCCATTGTTGTCTCCTACGAATTCTGAATGTATAAGTCATGTGTTTTTGGATGTGTCTTCTTTGTAGTCTCGTAGTTTTGTAGGAAGCCACGTTAAGAGATGCCGAATCAAAGAATCAAATGACCATTGTTTTTCTAAGGCTAACTTGACAATATATCTACTTTGTAGAATTTGTGCTCATCTGATGGGTGTGAATAGGTGCTTCACTAGGATTTTCATTATCTTGATTATTTAGTTGGGCATCTGCTACATATTGATTGGCTTTTTTTTTTTTTTTTTACATAAAATGCCTATTTACACTATGTCTTTTTCCCATCTTCCTATTGGGTGGTGTTCTTTCTCACTTTAGGAGTTCTGTATATATTCTGGATGCTAATGCATGGTTATCTATGCTCAAATGTATTCCTCCAAATTTGGGACCTTTTTTATTAATCCCTCTCATTATGTTCGACTTTGATGAAAATATTTTCTTGAATTTAAGGTCAATTTTCTCAATTTTTTGTAGGTGGTATTTTTTTTTAATTTTACTTAAAAAACCATTTTCTTCCCCAATGCCATAAAGATATTCTGACTTTTTTTTTTTAAGTTTTAAACTTCTGCCTCTCAGATGTAAGCCCTTCGTCTATTTGGAATTGATTTTCATATGTGATGTGAGATAGGAATCCATACTCATTTTTACCCATGGATAGCCAATTTTTACTGCACCACTTACCGAGAATGTTCTCATTTCTCACTAATTTGCACGGCAGTACTTTCAAATATCATGGTTCCACGTGTAAGCACATTTCTTGGTGTGGCTTTCTATTCCTTCAGTCTTTCTGTCTATTCGTGAATCAATATCACACTGTGTTAATTACTAAAAGCTGTATAATAAGTGTTGCTAACTGGAACATCAAATCACTCAGATCCTTCTTGGCCATTTTCTCTACGAAGTTCATTTTAAAATCAGCTTGCGGATGCCACAACAAAGAACTATTAAGATCTTAATTGGAATTACAACGAATACATCATTTTAGGAGAATACTGACACATTTGAATTATTGAATATTGCTTCTCCTGAATGAGATACATGACTCTATTTCTTAGGTGTTCTCTAGAAACTATCCGATTTTCTTTCCTAACGTATTGCACAACTTTTGTTAGTCTTTTCTCCTCATTTGGTATCGCAATTTGACTTTTCCTATATTCCTTATATGTAGAGAACTTGCAAAAAATTATTATGACAATTTTATTTTATCCTTTCCAGTAGTTACCTCTTTCTTATTTTATTGTCTTCACTATGGTCTCCATACACCTCTGAATATTAATCATGGTAGCTGCCATACTTGTGTTATTCATGTGTTCCAATGAAATGTTTCTGGGGCTCCTGGGTGGCTCAGGCGGTTATGCCTCCCACTCTTGCTTTCGGCTCAGGTCATGATCTAACAGTCAAGAGACGGCAGAACCTGAGTGGGGCACGGAGCCTGCTTAAGAGTCTCTCTCTCTCTCTCTCTCTCTCTCTCTCTCCCCCTTCCCCTCCCCTGCTCTCCTGCACTCTCTTCCTCTCTCTCAAAAAAAAAAAAAAAAAAAAGTCTGTGAATTGTTAAGAGCTCATAAAAGAAATGGTAGTTTGAGGTTTTAGAAATTAGAACATTGAACTTTCTCATAGAGTGTAACCGTGGCTTTGTTAATGTCAGTCCTTTGATATGGATTTGTTTTTCACCTTTTAACCATTCCACTCCTATCCCTATTGTAACTTACTGCTTTTATTGTGGCTCACTGCATAGCTCCAGGAAATACTATGAGCCTTTTAAAGACACTTAGTATAGGTACCAACCATATTGACTAAGTTATTAATCATTTCTGGAGTATGTCTGAAACAATAACAATACTGAGCTCCAACCGCATTAGAGGGAGGTCTGAAATCAGTAAGTTCTCCAAACATTTGTTACCCATTCATCTGCATTACTCAGGAGAATGTCAGCTCTAGTTTTTTAATTTTTAAAATTCTAGGCCTTGTATTTCTTCTTTCTTGGTTATGATTAGTCCCTAGTAAGACTATAAACCAGCTTCTATGTTTAATTTCTTTGGTATATCAATTCACTTCTTTTTTTTTAATGTTTTAATGTTTTATTTTTTGAGAGACAGAGAGTGAGAGTGCGAGAGAGCGAGAGAGAGAGAGCAGGCGAGGGGCAGAGCGAGAGGGAGACACAGAATCCGAAGCAGGCTCCAGGGTCCAAGCTGTCAACACAGAGCCCGACGTGGGGCTCAAACCCATGGATGTGAGATCATGACCTGAAGTCAGTCGGTCAACTGACTGAGCCACCCAGGCGCCCCTCAATTCACTTCTTCAATTTCCTCCCCAAAGCTAATACTCAAACACTCAACAACGTTTGTTCCATACTTGAAAGGAGTAACCCAACACAAAGGCGGCATGGTTATGACTGTAAAAAGTCACATAATCTGGGACGGCACCTGATCAGTGCTGCTCCTACACTGACAATAGCAGTGACACCACCCTCCTTGGTGTGCAGTGCGGGAGCAAACTGGAACGTTCCAGGTGCTTGGGATCATAACATTGGCCTAAGTGGCACATTAGTGTGCAATGCCCAAAGCAAGTGTGCAAACCGTCTTCACGGTCTCCAAGCTCTGCTAATGTAACATTTAACTGTGTTTAATAGAATTTAGCTTCTAGCCTTTTCCATCACTGCAAAACAAGCCACACACAGACCGAGAAGAGTAAATAAACAAAGTCCAGCTACGCTGAGAGTGGTATTTCTATTACAATTCTGATGCACAAAGAGCTGAAAGAAAAGATCTGCAAACCTCGGCATGAACAATTGCACGCCCCAAAGATGACAGCGTCCATCTTTATCTAATTTCCTAACAACAGTCTGACTTCGAGTCTGCTTTAGAAGGAGGAATAATAAGACCTTTCGATTGGATGGCTCTGACAGACACCAGGGGAGAAGGTCCTGTATAGAATTTTTTTTTTCAGGGCTCTCCATGGTTCCTGATTCAAAGTGAAAAACAGATAATGTAGCAAGATATAATTTTACTGAAACAAATACAAGGCTTTACCACAAACACTAAGGAATGGTGCCTTGGGAGAAGGTGTCCTTGGGGAAAAGCTTTCTGACCCTCTTCTGAATTTTTAGAACAAATGTGATCATTTAGTAGCTTTTGGAGAGAAAAATATGAAACGTGTCCTTCAAAAAAGCAACATGCCCTTGCGTACTCTCACACAAAATAAAAATTCCTTCTGCCTCAGGATGATTGCTTCAATTTGACAGAAGCAAATGACAAAACCATTAAAGAAATTAAAACAATGAGCACATACTACGTCACCATTGTGACTAGTCACATCAGACACATCATACAATGTAACTTTATGGTTGACTTAAAGTCACCTAAACACCAGAAAGAAATGTGAGTTCCTTAATGGGGAGGTGAAATTCCTCAAAAAAACTTTTTAACAGAAGCTTATCTCAGGACTGTACCTGCTTCCTGAAAGATTTTAATGACATCGTATTTTTTTTCTTTTAAAATTCCTCTACAATTGAGATTTTATGCATTTTGGAGCACCATAAAGCTCTATCTTTAAGAAACATTACCTCTGTAATGGAAATGGCACAGAAAAATTCGGCAAAGGAGGAAAATAAAGTATCACTTTTTTTGAACAAATATATAATACAATCCATCTTTTGCTTTCACAAGAAGAGGAACTTTTCTTGCTACTACAACTTTGTATGAAGAAAATCATCTAAGCTACTATACATAATATTTTATAGAGAACTAAAAATGCTAATAGTCATCAAATTTTCAGAAGCAGAGTACAGAGTATAAGACTCTAATTATATATTTATAATTTATATATAAATATATATATTTATATATAATCTATATATTATATATTTATAAGACTAATTATATATTTTATAATAATACAAATAATCATTGATACTCTATCTTGTGATCAGTTAGGAGAAAAGCGAAAGAGAAGGGGCGAAAGACTAGAATAAAGAATAGAAAGAAACAGAAGAAGAAAAGCATAAAACCAAAGCAGAGAATCAAGAGCAAGACAGAGATACTGCAGTCATGGAGTCATGGAGACTAGGAAGGACTCCCCCACGTGAAAAGGACAGGTTTGTCCCCATCAGAAACTCATGCACATGGAACAGTAACATATTTGAAAAACATTCGCAAAGAGTATCTTGCATGAAAATAATATCCGCAAATTTACAGCATGGCAGCTAGTAACAATTAAATCCCTCCTCTATTTGACCCCAGTAGTAGCCGTAGATGAGAAATTTGTTTTTTTGGTATAGTTTTCATAGTCAGGATAAAATACAAATACAGAACAAAACATTTTTACTAATTCTACTCACATAGTAGCAACCCTTTGAAATCTCTGGCTCTAAGAAGCGTTCTCTTTTTATTTAAAAGATTCCTTAACAAGTGAGTATTGGATGTTAAAGACATGAAAAGCCCTAAAGAGACTTTTCATCATATCATAACCAGAGACACAGAAAAATAAGTTGAAGAGGAAAGGAAATACACTTTTCACTGCATGAGAAAATATTACTGAATGTCATGTCTACAAACCACATAAAATTATCTAATATACATCCTGTGGTAAGCATCCCACACTTAAGGAAATACAGTAATAAGCTACTGGTTTAATTCTGATTATGACATATACACAATTAACCCTTTGTTAAAAAAATTTTTTTAAGTGTTTATTTTTGAGACAGACAGAGCATGAGAGGGGCAGACAGAGAGGGAGACACAGAATCTGAAGCAGGCTCCAGGCTCTGAGTTCTCAGACCCTGATGTGGGGCTCGAACCCACGAACCGTGAGATCATGACCTGAGCCGAAGTCAGAAACTCAACTGACTGAGCCACCCAGGTGCCCCAACCCTTTTTATAATCCACAAATTCTTAATAACTTCTGGAGTTTTCTAAACACTAGTCTGGAATTAAGAATAGAACTAATCGATAGACTCTGCTCTAAAAATGCACAGGCCCACCAGAAGGCCTAAACAGGTGTTTAAAACACAAACTATGGTATATAAAATAGTATATAAAAGTATATCCACAAAAATGGAGATTTCTTCTAAGTCTCTGAAGTCTTGCTCCATATGTCATTGTAGTTGTAGCAAGACAGATTAGATTAGATAGATGGAAGATAGAGAATAGACAAATAGATGGAGAGTAGATAGATAAATAGGTAGATGATATAGATAGAAAGATATGGATAGATAGCTTATAGGTAGGTAGGTAGGTAGGTAGAGAGAGAGATAGATATAGAGAGTAGATAGAGGAGAGTCTTTTCTATACGTCAGTTAAGTGATAAACATTTTATTTTTATTACCCTACTTGATCTTAACTGTAAACATTTGATTTATAAATTTCATTTGTATCTCCAAAGCTGCAAAACAATTATGGTTTGGTACTCCGTCTGAACCTCCTCCACTCTGATCCATTACTATTTTAGATGTTCTCCACCCAAATTCAACTTCCCATTGCTCTCCCCTTGCACCTTCACAGATGACTGTGATCCTTCTTCACAGAGCAAATGAAACCCACCACAAACTATGACACTGCTAACATCTCATCATCTTCACCTCCTCTTACAATTCTCCCTTCGAGACAACATTCTAAAATGGTGAAAATTCGCAAATTACAAGAATAAGCAGTCCCCATTTCGTATCTCCTATCACGCGCTTTTCCCAACATGGCGCATTGCATTGAAATTCAAAGGCCACATAAACTACTGGTAATAGAGCCTTCCCGGGTTTCCAGATGGGACTAGTTGCAGTGAGGGGTCGTGAGGAGGTCACCTCTGGTGTGCGAAGTCCAATCAAACGGGAGCAACTGCTGGTTGCCATGAGAACCACGTCCAGAAGAATTCTGAGGTCATATCCGGGTTCAGCATGAAAGAGTCTGTGAGAGTTCGGCAGTGTTTGTCACAGAGGTAACAGAAGGGGACTGGTCACACAACGGCTAGTTATTTGCCTTTTTCACTAGAATATTGACTGTGTGCCTGTTATTAGGCAAATAGCAAGAAGAGACCAGACAGTTCATAAATACTTATTAATTAGCTTAATTAATAATTGAACGCACTGGTGAATATAATGGTCAAAAGATGTTTCTGTTCCCTGAATACTAAGAATTATGCTGCCGTTGTTGTTATTGTAGGTGTTGTGGCTGTTAGGGCTTTCATCTTGAATGTGTATTCAATTTTACCAAATGTCACTTTGTCACATTCTCAGATGATTGTATGGGTTTTATAATTGGACATTCTATTGTGATCATTATATTGATACTGACTCATTCTTACATTCCTGAAATCATCTCTCTTTTAATTATATTAGATTATTCTATTACTATTCGTGATTTGATGGAGAAGCACTTTAAACATTTTTCATTCCTTACCAAAAAAGAGATACTAGGATATGATTTTATTGATGTTGTCTTAAGGTTGATTACCAGAGGTCTGCTGGTTTCATCCAATAAACTGCGTAGAGTTTCATCTCTTTATATATTCCACAATATAATATGCTCCTTACAATTTGAGTTTGCCTTACTTAGAGCCCAGAGACTATTTGGTTGCTTTTCTTTGACGATTTCAAATTTCTAAAGGCTCTAATTTGGCATTGTATTTTTCATTATCCTAAGATCAATTAAGAAATTATTTATGTAATAAGACTTTCAAAATTATTTTCATAAAAATAAAAATAGCATTTTTTTGAAAAGTCTGCTTATTTTGTGTTTTTATTGTTTCTAGCAATTGGATATATTAATTACTCTCAGTTTTTACATTTCCACTTTATTAATTTTTGCTTTTATATTTATTCTTTCCAACTTCAGTTAGACACTTAACATGAGTCAGCCATTAATAAATGTCTGCCAAGTTCAGCCTGTGAGATTTGTGGTTGTTGATGACCATAACCTAGCCCATCTTAACCATGCAGGCCTCAAAGACACAGGTTTGTTTTATACTCTAAGTTAGGTAGGCAGTAGATGGGTACATTGCTCATTCAATCTGAGGACTGAAGTCTTTCAATTCTGTAAGTCTTCTCCCATTAACTCTTCCATTGTGTCTTGCCTGCATTCCTTTCTCTATCTTTTGAAATGTCTATAAATATTTGGCATTTGCAATCTTTCTCCATGTCTGTTTTTTTTTTTTTTTTTTTTGAGAAAGAGAGATAATGAGCAAAGGAGGAGGAGAGAGAGAGAGAGAGAGAGAGAGAATATCCCAAGCAGGCTCCATGCTGAGTGTGGAGCCCAATTTGGGGTTCAGTCCCATGACCTGCACTGAAACCAAGAGGTCAGACACTCAACCGATGACCCACCCAGGCACCCCGTGTTTTTGAATCTTTCTTATGATTTATTCTTTTTATCAGTTAGTATTACACGCTGAATGATCCCTTTGAGTTTCTCTTCCAGTTCATTAATTCTTTATTCTAAGTAGTTGTATATCATGTTTGAAAATTCTATTTATTTTTCAAATATCTGTATTTCCTACATTTTCCTTTTGTTTTAATGTGGTATCTATTCGTTCCTTTACTTATTTAATTACTTTCACAGTATCTTTTAACATGGTATCTACACATTCTTTTACTTAATTACCTTTACAGTATCTTTCACACTGACCTCATCTCCCTTGATTTCGCATCCTGATTCTTTGTTTTGTTTTGTTTTGTTTTGTTTTACTGCTTTTCATTTGTTCTCATCTCTGGCTATCTCCTGGCTATTTACTTACCCCATCAGTTTTTAACTGGTGTGCATATGTGACGGACACAACATCCTAGGAGTCTGTTTTGTCTTTCCTCTGATTGTCCGTACATGTCAGCTTGTGGAAAACCTACATGGTGATTTCACCCGAGCTTTTGCCAAGATCTTCATGGTCTCACACGTCCCAGGGTGGTCACCACGCTGCTGCTCTTTCCAGCAACATGGCATCTGAGTAAATTCACATTTCCCTCCTGTGTAACACGGGCTTTCAGAAATATTTCACAAAGCCTCATGTTCCATTCCAGCATCAACCCCTGACAGTCAAGAAACTGTCTTGCTGTTTCCTCTTTCCTGATGGAAAGTGCTTTTCTCATTCCCTTCACCCTTTGAATAGATGAAGCCACCTTTGAGCAGGCATCTCTGTTTCAGCCCTCTGCCTACAATAGGCGGGAGGCTTCTCCTGGCCCTAGGTGGGCAGTAAAACCCCCACCTCTGATTTCTAGAACCACTATTCATGTATCATAACTCCTGGGCCAAGACGGCATTCACCACTGATTTCTCCCCAGCTTTTAGTTTCTTTGTCCTTTATGGCATGTAAAAATTGCCCTTTATTTTGAGCTTTTTAATGTTTAAAACCCTTCTTTGTATTTTTACTTTTTATTCAATAGGTCTAAGAAAAAGTTCAACAACAACAAAAAGAGGCTTACTTTACTGAATTGGTTATTTCCCAAGAAACTCTCTTAAAGTCAAACTGTCACTGAAAGGAGGCTATTAGTCAAATTCTTTATAGAACATGTCATACTCTTTTTAAAGTTGCTTTTCTGTTATTTCCAATAATGGAATAGGTAAGAACAACAAAGAAAAAGTTTAATATTATATACAGTACAATATGTTTACATATTTTAATTGCACTTTCAAATGTTACTTCAGGTACTTCAAGATAGAAAATAAGCTGGCGAATTCATTGACTATAGATGTCACACTTAAAAAAATTCTACCTTAGCTAAAAAAGGTTACAAAGTACCATTCAGAGTTAATGCAGTAATGGGGATTTTGACCAAGCCATCCCAAATTTGCAAAGAACATCTGGTGTTATATAGAATGAAAGCAATTATTGACTTGATTCAATATTTAAAAACATTCTAAACTGATTCCAATCAGCTTATGTCAACCTCACACTCAAATATTTTCAAAGGCTCCTTTGAACGTGCATATTTTAGCACGTTCTAGGAGTTTCCGATGTCCTAGCTGATGAATAACATGCTTAAGGAACTGGAAACCTACACAGGCCATGAAATTAGCCCAAGTTCTCAAAGTCACTATTGAGCCCAGAAAAGGACCAGGTGATACATCACGAGATACATCACCTGGGTCCTACAGCTTCTCTAATACTCTCAGGTAAGTACGAATATTAATTCACGCATTTCTTTCCTTTAACTTATCAAGCACTTAAAAATACTTTCCGTGTATTCTACGAATTCTGCATGATAAAAGTTATTATTGCTTTTCTCATCCACTAGAGCAGAAAACCACATCAACTGCTTTCTGCAATTGCAGCCAACAAGTGAAGATGTACATTCAAGGTCTCCTGGGCTTTTTATCTGTTCAGTGAGGCAACCGGCTGCCCTAATTAAATGGCACAAAGCACAGATTTTCAACAGTGACAACAGTGTGTTTTGTATTGTGAAGTTTGGAGAAATTGCTTGATAGTCATGGACATGAATACCAAAGCTCCTCAATAATTTTAACACCAAGACTAGAGATTACACAAATGAGATCATCCCGACTCCATTTTGGTATGTATGTTGTGAGAAAAAAACTTTCGAGTTACACACGACCTGTTAAGATTTTTGCATAATATAAAGTCAATCCGTTTCACTTCCAATCTGAAGTGTACCTTTCATGTGTATGTCATGTTACCATGAACAGAAAAGGAAAGACTCACTCCCACGGAGACACATTCTTTCCAGCTTTACTTGCAGAATATTTTTCTCTAATTCTCCTGAATCAACACTACTGGCAAATGGAACCTGAAGCAGCTTCATTTAAACATGGCATTCCTCATTTTAGAAACTAGAAATATAAGACTAGGAAAGGTTACCGAGAGCGACACAGTGAGAAGGAGTCCGAGAGTGCCCAGAACTCCTGTGGTCTGATATCAGAGTCTTTATTTGTATGTGCTGGATTAAAATGTTTCTCGCATTCTCCTTCTGTTCTAAAAGCCAATGCAAAACACCACCACCGGCAATTTTTTAAAAAGTAAAGAAAATACTGGCAATGCTAAGTTTTGTGTAATGACTATGTACCTCTCACCTCCGCTTCCCCCTACAAAGATGAGCACGTCCTGATCTCTGGGAACTGGGAGTATGTTAACTATCACAGCAAAAGAAAAGTAAATGTGAGTAAATTAAGAATGTTGAGATGGCAGATGACTCTGGATTACCTGTGTGATTACACGGGTCCTTCAAAGTAGATAAGAGCCCGAAGCATGGGTCAGGGAGAGTTGACCACAGAATAGTGTCAGAATGATGTCATGTGAGAAACTCAACCGCCATTGCTGGATCTGAAGACAGTAGACAAGCCAAGCTATGCAGGCAGGCAGTCTCTAGAAGCTAGGAAGGCAAGGAAATAGATTCTCCTGGAGCCCCCAGAAAGGGACACCATGATTTCTTCCCAATGAGACATATTCCAGACTTCTCATCTCTAGAACTCTAAGATAATTAACATCATTTTAAGTCACCACGTTTGTGATAATTTGTTACAGCAATCAGAGGAAACAATGCAGAGCTATATATTACTCTAGTTGGGCTGTGGATAAAGCCTAGACTTCAGAATCAGATAAATTCTCCACTTGTCAACTGTTTGTGCTTGGCCAAGTTAACACTAGTTCACAAAATAATGACCTAGAAAGTGGGTAAGTCTTCATGGCATATATAAGAAAGTTCCACCTGAACTATTCTGTTCATTCTGGAACATAAACCATTTAAACAAAAACAGCATCTCGTGTTAAATGGTTGCCTTATAAAATCCATAAAATTTAAGATAAACAAGAAAGAGCTAACTTCCATTTTGAGATAATTTGATATGTGAGTGTCTTATTTTGATATGAGAAAATTATAAGCCTAAAATAAACAGTATCAGTCCCAAATCTTGAGATAAATTAGAAGAATTCATTAAAGAATATCACTCTTCTATTGTGTTTGTGTTTTACTAGAGCAGGCATCAGCAACCTTGTTCTTAAATAGCGGGTAATAGATATTTTTGGTTTTTTGGGCCACACAATCTTTATTGCAACTACTCAACCCTGCCACTATAATGGAAAACTGATCACAGTTAATGTGCAAATGAATGGGTATGGCTGTGTAACAATAAAACTATTTGTAAGAACAGGTGGCCAGCCTGTGAACTGTAGGTTCCCAAACCTTGTGTTGGAGTCTGGACTGAGGAGTATTCACATTTACTCTGAAGTTTTAGCGTTTATAGCGCCGTTTCAGTCTCATGCGTCCAGGGGTACAGGCCCTAGTCCTAGGGTCACATATGCCTGGGAGTCTTTGGCCTGCCCAGGGGCTCCCCAAGGGATTGGGCCTTTCTCTCATTACCACTTATCTGTTCTCCTTGGAAGAGCCCCAGGTACAAATTGGGACGGACCCAAACAGGCACAATGCTCTGCCTCACCCGTTGCAAAGATGCCATAGACTCAGCAACCCTAAGAGATACGTGCTTGGTCAAGGAAAAGTATCTGTGGTGGGTAGGTCTAGTTACTGAGTAATGCCCCAGAGCCAGACTTCCCACGAGGCAAATGAAAATAACTCTTCAGAGCTGGAACCACCGGGGTCCCTCCCCAGGCCCTAGAAAGAGCCTGTGATGTGTCCACGTGGCTACGTGTGCTTATAAAATGTGTGTATGGATACATGCTAAGCCCTGCAATTCTGGGTCCCCTGACTTTGTAAACACAGTTCCAGATGCTGGGCAAAGCACAAAAGAGCCCTCCTGATGACTGAAACGGCACCTGACAGATTCTTCAAAATCGCACTTGAGAGATCGTCAAATGTGGCAATGCCATTTAATTCCTCTGCGCTGCCTCCCCTTTCCCAATCCTGGTTTATAAATTAAGAGTAACCTAACAAATGTTTGTGGAATTGATCTAATACTGAGGGGACCAATGCTCTTCATGCAAACAGAAAAGCTAAGACATTGATAACAGAATTTAGAAAAAAAAAAAAAGGATTTACTAAATTAAAGAAATTAGAAACAAGGGGGGTTAAGAAAATTATGGGACACAAGAAGGAACCAGAAAAAATTTTAAAGAAACCGTACGTTTAATTAAAAAATAAAAGGTGAAGGGGTGCCTGGGTGGTTCAGTCGGTTAAGCGGCCGACTCTTGATTTTGGTTCAGGTCATGATCTCATGGTTCCTGAGTTCAAGCCCCCCATCGGGCTAGGCACTCACAGAGCGTAGCCTGCTTCGGATCCTATGTCTCCCTCTCTCTGCCTCTCCCCCACTTGTGCTCTCTCTCTCTATCTCAAAAATAAATGTTAAACATTTTTTTTAAATAAAAGGTGAAATTACAGAAGAGAGGACATTGAAGGATTAACAGACAGGATACAATTGGGTTTCCAAGGGGAGAAAACGATGTCATAGAATAACTCAAAAGACATGAAAAGTAGGAAACACCACAACGGAACAAGATATATCGGAAAACAGGCAACACGTGGCTATGTTATCACTTTCTTTTTTCTTTTTTAGCAGAGAAAAAAAATAGCTTTGGAAAACTTTAAAAAAAAAATCTATTGCTGCCTAACGAGACCCATACTTACTTCAATTGACTTTCAGGGCAGTTAGCCTGCCCCCCTCTAAATCACTAGCATAATGTCACTGGATAATGGGACTGTCACAATATAATTCCATAGCGCCCCCACTGCTCCTTTCTTTCTTTTCTAAGGGAAGATTATATAAGATTACAACACATTAGGGTAGCATGTGCCTCTCTTGCTACAGGTACTGACACTAATGGATCTTAGCTCCACTTGCCTGAGAAATAACCGTGTTCTATAGATTGGCAATAAACAGGCCCGCAGTCAGGGACATCGACTTCAACAGACCACCCACGGTTCCGAGAAAAAAAGGATAGACTTGATGGGCAATCCGAATATAGCATTCATTTATGTTTGATTTGTGATCGAAATAGCTAAGCTGCAGTTTTCTTTCCCTTTGCACACGTCAAGTCAGAGCTGTGCGCTGAGACGCCCCCACTGGCTGCACACTGCAGGCGTGTTCTGGGACATTGTGACACGGGGACCTGGGAAGACCCCCACTGTTCCCAAAGAGCTTCCTTAGCAGAGCACAAGCTACCTGTATTTCCACACAACTCAGTGGTAACTGAGTCCTGAGAGGCCGGGATGCATGTGAACATTTATCAGGAAGTAAACAGGAAGTAAACAAGGCATATGTCAGTCGAAATTAGCCTTGCTTTTCTTCTCAAGAGCTTGTAGCAAAGCAATTTTCTATTTTTAGCTCACAGCAGAAAAACAGGGACTTGATTATATTTTTAGCTTCTGAAAAGTAACTTTTCCACTGGACAGCTGGGAAGGAACTTCTTAGTTACATTTTATTTTTTAGTATTTTAATGAATGTTTTTGCCCTAACTATTCTAAGGCGATCTTCACAGACAGGTCACGTATGAACATATACCCATCAGGTCTGATACTTAACCAAAGTATTTTATTTAGGCTTTGGGCTAAAAAATAAAAAGTTGATCAAACATGTTAGACTACTACTGTCCTTAAAGTGATTCTCTACTGGGTACTGTTAATGGCCAGAAGTCATGATAAAATAAGAGAAAATAAACTTGCCTATTTAAAATTCAGATTTAATTCCTTAACTGGTAAATGAGTTGCAAATAATTCCCAATGCTCCTATTCTATTCATGTTATCATCACAAATTACACTGCAATTTTTACAGGGGTTTTTTTTTGTAATTGTTTAAGTTACGATATAGTAAAAATTATTTATGTAACATATTACAATTTACTTCAATTTAAATTTATTTGTAAAGATTTACATAGCCCAAATCCGTGATCTAAAGCAATAAGAATTAAAATCCTTCGAAACCAAAAAGAAAATAAAACAACAAAAAAATATGTACTCTAGTTAACAAATATTTGCGAAGAACCAAGCATTGTTAGATAGGAAGGCTGCCAGATGTGAAGGATAGAAAGTTTAAGGAGATATGGTATTTTCCTTCAGGACGCTCAGAGTTCAATGAAAAGGTTGAGCACATAAGCAGTCGCAGTAAGAAGTATTTTGCTGTAAGAACAAAGTGCGTACAGACCACGGAGAAAAAGTCTGCTCTGCAGGGGTAACAATATTCAAAAACTTTGATTTGAATCTGAAAGACTGAGGTGGTCTTAACGGAGGAGGTGAAGGAGAGGAAAGTTTTCCAGGCAAAAGGAACAGCTTATGCAAAGACATAAATGCCCGAAAGATCATGGCATTCTCTGGGAAAGGGCAAAAGTGAACTGCGAAACAGGTAACGCACAGAACGCCTGGGGTTTGGTTTGGAAAACAAGAAACAGAGCTGGAAATGTAGGTTCGTGTCAGAGTCTAAAGGGACTTGTCTCCAAGTACAGTATGTTTCTTAACCTAATAGGAAAGAGGAAATCCCATGATGTTTTTAAGCAGAGGTGACATGCTCTAATTTGTCTTCTGCCATAATTCTGATGCTGTAAGAAAACAGGAATGCAGCCGAGGAAAACACAGAGAATGGCGGTAAAAAGTCAGGCGGAGGTAGAGAGAAACCTAAAATACAGATTTAATTAAGGAAGGTAACAACTTTTGTGCAAACAATTGCACTAAGGCTGAATCGTAGGGGAAACAACTACCTACGTGAGAATGAATGTAAGATTCTGTTTCTGGCTGTGGCGTCCTAAGTGGAAACGTGGTGGGATTCTCACACACGGAGAGCTGTGACACTGAGGCTTCTCTTTCCAGGAAGCAACTTTATTCGTGCTGGCACGGCTCAGTTGGGTTCGTACCGAAGAACTGAGCCCCGAACTACACCACTGTAGTTTTTTATATATATATATATATTTTTTTTTTTCTACTTCTGTGTCTCCCATATATGGTAACACACAAACATGCAGTCTGATTCAAAGTGTCTCATGTTAAGGTCGTGAGGGATGTTGTCATGTATGTGTATAGCCAGGTGGCCTTGAGGTTTTTTGTTTCTGTTTTTGTTTTCCTTATGGAGGGGACCCTACCACAGAAAGAGACTAGTCTTTCCATTACAAACAACCATAAAAGAGTTCAAAATACGAGTGCATAGTTTTCAGATATTGGACAATAGGCAGCATAAACCTAAGAGACTTGAGGAAAGGGAAACCTCTCACAAAGGTCCAGCTTTCTGCCTGGGGAAAACTTACCCTAGGCCGTGCACGTTGCTAGAATTCAAGGTGGTGCTGTGCTGAGGGATCCTGACCAGAATTCAGAGCAGCTGAAGCTGCTGAAACACAGAGGGGAGGGGGCCAGAACTTGGGAGGGGCTGGGCCAGCCCTTGAGTCGGGGGGAATACCTGAGTCCTAGAGACAGCAACGAACGACCACAGGGGGTTGAATCAGAACAGAAGACCCCTGTAACACCTTAGTGACCTCAGACAGACAGGCAAGGCACAGAACACCAAGTCTTCGGATCGGCTCTGTCCTCACAAGGATAAAACACACTCCAAGAAAGCCTAAAGCCTAGCATCTGCATGGGAGACAGAGCTTGGAGACTGGTCCGCTCAAGTCAGTGAGTGAGGCCCAGTGGATAACACCCTGGGCTCTCCATATTTCCAGTGAGAAAAACCATAAAGCAAAAACCCATACAAGTCCAAGGTGGCATCCCAGTAGTTGATATGCATTTAAGAGTTACAAGACAGAAAACAAAAAATGTGGTCCGCACATTAGAAAAGAAGTAGTCAATGCTACTCAACTCCAAAAGTACGGCTGTGATGTTGAACTGATCAGGAAAGGACATTAAAGGAGTTCTCACCGACGTGCTCCAAAATTAAATAAGATACGTTCTTAATGAGGTATCATTTCGGTAAACGTCACCAGAGAACTGGCAACCGTAAAGACATGTAAATTTGGGGACCAGTGTAACTGAAATGAAAATTTCACATGACGTTTGTAAAAGGGGGTTGAGGACGGCAGAAGAGCCCGTGAACTTGAAAGAAAAATCAGTAGAAAATATCAACCTGAAGAAGAGACAAGCAGAGCTCCCAAGTGATCCAGAAAGTATTCCGTTCAAGAGAGACGGACACGGAAGTCCACGCAAAGGCTTGCCTATGAGTCTTCACTGGCAGCATCACTCAGAATAAACACTGGAAACATCCTAATGGCCACCTCAGGTGAATGCATAAACAAATATGGGTACATCCATACAAATACTACTACTCACGTTCACAACAAAATATATCATCTATGGATACAGCTGACACCTGGATGAATTTTCAAAAGCACGGTGAGCAAAACAGGCCAAGCCTAAAAGAGTATAGACGGTACGATTTCATTTTACATGAAGTCCCAGAAACTACCAGTGATAGAGACCTGATCTGGGGCGGTCGGGGAGGGCCTGGGTGGGAAGCTTAAGTGCAAAGAGCAAGAGGTAAATTTCTGAGGTGAGGAAACGTTCTCTGTCTTTGCCGGGTGATCATTACACAGGTATGAACACTGTTCAAAGTCATCACGCTGTATACTTACAATGTGCATTTCACCGCATATTACAGTCGCCATATAATGATTAAAAATGTAATTTTGGTTTAGTCAGATTGGGAGATTTAGGCGAAATATACTAAATTGCATCCAGATATATATTTTTTGGCAAAATAGAATTTAAAAATAAAACGAAGCACATATTTTGATCATGATAAAGTGTTCTATAAAGTATGTAGAAATATAATTTCATCTTGTATAGAACCAGGACTAATTAAGTTATGGGATAATATTAGTATATATTACCATAATGTATAGCATAACAGTATAACATAGTATAAATGTCCTCAGTGATTATCATGGTAAAATAATCTAATATAGCCTCAATTTTCAAAGGCAGGAATAAAGGCAGATTCTGAAAGAAATTCATTTCTAAAACACAATTACTAAGACTCATCACGATAACATCCACCAAACTGATGCTAAATTAAATGTCATTAAATGTCATGCTTTAAAGTGTTGAATTAATTATTTTGCATTCCGTTTTTGCTAAATGAACGGTCTTGAGTGCCTTCTAAGAATGGGACCTCTGGGTATAACTGACTGACAACCTGATTTTTAATTGGCCTCTTGCCACTTTTTATTTGCTCAGTCGTGTGTTTTCCTTGTTTCAGGGCTACAAGGTTGATTGAATGAGTTTTTAATTTTTTGAAATTGGGGTGAAGGTGATGCAAGAATCGAACACCCATGTGGCTTGCTGTGCTGTACCTTTCCACTCCTTTGTACATATAAAATTAGAATACATCGTAGTTAATTGAGGCCACTAAATATTTGACGGAAAAGTAAATTGGTATGGATAAGTGTAAAAACTTGGTTTACACCTAAGAAAACTTTGTCCGGTCAGAGGCTTCAAACTGAGACTAATTTTCAAACCCAGGGCCCTTAGAGAACTAAAATGAGCCTCGCCAGGCGGCCACACTTCCCCGGTGTCTCCCAAACTGCTGCACTGCGCTAGGCCATGTGCTCAGCTCTGGGGACTCAGAGATAAATGAGACAATTTCTCTGCAACCAAGAAGGACAGACTCTTGGAACCCCGTCATTAAATTAATAGGTTCCCTAGAAAGGCAGAAATGTGACGGAACGAAAACGACCAGGAAAGGAAAGGCTCTAAAAACGGCATTTACGGTCTAGCAACAGGAGTTGGTATAATTGTGTAAGACGGTGTACTTCTAAAAGTATTGTTTAGAGAAAATACGATACTCGGGAATCTTGTGCTGGCTGTGCTCTGAAATCCCGTATGTGACCTTGGGAGCTGAGAGAGAGCCGTCTGCAGTGCACCATATGTATAAAACAGGAGATAAGGGAGCTGAGGGAGAACAAAAAATAAATCCTGAACAGAAAGGAGCAGAGATAAGAGGTGGAGAGAAAATGCCGGTCCTCTGGAGGCCTGGCTATATTTAAACGGTCGAGTATCCTTCTGTAACTGAAAGAACAAAGTCACTCCCTCCAATAGGGACAGGAGACAAGGACAGTTGAGCAAGGACTAAGAACAGAGGGGAGTTTCCAGTCTGGGGCTGCTTTCGGCTGAGGGAGCAACCATTTCAAGAGAGAAGGCAGGCGAGCCCCCACTGCACACGCGTGGTAGGCCCGAGGGGGAAAGGAGGGTGCCGAACGGATATGGGTGCCAAATCAATGGGAGAGGAGCGTCCATGGGCGGCTTTAAGAATCTGAGGCCTCTAATAATACATGCAGAATCTGGATTGTGTAGTTTTGCTGCGTTTCTCTGCAAAAGAAGGTTCAAAGGTTCTGGAAGATCTTCCAAGTGGTCTAGCATGAAGTGGCTAAGAGTCACTGTTTTCACAGCAACTGAACTTGCTAACATACTAACCATTCAATGAAGTCAAAGGGCTGATGTTAACGAAAGGTCCTTTAAGGCAGGTAGGAGTATGGAAGTTTGAGAGACATTTAGAAGCACAAGAGCCAGGAGTCTTGAGGGAACGATGGCCAAGTCCTGAGCAGAATGAGGGCAGGGGGGCAGAGACAGACGTTAAGCTACTGAGAAGCCGTCACTGCAGTCTGACCCTGTGGTACCTCAGGGTGGAAAAGAGGAGAAACTAAGTGCTTTTGTTTTTTTAATAGTATCCAGTGAGGCAGCTACAAGATAGGAGTATGTACTGAATATAAATTACTTACTTGGCGAATTATAAGCTATTCTTTAAAAAAGCTGAGGCAGCTGCACATCCCCGTGAGAGTGGGTGACAAAAAACCTCGCACTTTTAAAGAACAGAAGTAACCACATCCACAAAAAATGCACACGTTATATTTTCAAAAGAGGATTCACAAATAGCTTTCAAAATGGCCTCTCTCTGAAAATTTATGTTCGCCACTCAATGGATGATTAATCCTCACGTTCCGCTTATTATATGTTTTGCAAAGAATAGAGAGAAAAATAGAGAGAAATAGAGAATAGAAAGAGCATGTTTTTTTTAAGAGTAAAAATAATCCCATAAAAAAAGAAATAAGGGCACCTTGTCGGCTCTGTTGACTAACCGTCCTACTCTTGATTTCAGCTCAGGTCACGATCTCATGGTTTGTGAGTTCAAGCCCTGCATTGGGCTCTGCACTGACAGTGTGGAGCCTGCTTGGGATTCTCTCTCTCTCTCTCTCTCTGCCCCTCTCCCAACTCATGCTCTTTCTCTCTCTCTCAAAATAAATAAAAGGTATTAAAAGATCTTTTAAAAAGTTAAAAAATAAGTAATTCATTTTTGAGTAATTTTTGTATGGTCTTTTAACTCTTTGAAAACTAAAACATTTTGACAAGGAAAGGAGGAAAGAAGGAGGGAGGGAGGGAAGGAAGGAAGGAAGGAAAGAATGAAAGAAAGACGGAGGGAAGAGAGAAAGGGAGAGGGAGGGAGGAAGAGAAGGAAGGAGGGGCAGACAAGGGAAAGCAGGGAGGGGAAAGGAGGGAAAGAAGACGAGGGGAGGAAAGGGAGGAAGGGGGGGAACTGAGAGCTTTACCACTGAGGTCAGGCCACAACAGGGATGTCCACTCACCACTGTTATTCAACACAGTGTTGGAAGTCCTCGCCTTAGCAATCAGACAACAAAAAGAAATAAAAGGTATCTAATTCAGCAAGGAGGAAGTCAGACTTTCACTCTTCACAGATGACACCATACTCTATATGGAAAACCCAAAAAGCGCCCAAATGTCCATCGATGGATGAATGGATAAAGATGTGATACACACACACACACACACACACACACACACACACACACATACACACACACAATGGAGTATTACTCGGCAATCAAAAAGAATGAAATCCAGCCATTTGCAACGACGTGGATGGAACTAGAGTGTATTATGCTAAGCGAAATTAGTCAGAGAAAGACAAGTATCATATGACTTCACTCATATGAGGACTTTAAGAAACAAATCAGATGAACACAGGAGAAGGGAAGCAAAAATAAGATAAAAACAGAGAGGGAGACAAACCATAAGAGACTTAAATACAGAGAACAAACTGAGGGTTGCTGGAGGAGTGTTGGGTGGGGGGAATGGGCTACACGGTGACGGGCATTAAGGACGGAACTTGTTGGGATGGGCACTGAGTGTCGTTATGTAACTGACGAATCACTAAATTCTTTCCTCGAATCATCATTATAGTATATGTTAACTAACTTGGATTTAAACTTTAAAAAATAGGGAAAAAATTTCAAGGTTCAAGTAAAAAAACTAATAATGTTTTGTTTGTTTCTCTGTATGCTCAACATCACTCGTCCAAATACGAAATACGAATCCAAAGCACGGTGAGGTATCACCTCACACCTGTCAGAATGGCTAACATTTACAACTCAGGCAACGACAGATGTTGGCGAGGATGCGGAGAAAGAGGAACCGCGGTGCACTGCTGGTGGGAATGTAAATTGATGAGCCACCGTGGGAAACAGCATGGGGGGCTGGGTTTTGACACCACCTTCGGGAAGAAATCCTTACCGATTTGCTAGCTGCCACTGCTCAAACGTGTCACAGGAGAGGGTTATGTGGGTTGTGATTCCCCCGGCCCTGAGCTCCTTGAGGAGAATCCAAAGTGCCTCCCCATTCCGACTGAAATGAACTGAAAGGTGACTAAAAAACCCTGTCCCAATGTGGCTTTCCTGTGACAGATCAGGTGCTGTTCGTGGTCGTTTCAGAGGAAAGTTATAGCATGTTGTTCCGGCTTTTTAAAAGCTACCTAAAGGATCCCACGTGAAGGTATAAGCAACAAGGAAAATCAGATTTTACTTCCAGGTGGTAAACTGTCACAAGCCTTCAACATTAACACAAGTGAAGAAAATCGTTAGCTTTGTAGACCTGATGACACTTAGAGATGGGGGGATATATTCTGGAATATGAAGATATTGTATGTCGATTAAAACTATTAAGTGGGGGTTCCTGGGTGGCTCCGTCAGTTAAGCGTCCGGTTCTCGATTCTGGCTTGGGTCATGATCTCACTCACCGTCATGAGATCAAGTCTTGCTTCAGGGTCCATGCTGGGTGTGGAGCCTGAGCTCCCCATTCCTGCCCACGTGGATGGGGGGCGGACGGCCCTGGGGTTGGGGACTCCCGCCCGAGCTGCTGTCCTGCCCACGTGGATGGGGGCGGACGGCCCTGGGGTTGGGGACTCCCGCCCGAGCTGCTGTCCTGCCCACGTGGATGGGGGCGGACGGCCCTGGGGTTGGGGACTCCTGCCCGAGTTGCTGTCCTGCCCACGTGCATGGGGGCGGACGGCCCTGGGGTTGGGGACTCCCGCCCGAGCTGCTGTCCTGCCCACGTGGATGGGGGCGGACGGCCCTGGGGTTGGGGACTCCCGCCCGAGCTGCAGCTGCAGCCTCGTGAGCTGTCACCTGGGAATCAGTGGAGTTTACAAACTTGCTTATCACAGCCATACTTGTGATTTGGATTATGTAATTTAATTATGTGTTACATAAAATAATGAAACCTTTGTGTAAAAGAGGAGAGTACTCAGTCCTGTGAAAACGAAACTCAGGGTTTGGGGAAGGATCGTCAAAAGGAGAGTCAAACCCCAATGCCAATTAGTTGCGCGTTACATAACTATAAACTGTAGGGGAAAATGTAAACAAGGAATCTGCTTTCATACCATCGCTTCCGTGGAAAATTCCTATTCCCCTTTTGGAACCAACCCGTACCCACAGAAGATTCAGCCCGGGCGTGAGCTTATGCCCAAACCAGGTGACTGAGAATCCTGATCAGCAGATCTGTGTCACAGCGGCAATAACAAAACCGGAATACAGACTCTGCCCCTCACCTCCCCGTCCCCCTCCTGCCCCAAAGCACGAGTTACGGGACTTAATGTGTGCTCAAACGTGTGAAGCGGAAATACCTAAGACGTGCCTGGGCCTTATTTTGATGACTCTCTGCTTTAGCCGATTCTTAATCTGTCTTGATTACCTGAACTGTGAAGTTTTTAATGTTACGGGACAGCGTTTATTTCGTTGACCCAAGGATGCGCTCTCCTTGCTTCCACATTTGCCTGGAGAGGTTTAGAAACAAACTTAAAGCCACGCTTGCAAATTAACGTGAAAAGGAAAACAAGTAACAAGTAACAGGAGAGGGTACAGAGAGAACTGTGTAAATCGGCCTAGTTAGAGCCAGTGACAAACAGAAATCTACAGACTTGCGGACGGAGACCGTCAACACGACTCCAAGGTACCCGTTTTGTGCTCATGGCTGAATGAGTCCTTGGCTGCTCTTTCACAAACTCACAAAGGATGTCCGGCCAGAGCCAGGGCAGAGTCAGACCCGTGGCAGCCTAAGGGGAACGTAGCACTGCTCTGCCTCCTGGCCTCCCCGCACCCACCCACGCTGGTCAGTCCTGCTCCCCTCGGGCTAAGAACGCGCGCCAGGCTGCACAAAAGTTCCCACGGTTCCAGTATCCCCCAAAGCCAGGATAAGGGCTCCTTGTTCAGTTTTCAGAAGACTCAGTGTTAAGGCCCCAAATGCATTAAAGGAGCACACAGAAAAAAAAAAAAACAAAAAACAAAAACAAAATAAAGTAAAATAAAGGAGCACACAGGAAGCCAGGCAGTCGCGTGAACAGTGTGCAGTGTATGGACCACTGTCCAGCTCAGAGGCCAGTCCTGCCTCGCACTGGCCACTGGGAGGCCGGTGTCTATGTTCCGGCCTAATGTCACTTCCGTCAATGACCAGCAGCCTGAGAACTTCAGGATTCAGGAGGACGTTGTGATGAGAACACTTTTTTTTTTTTTAGTTTTTTTAAATATTTATTTTTAAGAGACAGAGTGCGAGTGGGGAAGGGGCAGAGAGAGAGACAGAGAGGGAGACACAGAATCGGAAACAGGCTCCAGGCTCAGAGCTATCAGCACAGAGCCCGAAGCGGGGCTCCAACCCACCAGCTGTGAGATCGTGACCAGAGCCAAAGTGGGACACTTAACCGACTCAGCCACCCAGGCGCCCCTGTGATGAGAACATTGTCAAAGGACACATTTCGGCTACTCTATAATTGGTGGTGAATTTGCAAGTAAGCTTCATATTGAGAAGTGGGACTCCAATGAATTGCAAAGCATGCCTTGCCCCCCGGTTTAGTCTATGCAGACAATGTCTTCACAGGTAACGTTTAGAATACCGATAGTGTTGCATATACCATCAGGAGCCTATCTATGCTGCCTTCTCGCTCCACCTGGATTGTTCCAGAAACCATGGAATTCCTTGCTGGAGCCTCTCCTCCTCCCCGGACATCTGGTGCAGGTCAGCATTTCACAGAGAAGTCTCTCCTCAGTCACTCTCCTGCTTTAAACACAGGAGGAAGATCAACCTCCCTCGCGTGGCACACAGGGCCCTTTAAAAGCTACCCCCGGTCACCTTCCTACTCCCAGCCTCCTGCCACACAGCCCCACACGTTCCTGCTTCTTCCCTCTCCCTGGGATGCTGCCCGCTGTTCCCACGTCATTCAACTTATCACACGCAGAAAATTCCAGGAGCAGATCAAATGGCATCTTTTATCAGTAGCTTGCTGTGTATCTCACACGTACCTTCCATTTCTCAGCTCTGTGCTCCCATAACATTCAATTCCCATCTCTATGACAGCCCTTTCCACACCGATTACAGCCAGCTCCCTGCCTTCCCAGCAGGCTGTCAGCCTCTCCAGAGCACGGACGCTATTTCCTTCATCTCGGGTCTCAGTGCCTAGCACAGGGCTGGATCACCGCAGATGTGCGAGCTAATAATGATGCTGACAACTGAAATGATCCTGCCATAATAAATGTAGCCACAGCTAACACTTACTGATTACCCACGAGGCACCAGAACTGTAGGTATTTGATACATTCTATACAATTTCATCTTTGCACAACTCTGAGGATGCAGTGCTTTCTCATACATAGATATTCTGAGATCTTAAACTGTTTAAATACTTTTCACAAGCTCTCAGCACTAATAGGGGGTGGAATAATGATTTAAACGAGGTCTCCATGAGTCCAAAGTCGATGTTCTGCAAATTCAACCTGCAGGATGCTCTGATTTGTTCTGCATGTATTATCATTTTCACAGTTTAACATTCTACATCACTATGAAACAGATTCTAGTGGCATAAAAACATTCACATCTTTTTGGTGTTACCAAAAAAGTCCTGATATTGACAATTAGCTCCATAATTTGCAATTTTAAGCTTCTCTGAAAGATGTCCCATTAATACACCATAAGCTATTAATAAACATGTAAGCCTTCTATGTTTAGCCTACTATAGACAAAACTTCTTAATGAAACATTTTTTTTCTTTTTTCATTGTTTTAGGAGATGAATGGTGGGGAGCATAAGGAACAGGTAGAGTTGTTTCCTGGAAACGTACTCTACTCGTAAGTTAAAAGTTAATCTGAATCTCACATAAAGAGAACATAATATTGGGGCACCTGGGTGGCTCAGTGGGTTAAATGCTGACTTCACCTCAGGTCACGATCTCACAGTTCATGATCTCACATAGGAGTTCGAGCCCGGAGTGGAGCCCCCAGTCAAGCCCCCAGTCTGGCTCTGTGCTGACAGCTCGCAGTCTGGAGCTGTAGCAGGATTCTCGCACAGAGAGTCCTGACGCTGAGGCTTTTCTTTCCAGGAAGCAACTTTACTCCTGCTGGTACTGCTCAGTTGCATTCATACCCGAAGAACTGAGCCCCCAAACAGCCCATGGGGTAGTTTTTAGTATATTTTCCACTTCTATGTCTCCCATATATGGTAACACACAAACATGCGGTCTGACTGAGTGGTCTCATGTTACAAGGTCATGAGGGATGTTCTCAGGTGCACAGAGAGCCAGGTTGCCTTGACGATTTTTTTTTGCTCCTTAGGGAGGGGACCCTATCACAGAGCCTGCTTCAGATTCTCTCTCTCTCTCTCTCTCTCTCTGCTCCTCCCCCGCTCATGCTCGCTCTCTCTCTCTCTCTTACAATAAACATTAAAAAGTAATTAAAAAATTACGAAAAGAAGAGAACATAATACTAATACTTTACTGAAAGACATTAACGATACAATGAATGAGCTTCGACTTTCGTTCTGACGATAAATTTAGAATTGTTTGTCCTTTCGGCAAAAACTAACTTTTGTTTTCATTTCACTACTTTGCCCTGCCTAAGAAAGCCCGTGTGACGGATGGCCTTTTCCGAGGCTTTACATCAGAACTTGTGATCTTATCACATCAGTGAAAAGGCCTTTATTGGGATACCAGGGAGCATGCGTGCGCCAGGCACGCCAGCCCCTCGTCTCCTAGTTGAGACGTACTAGCAAGTACTTAGCAAAGAGGCAGCAGTACTGAGCCACAAAGGGGGCTCCTGCTTCGTGTCTAGCAACCCCTCCTTTAACGGTTGAGTCCTCCCGCCCTAGCAATGACTGCAATCACATCCCCAAGCAGCCAAATCCGTCCACGCAGAGCTCTCCTTTAACGCTTCTCCCGCTCCCGAGAAACGTCTACGTCCAGGCAGCATTTGCACACTTACTTTTTCAGTTTTTGTCGAATCCCTGCGTCTTTAATCTCGTTCCGAAGGTCCTCGAACCTCTCCGCCGAGCTCAAGTTGCAGAACACCCGGAAGTCGGCGTAGGGGGGGATGCCGTGGTCTCGCCCCCTCTGGATGTTGGTGGCCGCCAGATCCAAGGCCACGGAGCGGGCGCTGGAGAAGAGCTTCTCGGTCAGCTCCAGGCTCAGCAGCTGGGACGGCACCCGCAGTTTGGCCGCCGTGCCAAACAGCCCCCGAAGGAGGGGGTCTATCCCGCCCTCCTCGATTATCCTGGACGGCGCAAAGAAGGCCTTGTGCAGTGGCAGGTGGCCTTCGGGGATCTCGCCGAAGCTGCCGTTCAGCCGCTGCAGGACCGGGTTGATTAACGTGTGGCCGAACCTGAAGGCCGCGGTGGCGAAGGAGTTCAGGATGCCCGCGTTCACACTGGGGTCGTAGCCCCGGTACCCCCGCAGCAGCCTCATGCCCGGCTCCCCCAGGATCTTGGGCAGCCAGTGGCTGTAGGTGATGTGCTGCAGCTCGGCGCCCACGATCTTCCTGGCCTCGTGGTACAGGGTGTCTCCGTCCCAGTGGGGGTTCAGGGCGCGCAGCTCCGCGGCCAGCCTGTTGTGCTCCCGGAGCCACAGCGTGTGCATGGCCGTGAGCGCCGGCTGCTCGTTGGCCCGGTGGTCCCCGGCCAGGAAGCAGGGGCCGCGGCCGGCCCGCCCGGGCCCGCCGCACTCGGTGGGCGGACCCGGCGCGAAGGGCAGCAGGTGCTTTCCCGAGGGGGCCCACGGCGGGCCGGTCCTCAGGAGCCCCCGCGGCGCGGCCAGCTCCCGGAGCGCCCGGGACTCCCGCTCCGAGCTCCCGTACACGTTGGAGCCGTCGAGGTAGGCGGTGAGCTGGTTGGCCTGCTCGCGCGCGTACACCGAGCTCATCGCCGGCGACGTCGCGCCGCTGCCGCACACGGGGCTGGAGCGCGCGAAGAACAGGCAGGCCGCGTGGGCGCGGCGGGGGTCGCCGTCGGGCAGCTGGATGGGGAAGCAGGGGGGGTCGTTCGTGCACACCGCGCTGCACGGCCGCCCGTCCGAGAAGCGCGCCGTGCTCAGCGCGGGCACCGTGTGGCCCAGGTCGTGGTCCAGAAACTGGCCCCACTGCATGAGCATGTGCGTGTACCGGTCGTCCGGGGTGACCGTGGCCGTGGCCGCCAGCTCCGTGGACACCAGGCTGGGCGGCGGGAGGGGCTGGCGGCCCGCGCCGCGCGGCAGGTTGAAGCCGTTCTCGTAGGCAGGCTTCAGGATGCGCTCGAAGGCCGTCCGGGACGCGCCCCACGCGGGGTGCTGCAGGTTGTTGCACGTGCCGTCCGCGGCTCGGTACTTCTGGTGGAAGCACAGGTCCGAGCAGTCGGGCACCTGCCTGTGCGCGGTGCAGCCCGACAGGTTGGCGAGGAGGCTGAGGTAGGGTGGTGACACCAGGTCGTTGTAGCGGAATTCTGAAATGCAGAGCAGCGGGGGAGGGAGTGAGGACAGCGGTCCCTGGGGCGGAGGGAGGGGAGGGACCTCGGACCCAGGGGCCGTGGGGACGGGCCACTCCGGGGGGAGGGGGGGGCCACACGTCTTTCCTACATCTAGCAGGATTTCATTAGAACAAAACCGAAAGTTCTAAGTTCTAATAAAAGGGGGGGGGGGGCCGAGGGGGTCGCCTGGGTGGCTCCGTGGGTTAAGCATCCGACTTGGGCTTAGGTCATGATCTCACAGTTCGTGGGTTCAAGCCCCACATCAGGCTCTGTACTGACAGCTCAGAGCCTGGAGCCTGCTTCAGGTTCTGTGTCACCTCTCTCTGTGTGTCCCTCCCCCACCTGTGCGCTCTGTCATTCTCTCAAAAATAAATAAACATTAAAAAACTTCTAATGGGGGTGGGGGATGCTTAGTGATGTCTCTCTTAGGAGCAATGACTACCTGCTGGAATGAACAAGAAAGGAGAGACACGTTCCAGTTCTCCTCAAACTCCTAGTTCTGCGACTTTACCAATATAATGTTGGTAAAGATTTGTTATCACAAGATTGTAACTTTTTTTCCCCCCAGTTCAGAATCCTTTCTTCCAGGTTTTATGCTCATGGAAGACAGGGTCTAAGATGTGTTCGTGGGGATGGTGTGAATATTAACCCGAATGATATCTGACATGAAGGGGTGAAGCAGTAACTTCCAAACTATTACAAACTGTCACTCCCCAGGGAAGGTCCCACACAACCTGGAGGTGTTCTGGAGCCCCTCTTTTAACAGAGCTTAAAAAAACTTCAGCATAATCCTAAATCTTTGAAGACTGTTCACTAAGTCCTGTTTGCTAAGAGTTATTATCCCTAATGAATCATCAGAAACTGGCTCATGATACCAGGACCACTTGTCTTTCATCTGGATAAGCTGGTCTCGGGTTGGGCCGTCAGATACCTTAATCTTGGAAATGTACAACAATCTTCCTGTATATAAAGACTTAGATCCTAGGTTCACTTTCAGGGCAAACTGATCCTGGAGGGAAAAAATGGCCTTTAACTTCACAAATAGTAAGACAGAGGTAGAACAACATAGTGGGTTTTTTCTTGGGAAAATTTTGCTAACGCCCTTTCGTATTTTAAATGAGAATATATACTCGGTTTGGCAAAATAAGCATCATGCACAGTGGATGCGTATTTTAGCAAAGCTAAATCTGTAGATATTGATTGCTTATTTTCTAGTTATGTATCTAGACTAAGTTATTCTTGAAAATTGCTTCTTCTAATAGATATGTGTGAGAAGAGAAATCAAAGACCCATTGTCCTGACCTGAAACTTAGGAATGTAGAACTGGGCTTTCGCAGACCTGACCTTGGCTAACTCATGCTAGTAAGACTCAAAATTAAGCAGTCAGAAATTTGATTCAAGTGCTAATATGGACTCTATGGAAATTTCACTTGGATATTTCTCTTAAGGAAGCTCTGAAACCCAAGACATAATGGACCACTAGGGGCTATTAAACAGAGCTTTGGAAAAATTGTATAGGGCACTAAGGAGTGGGTCAGGCACAGAAACAGCCCTGTGCACTGTATCTTGGTTTATTTTCTGAAGGGGAATAAAGAAAGGGCAAACCTCCAGAAGTTGCTGTTGTGCTCACAGAGCACATAGTGTGTAGCAAAGAATCACATTCATTTAATTTTAAAGAGAAAGATGTAGAAAATATGAAAGATTTCTATATCAGTCTCATTTGACATTTACTAAATAAATGTCTGCTTTGGGGAAAAAATACATGAGAATTTCAGTATAGCAAAAGAGAAAAAAAAAGATTGGAAGGGATATGTAAGCTATAGATAGAGGAAGGAATTCAGATAAATTCACTGAATCATTGAGGTGATTCCCATGATAAGTAGAGGCACATTACCCTGGGAGTAAAGCCTTTTCCATAGGAAGGAGTAGTATCTTTCGGATTCAAAAAGTAAGTGCACCTAAAGTGGTTCTCCTAGATATACTAGGCATATACAGCTGGTAGATCTTGACAGGTTTGGATATATCGTGATCATACTTCTTTTGAATTACAGTTCTTACGAGAAACGTCTGCATCCATTTGGTAAAAAGCGGTAAATTCATTTCTAAATCACATGGTGTTTTGGAGAAGAAAAGCTGAGGCACGATCAGTTTCGCTACGGACAGTAGGCTGAGAACGGAATGCCTCCAGAAGCTGACCTCTGCCTTCCAGATCAACAGTGAGCCCCTGCTTCACGTGTTCCTGGATCAGCAGAAGTGTGTGCTCAAAAATCTCCCCAGCTCTGGCTGTCTCCACAGTAAACGGGTCATGCGGATAACGAAACTGAGCCAGCAGCTCAGCAGGGGTGCGAGGCTTTCTGCAAGTGACAAAAGACAGCACTGTTCACAAGGCAAGACTGCAGAATCCATGAATCTCATGTGTACTGTGCATTTAAGAATACATTTCCCGAACAATCAAGAAGGAAAGCTTCACGATAAGCTTCACAGGGGAGCTGAGAGTTCTTTTCCTATTTTGTTAGTGAGTGAGTCCCAAGTGTCAGTGGCAGTGCTGAACTCAAAAGATACATTTTTAATGAATCAATGATTTAAAGAGTAGTTTTGTATAAAAGGCAACACCTATGGTGAAAAATAAACTTGTGGGGTCCACTCATAGGTTCTAGTGAACCCTCTGAAATAGTGTGCAGTGCACCCAGTTTCTGGGTCATGGCACTGTCTTCTCTTTCCTCATATGTAACTGCCTGGAAATTCCCATCCACCTTTAAAATCCTGCTCAGGCATCACTCTCCCCATAAAGTCTCCCTAGTAATCCCAACAAACTACCACCTTCTCAATTACTTCTGTATCGTCACATACAACTCTTCCGTACGCGACGAGATGTACTTAAATTGCTGACATATTGTGTCCTCCACCACAGAAAGACTGTGTTAGGGATGAGATAATGCCTTATTCATCTTTATATTCCAAGTACCAAGCCTACTGACGAGCACACAGTAGTGGTTTGTACACATTGAAGAACTGAACTAAGTATGTTGAAAGAATATTAGTCACTGAGAATGCGAGACTGTTTGAGAGATTTTGGTCAGCTAAGGCACATCCAGTTCTCTGTGTCTGAAATCATAATTAACTTTAGATCAGAGAACAATAGTAATCATATTAATAGCTCACTTTAATTAAGCCTTTCTATGTGACAGACACTATTGAAACAATTTATCTGTACTAACTTACTCAATCTTCCTAACAAGTATGTCCATGAAGCAGATCTCATCGTTAGCCCCATTTTCCAGGCAAGAAGGTTGAGGTACTAGGACGCTCAGTCACTTGCCCAAGGTCGCCCAGATAGAAAGCGATAAAGTGAGGAATCACAATAGACTATAAGTAGGGTGTATGGCTCTAGAACACAAGTCCATGATCAGGACGCCATGCTGTTTGTAAGTATGCAGGGAAGAGAGCTGTACTGGATTATGGCATTATAACATATTCCTTCTTGACCAACAACTACAAAGACCGGGTATAGGCTTTGACTTTGAAGACAACAGTTCTGTTTTCTTTAATACGTTCGGGGGATGCAAAGCGCCCCATGTACCTCCATTAGGACTGACGGGGACTTTGTAGAACTGGAAGGCTTCACCATTCTAAAGATACTGGTGACTCAAATGAAAACAAACCAAAATATTACATTATCCGAAACAAAACTTCCACCTGTAAGCTGTCGGTTCACGACCAGATGTGTTCAACCTGACCATCAGTGTCAACTCTGGAACTGGCAGGAGCACCGGGTCTGATAGTGGTGGGTGGTTGAGGACCTAACAGAGCCCACTGCCCGATCCCTATTGTGGGGCCACACAGAGCAGACCTGTGATGTAAATTTCTGCCATTTAGATCCTATGCGGAATAAGTTTCATTCTCTTTGAGGCTGAGCTGGCAATGGTGGCCAGCCCAGAGTGTGATAACACAAAACTGAAGAAAACACCTACTTTGGCACTTTATGCACTATGCCTGCTGTGATTTATGGAGATTATAAAAACCAAGTAGGACTGAAGTGAAAACAATTTTGCAATCAAAATAAAATAAATTCTTACTGTGAAAACAAATGTCTTCGTGTGGAGTTAATTGCACTGTCAACCCTCTGTACCGCGTCAAGAATGGATGATTCGACAAAGTCATCGCCAGCTTGTCTAGCCTGCATTGCTTTGAAAATCAATTCCATGATTAAAAGTATCAAACAGACCTTGAAGTTAGGAACGATCTCATATAAATGGCATTACAAAAACTTCCAAGACAATAAAAATGTTATACAGTGTCCACATGATACTGTCCATTGCAGAAGAGTAGGTTAACGATCCCGAAGCAAAGCTTCCAGCAACAATACCAGCATTATTTAGGGAACAAAAACATTCCACAATCTAGTAAAGCTATGTGAAATATTTCTTTTTTTGTAACACCAATTCAAATGGGATCCAAGTGTGTTAGTAATTTGTCATCTTTGGAAAGGTATGAAATGCCTATCTCTTCAGCCACCTTGCTTTAATGTTAAACATTAAAATGAAGTAAATATTATCACATCCCTATGGAGATTTCTTACAGCAAGAATTGAACTCTCAGTAAGAACTCAGTGAAAAATAACTCATGTTGTTTCTATAGCTCTTCAGTGTGTGAGAATTCTATCAATTTGGATATTATCCACAAAGGAAGCTTTTGACTTAAAGTAGAGCTGATAATTTTCAACATATTGTATCTCCTCCAGATGATGGTTTAAGAAGTTTAATGTAAAGGGAAAAATGCTAATAAAAATGACCATGGATATTTAAAATTCATATAAGAAATATAATCAAGCATATCCATATTATTTAGTTCATTAGCGAGAATATTAAAAGCATAACAAGAATTTATATGACATAATTAAAACAATAACTTCTTTGCATTGTTGAACACTGAAAGCGAGAGTAAGTATAGCTCCAACAATTGAATCTATTTATTTATTTTTTTTAACTTTTTTTTTAATGTTTATTTATTTTTGAGACAGAGAGAGACAGAGCATGAACGGGGGAGGGGCAGAGACAGAGGGAGACAGACACAGGATCTGAAACAGGCTCCAGGCTCTGAGCAGTCAGCACAGAGCCCGACGCGGGGCTCGAACTCACGGACCATGAGATTGTGACCTGAGCCGAAGTCGGACGCTTAACCGACTGAGCCACCCAGGCGCCCCTCCAACAATTGAATTTAAAGATAATGTCATTAAGGAGATACAAAAGAATGAAAACTTTAAATAAAAATAGGAAGGTGTGCGCTTTATACATTAGCACCTACGTATCATATATTGCATTATATAATATATTAAATTACAAATGTATATTTATATGTATAGAAGTACATATATATATGTTTATGTATTTTGGACTAGAGGAATGCAAATAGCATTCCACAACTGCTTGTTATAAAAAATATTCCTTTGTATCACAAAAATATACACATATTGGATTGGTTCATTGTCCTAGAAAGATCACTAACATAAAAAATTTCCAGGGTGGGAGGGAGGGGAGGGTGGGTGATAGGAATTGAGGAGGGCACCTTTTGGGATGAGCACTGGGTGTTGTATGGAAACCAATTTGACAATAAATTTCATATATTAAAAAAAATAAAATAAAATAAACTTCTCTCAGTTGGCAAAAAAAAAAAAAAATTCCAGAAAAAATACCAATAATATAGATATTATAAGGAAAACAGTAAAATCAAGGTCTGTGCTGAAAGACGTACTTGATAAACTAGATTATGGGCAGTACTTTTGAGATGGAGGTTATACTGTCAATGCAACTCAGTCTTTATCATGACCGCAATATTAAAACTCCAGAACATCAATTTTACCTTTTAGAGTTCAAAAATCACATTGGATTAACTATACATTCACTAAAGGTAATTGAAAGGAAACAGAGACAAACTGATTAATTTGATTACATGAAATTAACATTTTCCATTCAAGGAAAGACACAAAGGCAAAAAGGTCATAGACAAATAACATAATAGGTAACATATTTGTAATTTCTAAATCTGACATAGAATATTCTGTTTCATTCAAGGAATTCTTGTAACGCACTGAGAAAAAAATATATACAATCAAGATGTAAAAGGGGAAACCCCCCAAAGTAGGAAGTATAGAGCAGATGTTGAAAGCCTCATAAATAAAATTTAAAATACCAGTGAACTACCATTTTATGCTTCTGGAGAAAATGAAAAAGCTGATTAATGCCAACCGTTGGCAGGGGTGAGTGGACACGGGTGGGCTGGTGAGAATGTAGCATTGACACTCCTATTTCCAAGATTTTGTTTAGTGAGCTATATATTTTTGGATTTGCTTTTACTTAGGAAATTGACATATGTGCACACCCCCTCACCCAGCAATCGCATTCCCACGTATATATATCCAGAGAAATTCTCAACAGATCCATAAGGGATACAAACGAGAATGCTCATTGCAACTTTGTGTGGAAGGAATTAGGGAAAACTTTCAGCAATGACAATGTGGGTGGGAAAAATGTGGTGGATGTACAGTATGAAATACCATGCAGCAGTTAAGAATTAGCTGGATGGACACATGCACTGATGCTAAAACACGTGCTTAATGTAAGAATTACGAAGCTGAGATAGATTACCAGAAAATGATTTAATTAAATATAATATAAATGCACTGTAGTTGCTACATACATAGTGAGCATGTGGCGAGGAGGGGTATTGGCTTATAAGCAGATGGATTAATCAACCAATTAAGCAATCAATCAATATAACTGCAATGATTATGAGAAAACAATATTCTCAAATACCTAACATGATATATACCTTGTGGTCTGTTCAAAAACAGGTCAGGAAGAATAAGCCCACTCAAATTGTTATGTTTACTTGATAATAAAGGAACCAAGATCAATCAAATCAATCTGGGCTGACCTGTTGGCTGACGAGACGTTAGCCTTTTCTTTATCGTTTCCTTTTAAGTCCCTTACCCACGAACCTCAAGTGTAGAGAGTGGCGTCAACGATGTGTTCTTATTTATGACAATTACTGTCATTGGACCCCTACACCTGTGTGCATGATACACGATCAAAGGTCTATTTGGATTTGGAAGTAAGAAGGTTATGTGTAGGGCTGAGTTATCACACGGTGCACAATGCCGGTCAAAACTCGAAAGGCGGTTCACTATGGCAGATAGAACTTGGGAAACGATATCTAAAGTTTGGGAGAGCATCGATTAACATGTTAATTTGAATCTTTTTTTTTTTTAATTTTTTTTTCAACGTTTTTTATTTATTTTTGGGACAGAGAGAGACAGAGCATGAACGGGGGAGGGGCATAGAGAGAGGGAGACACAGAATCGGAAACAGGCTCCAGGCTCCGAGCCATCAGCCCAGAGCCTGACGCGGGGCTCGAACTCACGGACCGCGAGATCGTGACCTGGCTGAAGTCGGACGCTTAACCGACTGCGCCACCCAGGCGCCCCCATGTTAATCTGAATCTTATTTGTTTCATAATTTTGCTTTTATTCTGTTTGTAAAATAGTTTGGCTATTATGGTTGTATAAAATGTATAGGCATAAGGAATTTTAAAAAATCTCATCTTCATCTTTTGACTTATTCATAAAGTGGAAATAATAAGACTTGCTCAACATATAGCTCAGGCCAAACATGATTATTAAATAAAACGGCATGCAAAGTTCTCTGAAAACTACAGGTCACGATGCAAATATTAGGTGCCTTTCAATAATTACTATGTTCAAAACCCAGAAGGAATCCATACTCATACTATTACCAATTGCTCCTCTGTCGTCCTATCATTTCTTCAACTTGACCCGCCTTTTCTCCATGTTAATAAGAAACCAACAAGTGCGGAGATGTGAAAAGGAGAGGAAAGTAACAAGAAAAGTGGCATAATATGTAAATATTGTTTGCAATAATTAAATTATAATGTGCACAAACAGAAAGCACATAAAAGTTGTTCACAGATTATTAAAAGTACATTAAATATGTAGTATGTTCACAAAGAAAATATTTGTGGTAACAATAACTCTCACTTATGTCATTTTAATTATGAATTCTTAAGGTTTCATAGTTTTATGATAAAATAAAACTACCCTTTTTACTATTCATTCGGTCTCAGTATTGTTTTATTTACTATGGTACAAATTGCGAAAAGATTTCCATAATGTTCTCAGAACAGCACTGCATTATTGGGAGCAAATTCAGTTTATTGGGGCACATTAGAATCAAACAATACTGTTAATATTTTATTTGTCTTAAAAACTACCTCAGTTGACGTTGTAGGGATAGAATGTTCAGAAAATGTTGAGTATATTCTCCATCTTTTTATGCAAAATTTTGCAGATGTGAAGGAAGAACTAGATCATTTTCTTTTGTTAAATCTTGGGCTTAAAATGGGGGGAAGAAGTCTCAGTAGGGTTACAGACGAGCACGTTTAAAGTTGTCTAATGAACATCTCCTTTCAGTTCTGTCCGTGCACCTATCACCTATCACCTCCAAGGAAGATAAAGTCCAAAGATAAATGTGAGTCCTTTGAAGAAAGGGGAGTTTGGGGTCATGGCCCACCAACTGCTGTGAGCCCACCCTATCAGAGCATGGCCCAGATGGGAAGGATGTGGCAGGGGGTGGGGGCTGGGGGGGGGGAGGGAGAGGGCAGAACAGGACGGAGCCAGAGGAGGAACACTGCCACAGGACACCTGTACCCCTGCCTTCACTCTCACCACAGAATACCTAGACCTCAATAAAAGCTGAGTTTCTTTCACAACTGCATATTCTTTATCTCCCCCTCCATCTTGGAAAAAAGTAGCCAGGTAATGTAACTATCATAACTAAATAGACCTTACCACATTAAATCTTCCCTTAAAGAGAACGGCAGACTGCCAATGACGCTGGACAGAGATGTCCTAGGAAACCAGACAGTCCCACAGCATACAAATGGACACTAATGACTGCCTTTGTGAGATAATTTTCTCTGAACAGCAACAAGTCTGCCTTACTCATCATTTTGCATCATTAAGTATGTAAATGGGCTCACTGTCTTGCAGGCTCCACCATGATTTCAGAAATGGGAAAGGAAAGACACTAACTACTTCTTTTTGGTTTTAATAGTTGAGGTGTGCCTTTGATTTTCATTATCTGCTTTCTTTATAATTTCTTAACTATCCAAACATTACTACACTAAAATTTTGTTCTTGAAATTTAATGCTAATTTTTTTTAACATGTGGCTTATATCAGGATAGACGTATGTTTTCAGAATAGGTTTTATATAGGGGTGCCTAGGTGGCTCAGTCTGTTAAGCGTCCGACTCTTGGTTTTGGCTCAGGTCATGATCTCACGTTTCCTGACATTGAGCCCCACGTGGGGCTCTGTGCTGACAGTGCAGAGCCTGCTTGAGATTCTCTCTCTCTCCTTCTCTCTCTGCCCCTCCGCTGCTCATGCTCGCTCTCTCTCTCTCAAAATAAATTTTAAAACATTCTAAAAAGCAATAGGTTTTATATATAAATGGATGGGAAATGTGTTCAAAATGGATACAGGTATTATAAACATATGCAGATGTGTATTAGGTATATGTTGTTGTTTATAGAAATATTTCACCATTGTATTATTAAAGTCTGACAAGTGAACAAGATTGTCATGTATCTATTAATTATTATGTAAATTAATGACATAATCATGGTACATAAATATAGTAACATAGCAACTTAAAATGATTCAATATCAATTTTACTTCATTGATATATTTGGGTAAAGATAATTAAAATTTTCTGATAGTTCATAGCTCACTCACTGAGCAACAACTTCAGTGGTTTTGAAACAGATGTTTTGTCTAGACAATGACAAGTCAGTGGATTAGAATGTCAAAAATCTGAGTTATTCATTCACAATTTCAAAAATAACTAGATCCCAAAAGAATTAAACAAGCCAATTGATAATATAGCACTTGGAACACACGGTAAATGCCCAAGAAATGTTAACTTTTTATTAGTAATATTAGTATCAGTTTAATAAAGGTTATTTACTTAGCATAAAAGGAAAGGTCTCACTAACTTCAAGTCAACTGATGCCACCTTAATTCTCACTTATAACTTATTGGGTTGAGGATAGAGTCAAAGTAGGGAATATTATAAGTGGAAATATTATTTAGAAAGCTATTGCAAAAACCCAAATGACCAAAGAATGAACTATAAGAGAGGAGGTCAGGTGGTGAAATGGAAAAGAAGCATTATTTGCAGCAAAAACTGGTAATACAGTTAGGGTAAAGAAGGAGGAGAGAGCAGAAAAAAATCGGAGGAGGCTCTGACTTCCTCCTTACAGAAGGACCTCCTTATGGACTGTATTGAAGGGAGTTCAGTTGCGAATACATTCAAGATGGGTTTCTAACGTGTGGAATCGGAAGAACTGTGGGTCATCCGAAATGAAATGTCCAACATACAATTCGATCCCCAACTTGGAATTTCAGAGAAGATGACACTGTTTAGATTTATTGTTATATAATCACAAACAGTCCGTGTGTGTTATTTGTGCTGCAAAATTTTCATTTAACAAATGCTGTGTCACTATTTCGTTTTTGGCCTCGTCTACATATTATCCCAGCGTCTCACTGGTAAACATCCCGTCGTGTAGATGTGCTCAAAACTGCTTCAGGACTATTGCTGCACATTTGAATACTATTGGAGAAGCAGAATTCCTACGCCAAGAAGGACTCTTGAGAGTGTCCAATTCCACTTTTTTAAGAAATGAGAAAGTTAATTCTAGTTATGGGTAAGTAAGGTATCCAAAGTGGCTGAGATCAATAAAGGTAAAAGCATGATGACTTAACCCAGTCTTTCTCCCACTGTCTCACACTGCTAATGTTCAATATAAACATCTTGTGTCCTCAGTTAGACTGAGCCATTTTCACAAGCAAGAAATGAGTCAGAAGAACATACAGTGAATTATGAACTTCAGAGCACTTAACGGCATATCAATATATATAGGAAGTGTTAAAATAAATCATGTTTTGAACAAAAATTGTGAGGCTTTTTTTTTTTTTTTTTTTTTGGTTTAAAGCAATATGTGTAGCTTTCATATGCCAAATACTATCCAGAGACAGAAGTCTGCAGATCTGTGTAATGTTCGCCAATGTAAAATACTTTTGAGGACAGCCTAGGGGAGAGGCTCTCAGTAAATACTGTATCAGCCTTAAAGGCTTTTAAACATGTATTAAAACTATTAAAAATTGATTACATCTATGGAAAAAAAACTCCTTAAAATAATTACACCTTGCGGAAACCCTTTTTTCTTTTGCTATTATAAATGCCTTACTTTGAACATCAACTCATTCAAATGTATGGTGTATATGTATATATATATATATATATATATATATATAGAGAGAGAGAGAGAGAGAGAGAGAGACAGAGAGAGAGAGAGAGGGAGGGAGGACTTCCTTGGTCTGCTATATATCTATATATATATATATATATAGATATATATATAGATATATAGCCCAGATTTTGCTTTCATTGTTGTTGTTTATTTTTATTATTTTGGATTACTTTCTATGGTTATATACTCCAATACAGGATGGAAACTCAAAAGGCATGATCCTCTTTGTATCACTTATTACACCCTGAGTGGATTTACAACATTCCATAACTGCTACATTGGGGCAGGAAGATTGGAAAATCCTCCCATAATGAACTGTCTTTTCCCTTTAATTAGGATGACTGGTGAATGAAAGAGCCTAAGTCATAAAATGTTCCATAAGTGATATTTTATATTGACACATTTCCTCCTATTCTGCTAATTTTGGCTGTGTGAACACACACACACACACACACACACACACACACACACACACACACCCCGCTTGTCTTAAATCTTAAATTTATTCAAAACTTAAAAATGTATATCTTCATATTTTTTCTTCTCTTTATAAAAATATTTCTAATATCATAAAATTTATTTGGTATGAGATGCAAACATAAATTCATCTCCCCTTATATTGACATATAAATGTCTCCAGAGCGAAAAACATAATTTTTTTCTTGACTAACTTCTTTTTTTTGTACTACTTTAACCCTGTAGCCCGACTTTCTACTTTCTGTGCAACAGAGCAGAATAGTGGTAAATGCTATCTATCACTGTTTTGAAATCTGGTGAATAGAGTGATTAATACATATGAATCTAAATGTTTTACTGTTAATGTGTATATATAAAATGGGTAGTTAAACCTCAGTCCACCACAATGAAATTCTTATGCTGGAGATTCTAAAATATTGACCGCTGTGATTGTAGTGTTTGTGTGCATGTGACAGAGCAAAACAGAGAGACAGACAGGGAGAGAAGATGCAGAGAGAGAATATTTGTTTTTGTGTCTGTTTGTTTAGTGGTAAAGATTTCTAGCATTTCTAAAACACAAAAGATATTAATATAAATTTTATAGTAAGTTTTTTTTCCAAAATGCCCAAGGATATTTTCCCATAGATCTCACAAATAGTTAAGCAGCAGAAAAAGGACCCCATAAATTTATAAAAAGATACAACTGAGGTGCCTGGGCGGCTCAGTTGGTTAAGCATCCGGCTCTTGATTTGGGCTCAGGTCACGATCTCAGTGTTTGTGAGATCAAGCCCTGCACTGGGCTCCATACTGACAGTGTGGAGCCTGCTTGGGATTCTCTTTCTCTGTCTCTTTCTTTCTCTCAAAACTAAACAAACCATTTGTTAAAAAAGAAAGAAAGAAACACAACTATCACAGATTTTAAATCAGCAAAAACATGAACTCATAGCAAACAGAGAGGAAGGCTAAGATTTTGTAACTTTAAGAAATTCTATATAAGAAAGAATTTCTGATCCTCCTAGAATACATATGTGGCAGTTACTAGCTACATTATTATAATTTTAGGAATAATATTCTACAGAGAATTCATCTTTACAATACAGTATAATAAATCTGTGAAGATTGATGTGCCATTAATAAAAATCTGCACTTTAAAAAAAATATCCCAACAAATAGAATATTTGGAAGTTTGATATTTTAGGAGAATTCGCAAGTAGAAGAGGATAAAAGTATTGTGTTCTATCATAGAAAGATAGTGATATTTCTAAGGATGTGATTTAATTACATAAATCTATTTTTACCCAGGCCTGTATTTATAATGAGAAGAGTTACCCAATATTTTTATAGACCCATAAGAGCTCAAAGGAAAAAATAAATCTGCAAAACCCTATTTATGAAATCTGCCCATTTCTAAGGAAACCAAAAAGCAGGCAAAGCCCAAAATAGTGCTCCATATGCTCGTGGCTGAACTCATTTATTTCCACCGCTGACTGTCAATAAGGCAAAAGCTCCTCAAAAGCCCTGATGTCAGTTCTCGTGTCCCCATGTGCTATGCCTTCTCGAATGCCTTCCCACGTGGAGAACACGCCCGTCCGCCATCACAGCCTGTCTCCATTTCCATAACCAGGGCTGAGGTCGCCTCTTGAGTCTGCCTACAGACAGACTCTCTCACGTCTAATGCAAACTGAGTCAGTGAAAATTTTAAAAAAGGATTTTATTTTTTGTAATACAATGGCAACTTTTTTTAAACAGTCACCATTGATAACCAACTGGAAGAGGGCTCCAGCTAAACCACCAGACTGATGCTGAAAGGTAAAACAATGCCAAATATGTTGGCCAATCGTAAATGTTCCTAAATATTGAGATATTTGTTCTCAGAGCGGCAGATCTCCCCTAGAAGTGTGATTAGTTCTACAAGTTCCATTAGTTGGAGCAACTAATACATGTTAAATTCCACTTATTTAGCTATGAATGTGTCTTATATTCCAGAATTTTCAGTTACTAAGAAAACATGGTATATATTTATTTGCAAATCCTCGCCATTTATGTTCACTTTTGGCTCTGGTGTTTGATGCCCTTTCAGGTAGTTTACACTTCAGAGCTTCGATTTTAAAAATAAAATAATTTTGGGGTGCCTGGACGGCTCAGTCAGTTTAGCATCCGACTTCAGCTCGGGTCTTGATCTCGCGGTTTGTGAGTTCGAGCCCCACGTCGGGCTCTGTGCTGACAGCTCAGAGCCTGGAGCCTGCTTTGGATCCTGTGTCTCCCTGTCTCTCTGCCCCTCCCCTGCTCATGCTCTGTGTCTCTCTCAATAACAAATAAACGTTAAAAATAATAATAATAAAAGTAAATAAATAAAAATAAAATCACTTTGAGCTAATATTAACATGCTTGACTAGAAAGAACATATAAGGGACCATATAGGGTAGCGAGGCGAATCAGTTAGGAGTAGGGGTAGAAGCTTTCAAAGACACTGATTTGGGTTGTATAAGGAGCCACACTTACCAATGACCGTGAGAAACATGTTGGCCGCAACAAGGCCAAATGAGTTCCGAGCCACACATTCATACTTTCCTTGGTCTGCTTGCCCTGCATCATAGATGGTGAGCACGCCTTCACCACTGACATGGAATTTACCACTCTCCGTAATCTGAACACCTGCCTAGGGAGTGGAAAGAATTGCCACAGGAAGAAAATGTGATCGTTCAAAAAATAATACCTTACATTTTGTTTGATATAGCTTCATTTGTTCCACAAATATCTGAGCACTCACTGTGTCAGGCACTAGAGGTAATTTATGAATACAATGAAGAGAAGAAAAGAGAGAGGAAGTGCTTGTCAGGAAGCACAGTTTGTCTCCCTCTCTATAATAAATATGAAACTCAAAATTCAATTATGTAATTATTTCCTATTATGATTATTTTAAAATAATTCCCATGAAGGAAAATATACCGTTTATTCATATTTTTCTTCTACAAAAGGGTTCTGACAACAACAGTAAAAATAAAATTTGAAAAGAAGGAAAGTTTTCATAAATCTACAACCTAAAAGCATCAAAAATATTTTCATATTATGGATTTCTCTTCTATTTCTTCTTCACATGTACTCATAAGCTTTATGTTGCTGCAAAGTTTCACATATCGGTGTTTCTTAATTAAAACACTACCTTAAGAAGAGAAAATGACTACATTTCATATGAAATATTATTAAACCGTATTCAGTTACGGACAGCCTGGGTGGCCCAGTCGATTGAGTGTCCGACTTTGGCTCAGGTCATGATCTCGAGGTTCATGAGCTCGAGCCCCATGTCAGGCTCTGTGCTCACAGCTCAGAGCCTGGAGCCTGCTTCCGATTCTGTGTGTCTCTCTCTCTGCCCCTCCCCCACTCACACCTCTGTCTCTTTCTCGCAAGGGTAAATAAACATTAAAAAAATTCTTAATGTATTCAGTAATTATTAGTATGCTTTATGTACTTTTCATTATTATGTCATTACCTTTCAAAAGTGTTTTAATGGTTATTTATTTTCGAGACAGAGAGAGACAGAGGACGCAAAATACTTGCATGAACTGCAAGATCATGACCTGAACCGAAGTCGGAGGCTCAACCGACTGAGCCCCCGGGCGCCTCTATGCTGTTAACTTTTAAAAAGGAAAAGATATTGGCTTTCTGGGACTGCACCGGAGTGGAGCAGGGGTAGAGACGCTTCTCTCCTACCCCTCCCCAGGAAACACAGGAAACTGAGAATGGGACCTGCTGTTTCAAAAGAACTCAGATCCCAGGGATGGCCAGTAGGCCCGAATGTAACCAGAAAGGTTCAGAGTGAAAAAAATGCCTTATAGGTCTTCAGATGCTCACAGTTGTCTTTGACCACTACTAGGAAACAAGTCCAAGGTGACCGGTGGCTGGTAGGTAACTCAGGGCAGGCGACGGAGGAAGAAGCAGGACCTACCACATGGAGGGTAGGTGGAAAACCACCAGAAGTACAGAAGGGGTAAGAAGTGAGCAGGTGCACAGGCAGTAAGGCCCAGAGGGTCTCTTTCCTTCAGGACTGCCTCCCTCCACTTCCTCTTGCTGGACCATCATCACATCTTCTTTGCAAAAAGCACTCCTTTCTGCTGTCCTTACATACGGCCAGACGCCTCAGGCTAAACCTATAGTTCTAAGTTGTTGCTTAGAGTCTCTGAGCTATCAGGTAGATTTCCCATAAATTCCTGACCTCCTTATTTTAGGTAGTTTCTGTTGCTTGTAGCAAAAGTAGCCTAACTCACAGTCATTTTAAACTCATGAATTTAGGATCACTATAAAGCTGAAATGTGATAGTGTATAAAAAATGTCTGGCATATAGTCAGCCCTCCATCAATTCATTTGGGATTTGAAGCTACCTTTTAGAAATTAGACTGAGCTATTTTGCTGATAAGATTATATGAGAAAGCATTTGGTATAATGCCAAATAAGGCTTTAGAGACTGACCACAATGTGTATTTTCCACTTCCTATTTTTAGTCTAAAAATATTCGAGTCATCTCCTATTACGTTCAAAAGAAACTATAAAAACTACTCAGACTATTTGAGAGTACGTGAGCCCAAAGTTTCAGCTCTGAGATCACGATAAACTTACTTTGTACAGAGAACCACGCGTGATGCTCAGCCACAGCACAAAAGGGAGCCACCAAAAATAAGGCCTTGTTGCTATTTGGCAACAACAAAAGTAGCTTTGCAACTTTTCACCAACTTTACTTTTTGTCAAAATCCTCTGTAAAAACTGACATTCTTCTGTATGCAACATCACTTATTTTTGAGAACATCAGAATCTGAGGCCAATCATTTCATTTTAATAACAATCTTAAAATGAAAGAAACAATTACATTGAAAGGATATAGCTCAAAGAACCAAAGGAAGTAAAAGATATAAATGGGATGCTATTTGTTTTACAGTCGCTGAGGTCTTGACCTACCAGAGGGTTTTTTTTCATGTCCCTTTGCTTTAATACCAAGCTTTTCGTTCTTTTCTTGCTGTAGTTAATGCCCTACTTTTAAGCCACTTCTGAGTTATTCATTCAAAATTGTTTCTTGCTCATCACTAAAACTTCTAATCTATATAAGACAAAAGCAATTTTTCCTTAGAAGAATTTAGTTATGCTTATGAAGCTTTCGTCACCAAGCAAATGAGAAAGGATAAATTTTATCAAAGCCCTGAGCCAAAATCAGATGCAGTCGCTTAAAAGATGAACAAAAAAGAAACAGGAAATAAACTTGTCTCGGTGTAAAATGCATTCCTCGCTAGCAAAAATCACAACAGTAATAAATCAGTGTGAGAATCGCTACCTGTTTTCAGTAGGTCAATACATTTGTCAGTGTTTTTAATATTACTCTACTTTTAGCTGAGAGCCTACCTTATTCCAAGTAATCACGGGCTGTGGTTCTCCTCGAGCATGACACGAAATGTTTATATTCTTGCCAACCTGTATACTCGTGTCCTGAGGTAGTTGAGTAAACACTGGGAGAGCTGTGGAAGCGAATCAAAATGACGTCATGTCAATATCATTTTTGTCAGCGTGCTTCATCCAAGTCAAATCGTATAAACCTGGATATGACATAGGTTAGCCATACTAGTTTTTTTAAAAAGCAATTACTAGGACATCTGAGAGAATAATAAACATCAAAGCCGTGGTACTCAGGATAGATATGAGAACAGAAAAAAAGGAAGAGAACTATACACAGCCTCTATCCTTAATATTTTAACCCTAACCTTTAACCTTAAATATTTGTAGTATTTACTTCTTCAGCTAAGTAGCGGGTACAAGCATTTTCATTATTCTTTTTCAATATCTTTTCATAAGTCTAAAAGAAAGATACATGGTAACATCTATAATATATTGCTGGCTAAAATAAAGCGACTCAATCTTACTTTATTTCCTCAAAAACCAAACTATTGTGTCTTACCTCATATAAAAAAGATCGTTGGAATAACCCTAGAACTACTAAAGAAATTGAATGCCTAACTTTTTTTTAATCCTCAGACATCAATCTTTAGGAAAGAATTAAAATCTCTTTACTAGAGATTCTATCCAACATCCAATCTTTTCTAGAAACTAAAAGAGGAGGGTGTGTTTCCAGACTCTTTCTAGGTGGCTTACTTTAATATCAAAACTAGATAAGACAGCGTCAAAATCAAAAAAGAAAAAGAAAATCCTACAGGCCAGTACCTCTCATGAATACAGACACAAAAATCATTCATAAAGCACTGGCAAATAGAATTCATCAATATTAAAATGTTATTTCAGAAGTGCAAGACTGGTTCAGTACTTGAAAATCAATCAATGGGACCTACCATACTAACGACTAAAGAATAAATGTCCTGGTAATTTCAATCGGTGTCAAAAGCATTTTGCTACTTTTAACACTCATTTATGATTAAATAAAAACTCTCAGAAAAAAAATAATAGAAAGCCTACACAACTTGAAAATGAACACAGACAAAAACCTATCATAAACACGCTACTTAATGGTGCAGGAGTGAATGTTTCCCCTTCTGATAGGAAACAAGGCCAAGAATGTCTTCTCTCAGAACTCTGATTCCACATAGTGCTGGAAGTTATAGCCAGTGTAATATGGCAGGGAAAGGACATAGAAGACATACAAATTGGAAAAGAAGAAATAAAACTGTTTCTATTTGCCGATGATATGTGTCTACACAGAAAATTCTAAGAAATCTACAAAAATACTTCAAAGTGAGCTCAGTAAGATCGCAGGATACAAGATAAATGTAAAAAATATCAATTATGTTTACATATTCAAGCAATAAACATATAGACACAAAAACTTAAAAAAGAATACCTTATACAATTTTTCAAAAACGTTAAAATATTTGCATATATAACTAACAAATCATGTATAGCACTTGTATGCTGAAAACTACAAAATGTTGATGTAAGAAATCAAATGAGATGTAAATGAATGTAGAGATGTATCGTACCCATGGATTGGAAGTCTCGAGATAGTAAAGATGTTATTTCTCCACAAACTGATACTCGGTTTAACGCAGTTCCTTTCGAAATCTCACAAAGATTGTTTTTGGAGATATAGAGAAGATTATTTTAAAATGTATATGGAAATGCAAAGGAACTGAAGTAGCTAAACAATTTTGACAAAAAAGGATAACGTGAGAAGAATCAACCCACCAGATTTTAAGACTGGTTATATAGTTATGGAAATTAATACTGTGTGGTATTGATGAATATGGGCACAGACAACTGCATCAATAGAACAGAGAAAAGAACCCGATAATACAATCACACAAATATGCCCAACTGCTATTGACAAAGGTGCAAAAACAACTTAATGGAGTCCTTTTCAACAAATGGTGTTGGGCAATTAGGTACGCAAAGGCAAAAAACAAAACAAAACAAAAAAACAACCTAAGCTTGACACCTTGTACAAAAACTGACTCAAAATGGACAACACACCTAAATATAAAACGTAAAACTATACATATAACTTTAAAAAAACAGGAGAAAATCTGTGGAATGTAGGGCCAGGCAAAGAGTTCTTAGATCCTACATTGAAAGTATAACCCACCATGGGGCACCTGGGCAGCTCAGTCAGTTTAGCATCTGACTTCAGCTCAGGTCAATTTCACAGTTTGTGAGTTTGGTCAAGCCCTGCATTGGGCTCTGTGCTGACAGCGCAGAGCCTGTCTAGGATACTCTCTCTCTCTCTTTCTCTCTCTCTCTCTCTATGACCCTCCCCCCTCTCAAAACTAAACAACAACAAAAGAAAATATAATCCACTGAAGAAAAAATTGAGAAACTGGACTCCATCGGATTTGAAACCTTTCGTGTTGGGAAGACCATGTTGAGAGGATGAAAAGGCCAGTTTCCAACTAAGAGAAAATATTTACAAACTGCATATACGACAGAGGACCAGTGTCTTGAATATACAAAGAACCCTCAAAATCCAACACTGTAAGATGAAACAATTCAACTAGGAAATGGGCAAAAGGTATGACATCGCACTGAAGAGAATATACATGACAAATCAACCTGTGAAAATATGCTCAACGTCATTAGTCACGAGGGAAATGAAATGCAGGTTAAAGCCACTATAAGGTATCACTACACACCCCTGTCAGAACGGCTAAAATGAAACATAGGGACAACACAAACCACTGACAAGGACGTGGATCACTCATACATTGCTGGTGGGGATATAAAATGGCAAAGCCACTCTGGAAAATAATTTAGGACCTTCCTTAACAATTTAAAGATGACACTACCCAGGCGCCTGGGTGGCACAGTCAGTGCCAGCATCCAGCTCTTGATTTAGGCTCAGATCACGATCTCATGGGACTGAGTCCCGCATCGGGATCTGTGCTGACAGGGTGGAGCCTGCTTGGGAGTCTCTCTCTCCCTCTCGTTGACCCTCCCTCCCTCTCTCTGTCAAAATAAACAAACAAACAAACATTAAAAAATAACGACGATGACATTACCATACAATCCAGCAAGTGCACTCTTGGGCATTCATCCCACAGAAATGAAAACTTAACTCTCACATACAAAAACCCATATGGGAATATTTATAGTGGCTTTCCTAGTAATAATCAAACAATAAAAGCCATATGCCCTTAGGGCGCCTGGGTGGCTTGGTCAGTTGAGCGTCTGACTTCAGCTCAGGTCATGATCTCATGGCTTGTGAGTTCGAGCCCCCCGTCGGGCTCTGTGCTGACAGCTCAGAGCCCGGAACCTGCTTTGGATTCTGTGTCTCCCTCTCTCTCTCTGCCCCTTCCCCACTCATGCTCTGTCTCTCTCTCTCTCTCTGTCAAAAATAAATAAACATTAAAAAAAAATTTGTTTAAAAAAAAAAGCCATATGCCCTTCAACGAGTGAAAGATTAAATAGACTATGGTACATTCACATCATGGCATACTGCTCAGCAGTAAAAAGAATAACTGATAAATGACTTGATGATCAAAAGAATAACTGATAACACACAAACTCTGGATGAATCTCCAAGTAATTATGCTGAATGAAAAACACCAGCCCCCAAAGATTACATCCTGTGTGACTCTATTTATGTGACATTCTTGAGACAACAGAACTATAGAAATAGAGAACAGATTGGTAGTTGCTAGGGTTTTAGTAGGTGGAGTCTGCAGTTTGGTAATGAGTCTGGATCTCTTTGTGTTACTTCTCACAACTAACTGTGAACCTACAATTATCTCAAAATAAAAGCTTGAACTAAAATAAGTCAACTCTGTGGACATGCAGGGGAGTAATACGCACCAAACCCGGGTTAGTGGCAAGTAGGCTGGGGCTGAGAACAGATAGAAAAGAAGAACAAACAATCTTGCAGCCTATTTGTGATGCTTATTTTTTCATTTGAGTAGTGGGCAAAGGGGTTTTCATCATTTCTTTCTTGGTGACTTTTTCTACGATTGGAATAAAAACACATGGTAACATCAAAAATTCATTACGAAGATAAAAAGATTCCGTTCTTGAAGTGAGAATCGTATTTTGTTATTTTCAAATCTTACGTTATATGCCAAGTTAGCACATGTATTTGGGTTTTTTAAACTACGGCTTATGGATTCCTGACAACGCATGGAGGACATCTCATGAGCACTAGTGACTCTATGAGGCAATGACCTTCCTGACTCATCCAAGGGATCTCTAATAGCCAACACTTCACATCATGGCCTCCGTTATGTGACATCCCCTATCTCCAGCCGTGTTCACCTCCTGTCTCAACAGCTACTCATTACCACCACTTATATGCCATCACTTATAATCTTTTGAAAATATCTAATACCACACCCTACAGCAAAACCTCTTCTTCCTCCTGGTCTGTCATCCCCTCATTATGACGCCATCTACATTGCTGGGAACCTTCCATTTCCTTCCTGTTGACAAACCCCATCCAGTGTCATTCTCTTCCCTTTTCAGCCAAGACCCCAAGTTTCATCACCTCTGCCACTTTCCTTCCCAAACTCCCAACTCCTTTTACCCACTGTCCTTCTGTTCAATACACTTGCACTGTTTTCTCCGTGTCTGTCCTTCAAAATATCTGGAGTGATCATGTGTCCTGTTTTATCAGAATCAACCTGCCTTTGTCACTTCAGCTCCTATTTAACAACAACAAAAAACCCATCTCTCAGCACACCTTTCTCCTACAAAATATTAGCATTTTCCACTTCTACAAAATATTGACATTTTCTACTCCGCAAGGGAAAAAAAAGACAAGCCATCAGGCTATAAATTAAAAAAAATTGTTTTTTCATATTTATTTATTTTTGAGACAGAGAAAGAGAGACAGAGTGTGAGCAGGCGAGGGGCAGAGAGACAGGGAGACACAGAATCCGAAGCGGGCTCCAGGCTCTGAGCTGATAGCACAGAGTCCGATGTGGGGCTCGAACCCACGAACCATAAGATCATGACCTGAGCCGAAGTTGGGAGCTCAGGCAACTGAGCCACCCAGGCGCCCCAGGCTATAATTTTTTTAACTTCCTACACTCCACTTTGTAGAGGTACTTCTCTATACTTCTTAACTACCCTTCTCTCCTCAACTAAACTGAAGAAATACCTCTTCTTACTGGAGTATTTGTCGGATTTTGCGAATCCCATCCCATCTTGCCACCTGAGAAACCTTGAACCATCTGTTACTTACTCTCTTCCAACTTCCTGGCTTCTTCCTTTCAGAAAAATAGGCTCTCCCCTTATTCTCCCATATCCCTGCTGTGTCTCCACTGACACTTTTTACTGCTCTCCTTCACAAGGAAATTTCTTAGAAAAAAATAGCGTCTGTGTATCCACCTCCCCCATCCCCTTTACTCTGAAGCTTACTTCCGAGAAGGGTTTGGTTCCCTTGATTGCATGAAAATTGTTGTTCTTCAGGTCCTTAAATTCAGAATCTTAAAAAAAAATCAGTCTTTACTGAAAGTAATTTTTTGTAGCTTTTGACCCACTTGGTCACTTTTTGGAGATAATTCTTAGCTGCTGGTATTCCTTTCTCCTCTGGGTTTTTGTGTCATACTGGCCATTTGTAATGGTATAACTCACAGCTTTTCTTTCTTTTGCATTATGAGGAATTCCTATCCTTGGCCTTCTCATCTTCTCACTCAACACACCCCCTTGGGTCTAAACGACTTCATTCACAACCATAGACAACACAACTTAGCTTCATGCTCACAAAGACATCTACATTCAGTCCCAACAAGCATATTAAATGCAACTTTTTCCAAACTGTACTCATTATCTCTCCCCTTTTGCTAATTTATCTGTCCTTTTTTGCTATTGAACTAGCACTGTCTTCATATATTATAAATAATAAAAAAAACCCACTTGTCAGTTATAGATGTGGCAAATATCTTTTGTTTTTTTTTAAAGGTGAATGGAAGACAAAAATTTTAATGTAGATGACTTTATCAGTCTTTTCTTATAGTGGATTTTATATTTTGCTCTAAAAGTTCTGCTGTACTACTATCATAAAAATCTTATTTTTATTCAGAAATATTATATATTTGCTTTTTAATATTAAAGTTATTTTTAAATTTGGAATTGATTCTGGACTATAGAGTAAAGTGAAGATGTCAGACCATTTGTCTATCACTATTTATTGAGGAGATCTACTTTCTGTAGGTGAGCAGCACCACCACTGTAATTAATATGGTCTTTCTTGGGGTGTGTGAATGGCTCAGTCAGTTGAGTGTCCAACTCTTGATTTCGGCTCAGGTCATGATATCACAGTCATGGGATCAAGTCCACCATCCAGCTCCGGACTGAGCATGGTGCCTGCTTAAGATTCTTTTCTCTCCCTCTGCCCCTCACCCCTGCTCCTGCTCTCTCTCTCTCTCTCTCAAATAAAAAATAAATACATAAGGTCTGCCTTTCTGTTCCACTGATCAATTTGTCAATCCCTATACCAATAACACAATATGTTAATTACGATAGATTTATAACATCTTGCTATTAGAGTATTCCTTGCTCTTTCATATGCAATTTTAATCAATGTTTCATCCCCCACCAGGATTTTCACTGCAATTGCACTGACCTATAAATCAACCTCGGAAGGACTAACATCTGTACAGTAGGATTTGTCCTCTTCAACTTCTTTCAACAGAACTTTTTTTCTACAAGTTGTTGCACATCTTTTGTAGATTTATGTGTTTGTTTTAAATTTCATTTTATTGTAGTAAAAACACTCAACATATGATCCACCTTCTTAATAAATTATTAGTTAGTTACTAGTCCAAGGGTATATAAAGTTTCAGTTAAGCACGACGAGTAAGCTCTAGGGAGATGCAGTCCAGTACTGTACATATAGTCAAAAATAGCATATTGTTACATTTATTTTTAACTACTTGATACTTTCTTGCTATTTTAAGAAGTATTATTTCAGGGGCGCCTGGGTGGCTCAGTCAGTTGAGCATCTGACTTCAGCTCAGGTCATGATCTCATGGTCCATGAGCTCGAGGTCCAGATCAGGCTCTCAGTGCAGAGCCGACTTCACATCTGTCCTCTTCTCTCTCTGCCCCTCCCCTGCTCATGCTCTCTCTCTCAAAAATAAAGAAAACATTTAAAAAAGAAGTATCATTTTAAAACTAAAATTAGGTATTCTGTTTATTGCTGACATGTAAAGGAAAAATATTTTTACTTGTTAAGATCAACCAATGATCTTGCTAAATTCTTAGTATTTCTGATAGTATATTTGTAATTGTTTTTCAATTATGTATGAGGAAAATCCTGTTACGTATAAATAATAAAATGTTATGCATTCTTTCTAAATCCACAACATTTGTTTCTATTTCTTTTCTTTCTGCACAGGCTAGGACCTTCGATTACAGTGTTGAGTAAATGTAATCTCCTTTCTACTCCCAAAGGGAACAATTCTAACATTTTATCTTGAGAAACGTCATTTTCAAAAGTGTTATATACATTATACACAAAACGCTTTTTTGTAGAAAACATTTTAATTGTTTATTTCTGTATTGCTAAGATCTTTTCTTAATAATAGGTGATAAATTATTTTATTTACATTGGTTAAAATCATAATTTGTCCTCCATTAATCTATTAATGTCATTGAATTCAGTTGGTCAATATTTGTATACAGATTATTCTGAATTTTTTTCTCATGTCTTTTATTAGTTAAAGTTGGGAAATACTACCTGTTCTATTCTTTGTAAAGAGTTGGTATAAAACTGAATTGATCTTAAAACATTTATAGAATTTGTCTGCAAAATAACTGCCAGATTTTTTTTACTCTTTTCCTACCTTTTACTTAAAAAATTAATTTGTTGACTTTCTAACTTCATCTTTTTCACCTTTCTGATCTGAAACTTACGATCGTATTTTTATTTTTTGAGACTTACCCTTGACATTTTGCCAGATATATAAGAATATTATACTACTTGAATTCTAAATAATCACTCTCGTAAGTGATATTCCATTGTTAGGTAGTATTCATTTATGTGATTGTTATTCAGTGCCACACTATAACAATTATAATTATTAATATTTGATACAGAAAATATTTTAATATTACCTTCGTGTTCAGCAGTTTCTTTGTTTGCCTTTGCATTGTTTTTTGGATGTCAGTCATTCTTTCGAGATCTTTTTTTTTTTTTAGCAAGTATAGCCTTTAGAAATTTCCTTAAAGTAGTATTATAGTTGCAAACATTCTCAGTTTACTGAAAATATCTTTATTGAGCCCTCATACTTGAAAGATTGATAGTTATACAATACCAGATTTACCGTTATTTTTCTTGAAACACTTTGAAGATTTGATTCCAACATCTTGTGGCTTCTACCGCTTCATAAAACTACTCTATGAACCTTGATGTTAGTTTAATTGATACAGGTGAGCTGCCTTTTCTCTCTAACCGGTAATCCCACCACTGGGACTACCCATTGAGTGAGGAAACCGTATCAGCAGAGGCTACGGAATAACCATCTGTGAGAAGAAAGAAGATTGGCTAAGAGGCCACAAGCTGGAGCTGGCTCTCCCGTACCCGGGAGCTGAGTAGTAGCGGAACCTCAATATGGACTCTGAATAACATACATATAAGGCTAGAGAGCTAGCCATGCAGGGGACCCTGATAACCAGGCAAGACCTGGCGGCAACAAAATCAAAGAGGGTCACCTTGCCATCGGCTTCCTATCAGTGAGCCTGTCCCTTCCTTTCCGTTCCTTCTGGGCCATCACTAGGCAAGAAGAATTGACAGATGAAGAAGAAGAAAGTGTACAAAAACAAACTAAACGTTGCCCTTTCCCAGTCCCTACTCTCAGACGGACAGCCCAACCTAGTGGAGTCACCTGCCCAGGCCTGCACGGAGAGAAGGCGAGGGAAAGAACTGTGTATACACTGTGAGATTCAAATAGTGAAAAGAAGAATTGGAGACTTTTGGTCTGGTAGCATGAGGGTGGCAGTTCCATTTTTTCTTCAGAAATCAATAAACAGGGAGGACGAGAAACAGAAATGTATTGCTGGATTTGTTTATAAAACTACAAGCTTCCTTTTCAGTAAAACTAGGGAAGCACTAAAACCCACTCCACCAAAACAGCTGAAGGGAGGGCTACCTAAAGCAGAAAAGACCAAGCAAAGCTGTGTGTGGAAGAGGTCATGACATGGGTCTCAAGACGAGCCAGGCACACACACCTCCTGACTGGGAAGACATCTCCAGAACAAAATCGGTGTTATATGTACCCGGTGTTATTTTTCATAGGTCTACCCAGTTATTCCCAAATGTTTCATTGAGTCATTACCTTTTCTTCACTCAAAGGAAACGCCATCTTTTTCATACGTGACATTCCCATATGAACGGGAATCAACCTGTAGATTATATATTTTGGCTTAATGTACTAGCAAGTCACTGTTTTAATTTCTGTAGCTTGATTATATATTTTATAACCTAGTGTGATAAGTCCTCCTTAATTATGGTTCCTTTTCAGAGTTTTCCTGGTTATTCTTTCTTGTGTCTCTTGGCTAACTGTAATGATTTGTCTCCCTAAATCTATATTAAATGAAAGAATGACAGCAGAAATCCTTTCTTTAGTGAAAATATTTATATCATTCTTCTCTTAAGCAGGATTCTGGCTAATGAGTTCAGTAAAGCAAGAGTTGTTTGATAACAAATCCTAAAAATTCATTAAAATATATCAAAGGAAAACTATCTTGTCTATCTATGCAAAAATCTAGGGATGTAAATCTATTTTATCAAGTTGGAAAAATGTCTATTCAGACCTATGTTAACTAACAGTTTTTAATGAGAATAAATGCTGAATTTGATCAAGTGTCTTTTTAGTATCTATGGAAAGAATCATGATTTTTCTTCTTGAGTCCATTAATATGATAAAATATATTAATAGCTTTCCTATTATTGCACTCTCTTTGAATTTCTGGAATAAAACCCACTTAATTATGGGCCAATATGTTTTTCATGTGCTACTGGGTTATTTATGATTTCAAATTATATTTCTTTATTCCTAGATTTTTTGCATAGATACACAAGATAGTTTTCCTTTGATATATTTTAATGAATTCTTAGGATTTTATTTTCAAGCTTATGTTTGTGTTACTAAGAATATTTTTAGTGTGTTTATTAATTTCTAACTCCTAAAACCACTTAAGCAGCATTAGAATTTTTGTTATTTATACATGTGATGGTTTTCCTTGGGAAACCACATAACCACATACTCTTATTGGAGGGAACTCTTTTGCAAGTTTAATATTCAGAATAATTAACATTCTATTCAGCCATGCTGCAGCGTAACAGCTGTGTATCTGCACTGCTGTGATCCCTGCCAACATTTTTTCTCCCCTGCTATATTCTGTTTATGTTTCTCTCTCTTCCGGAATTCGTTTTCATTAATTATATGTTTCTATAAAATTACTAGTTTCATCCAGTGTTTATATATATTTGCATATACTTGAGCAAAATATTAGTGGAAAAAATAAAACTATTGCATAACTAAAGGTTAGCAGCATCTCTGGAGGGAACGCACACCACTGAGAACACAGCAAGGGGCATAAAGGATAGACATGAAAAAGGCTAGCAAAATGATGTGGCAACAAAGTTTAAAGGGATTAAAAAGAAAAAGAAAAGATCTAGAAATCAGGCAAAGAAGATCCAACAGATGAGTGCAACTCAAACACCTATGAATCTCAGGAACACTTGACACTTAAAAATTATGGAGTAGCTCCAAGAGCTTTTATTTATGTTGGTTATATGCAGCCATGTTCACCATAGTAGAAATTAAATCTGAGAACTTCAAAATTTATTTACTTATTCAAATATGGCAGAAATAAACTCATACAATAGTCAGATAAATAACACATCTTTGTGACCATTAATTAATTTTCCAAAAGTAAACACTTCCCCAAATCTCAATATTTGAAAACTGCTTTTGAGTTCAATCTCTTGCAATTAGACATTTTAGTTGAAGTATATGAATAAAATATGACCTCACAAAGGTAAGTATTTGCAAAATGTGGGGATATTTTATTTATTTGAAAAAACTTTTTGAAGATATTTATTTATTTATTTTTTAGTTATTTATGAGAGAGAGTGAGAGAGAGAGAGAGAGAGAGAGTCTGAGCAGAGAGGGGCAGAAGTGGGCTCTTCGTTGACTGCAGAGTTGTAGAGAGCCCGACGTGGGGCTATGAGATCATGACCTGAGCTGAAGTCCAATGCTCAACCCACTGAGCCATCCAGGCACCCCAAAAATGTAGGGATATTTTAAGATATTTAACACATCATTGTGAAACATATTTGATACTATAGCAAAATTTGATAATTGACAGCTTCTTTTGCCTATTTCTTTCACCATACATCTACTAGAGGGCCAAGATTTGATAAAAGTAGTGCTTTCCTCCTGTTCTATCAGTAACATTGTTAAATAAAATTATTATCTTTTTCCCACTGCAAGTGAAGAACAGACAAATTACTAGTACAGTTTGGTGCCACTGCTTTGGTCCATGCTAAGGCTCTAGCACTTTTACCCACCATTATTTTGGTACCATCAGTGCAAATGTCAACCAAGTGGAAAAGGCAAATAAGACCTTGATATTATAAGAGTTTTAACCTAAACCACAGCGCCCTGGAAGGGTCTTGGAAATTTCCTCCACTGGCAATCCACCGAACACACTTTGAGAAACACTTTAATACACACAAAACGGGGTCTACAAAATATTTTCAGGGGTAGTTATTGGGAAAAAATATTGTTAATAATTTCAGAGATAAAATGGTTCCACTTGTTATACATTTACTTGAATTCATTAATTCTTCCATTCCCATTGTCATGGATATTCAGGTCACCTAACATATCACTTGACTATAGCCATAGTTCTAATGGTTTCTTATTTTTAATGTTTCTTTACTCCAGCATTTGCCTATTCACTTTAGGCTGATTAATATTCTACATAATAGATATGGTCAACATTTGGAAAGTTCCATGGCCTATAGTCAAGATCTGATACATTCGAACTCAACCAACCATCCCAAGCATTTCCTCCCTACAGCCCTCTCCTCCACTCTATTCACATAGTGTACATTCAACACACAGGGCTCTCTGTTCACTAAAAAACTTGCTCGTAGTGTTTCTACATCTGTGCCTGTTGCTAATGATACTTTCTTAGCTATGGATATTTGATACATTTATCAAATTCCTCCACATCGGTCACCTATTAGATTAAATGGTCTATTCTAATATTAATTTCAACAGTGGTATCTTATGATATCTTACAGAGTGGAGGAAAGGAACCCTCCTTAGGGAAGGAGTGTATTTCTAAATTGAGATCTAGAAGGTCATTGAAGTGGAAGGATGTAACAATGTGGCAAAAAAAGGATGACACTAAAACCATTAACTTCAGCACTGTCGTGCTATATTTTATTAGACTACAGTGCATTGATTACATATGTCCTCCTTTTTAAAAAGATATTAATGTAAAAACCTTCTGATTCTTAAAATAGTTGAATTTGTTGAAAACCAACTCAAAAGTAGTTTTAAATATTCCACAGAGCAGCTTTTGGCATTTCCTCTTAGAAAGAATGAACCAAAGAAATGGGGTTTTCCAAGGGCATGGCAGTTCCCTTCACCTTTCAATAGCGTTTTCAAATCTTCTCATGCATTTCCATAGCTATTTGCACACCTTCCCTAGTATCTTTTTACCTCTTCATAGAACCTCAACTTCCATCAAAAAAAAAAAGAGGTAATAATAAGCATTTGAGAAAGGAATAAATACTAGATTGTACATAGATATTAGCTCCGTGTAATCTTATGTCTATGTTCCAGCATCATTGAACACTTCAACACTTACTAATATTTCTTTTCACATTTATATTGCTACATCCAGACAACCTTTGTCTCTAGGTTTTATATGCGTTATCTAAATATGCGTTACCTCTGAATTTAGATCCACTACATCAAAACAAATTATAGCAAATTTGTGAAGACAGGAACTTATATCTAAATGTAAACTACAGTTTAGATAATATATACACATAGTAACTGAGTTCCTTCATTTCAACATAAGCCAGTAACTAAAAAGAAATTTCCACAGTATTTAATAACAACGATTTTTCATTCTTACTTTGGACCTGTCTTTTAAAATGTAAGCCTTGAGTTTTCCTTTTTTTTTTTTTAACATGTCATTTAATGATAAATTATGGACCAATAACCCAACCTCATTCCAGAATATTACTATTTTTGATAAACCAAACTACTGTATTTCATGATGACTCTGAAAGAGAGTGTCTGCAGTATATTCTCGATAACCCTAAGAATAAAAGATACATCAATATTAAGACCACAGTTCAGCCCATTGGCTGTGAGAAATGTATATTTCTGTAAGTTAGTCTCCAAAGGTAGAGCTAAGTAACTAGCTTTGCAAAAAATGTTATAAGAAAACACAAAATAATATTTTTGGAAGAAAACATGATATTAATACTTATCACTAATAGAAATTAAATCCTCAGGTCTTTTTTTTTTTTAACAATTGATTAGAAGAAGGTTATCAAATTTGCAATTTCTTAGATTTTAAAAAAAATTTTTTTTAAATGTTTTATTTATTTTTGAGACAGAGAGACACAGAGCATGAGCGGGAAAGGGGCAGAGAGAAGGGGAGACACAGAATCCGAAGCAGGCTCCAGGCTCTGAGCTGTCAGCACAGAGCCCAACGTGGGGCTCGAACTCATGAACTGCGAAATCATGACCTGAGCTGAAGTCGGATGCTTAACCGACTGAGCCACCCAGGCGCTCCTTTCTTAGATCTTATAAACTAAAAAATACTTAAGTAATAACGTTCCGGAGGATGTGTGAAATCAGACACAGAGGCGCTCTCTTCAGGTATGTAGACCCAATCACAGCACGCATTACCTTTGGGTTTTACAGTCAGCTGGACAGACGCTTTTTTCACTCCCAATGGACTGACTGCCTGACACTCATATTGGCCTTGGTCATGATGTGCCGCGTGGTCAATTCTCAAAGTGCCAGAGGAGAGAACTGTATGTGGACCTTCCTGAGGGAGCTGCCCCCCTGCAAAGAGAGAAAGTACTTTGTACGCCATCGTTATGGCTCAGAGAGCTGACAGCTAGAACTGTGCCGGGTGCTGGGTAAAGGTTGGGATTCCTCCAGAAAGCCTCCATATCCCACTATTGGGACCACGCCCCCTACCACTGCATCCTGGAATCTGGACAGCCCCTCTTGACCAGCCCCCAAAAGGAGAAACTGATCAGCCCCGTAGGAATCCCTCCACCTTCACGTTTGCTCCTCAGTTATATTTTCCACAGTTAGGGTGCAAATTTCAAAACCAATCTTATTCCAACATTACCCTTGCTTACAGTGGCTTCCTACTCCTCTTGGAATAAAAGCTAAAATTCCTAAGAGGGCATGCGAGGTATTGCACAGGCTAACCCAAGACGCCGATTTCTTCACCGCCCCGCCCCCCCCCCCCCCCCCCCCCCCCCGCCATCCTCCCACTTTTTATTTAATGCAGTGAAAACAAGGCAAAAATTGGCTAGGAGAGGAATTGTTCTGCATTTGTTTATTTTTTAACAACAGTTTTTATTCCTAGATTCCCCCAAAATACGATTTTTCCTAAATATGATTTTCAACATGTGTGTGCAATATTTAGCTTATGACAACATTATAGAATTATAACATTTAAGGTGCTGAGACAGCATCTGGAGAATGGTGGCACTTGTGACACTCGGGCTGCTAACCCTCACAGCCATACTTCAGGCCAACATTGCACTTTACCACCCCTGAGCTCAATACTGAGTTTACATTCCTTGCGGCCACTAACAAGTTAATGGGTTTCCATTCTCAACTATTTCAGTGACAATCTGTATCTTATGAAGTGTTTTGCTCTATAGGGAAAAATAACAGTGAACCTTTACTATGGACACAAATGAGCCAAATACTCTTCTATATGTTTATGAGCATAAATCCATTCAAAACCATCCCCACAACCACCCTGTGCCTTCGGCAATATCTTCAATCACTCCCAGCGTATGGATGAGAGGACTCTGGGCAAAAAAAACACAGTTAACATATGTACCCAAGGCCGTGCAACTTGTAAAGAAAAGGAGGGAGACGTGAATCTTAGCTTTGCCCCTTCGCAGTTCACCTCCTACCCACTCTACTCTTGTAAAGATGAGGGCAAAACTTTTAGCCAAAAGCAATTCACAAATGTTGACGTGTTTAGAATTTAACCTGGTCACCTGAACTGATATGAAAGTAATTCCAAGACGGGCAAAATCTTGGAGGAGCTCTCATCTCAGAGACTGTAGGCCTTGTTGTCTAATGCGCCAGGGATCACCAGAAGTGCGGGCCCCCTCAGAGGCACCCCACACCCACCCCACACTTAAAAGACAGCAGCTCACTTTTAGCCACTTCATATGCTAGAGTTTCACTTAGGGTTGGTTTCACTGCACTTAACAGTTTCATTTCGTACTCAAAGAGAATTCTGCCACTTTAAAAAATATTTAAAACCACTGAACTGTCCAATAATTTCATCTTAAAATCAAGAAACTAAGCAAACTGATGGTTGCTAGAGAGGAGGTGAGTGTAAGGAGAAAAAAAAAATCAGGGAACTGAGGCCCAGAGAGGATTATCTAAGGAAAGCCACACGTTCAAATGTTGAAACTTAACCCTTACGAAAAATTATGATGACCTATTTAATCCGGAGATGTACCTATAATAATTAGTTTAAACTGTCTTTCATCCTCTTATAAAAGAAGACATTTCTTTTTTCTTGTGGTTATGCTAATACCTGCTTTGGTCCAGGCAATTATTGGAGGTGGGTTGCCTTCAGCCTCACAGAGAAATTCTACAGAATGTCCTTCTAGCACCATTTGATCCTTGGGAATTCTTGTGAATTGTGGAGGAGCTAAAGAGAATGAAAAAGTACATCAAAGTTAAAAACTACTCCATAAATTTTCAATGCCAAGAGGGGAAAAAAAGGAAATAGGTTTAAATATGTTGCTTGGGGCACCGGGGTGGCTCAGTATGTAAAGCTTTGGACTCTTGATTTTGGCTCAGGTCATGATCTCACGGTGGTTGTAAGATCAAGCCCCGCACAGGGTTCTGCGCCGAGCATGGGGCCTGCTTAAGATTCTCTCTCTCCCTCTCCCCCTCCCTTGCTCAGACGCACGCACGTGTGCGCACACGCACAATTTCTCTCTCTCAAATAAATAAGTTGCTTAACTGGAATTTGTTTCCAGTTATTTACACAAAAGCTACTAAGAGTATGTAGGTGTTTGCGTATGTCTGTGCCTACTTGTAAAGAAACCAGAGATACACATACCTGGTTTGCGAGGCAGAAAAGTGGTAGTTAATAGGAGGGAAGTATTTCTAAATCTTATGGAATCTGCTTCACGTGTTGTTTATTAACTGTGATAGACCTATCTAAAACTAGGGATTGTATTTGAACCATTAACAAAATTGTTTCCTCCGAACTTTCATAAACATGATGAAATTTGAAACAAGTCATTCTGTTAATCTCAGGAAAAAAATGCTTCCTGTAACACATGATACGATCGCTTTGAAAAAGTCACATTTAAGTCAAAGTTCCAAGATTTCCAAGTGTTCAGATCTTTTGCAGTTGAATTTGTTTAAATAGCTAATAGCTGCATGTACAGTTATAGAATCTGTTCATGACTTTCATTAATATGCAAAATAGATCTATTTGGCCACTCAAGGGCACAATGATCTCCAGTAATCCCTAAGGGAGGAGATTTTCAAACAACTTTCTGAGATGACCTGACCACTTCTCCTCGCTGTTAGATCTTTGTACTCACCCCCTCCTTGCCCTTCCTTACCATCTGGATTTACAAGAAACATGATGAAATAAATAATGTTAGGCAAGGTATATATGTTTCAGCTTTCACGTTGTGTGTAAGTAATAAAGATTTTTAAAAGTCTTCAGTTCTAAGTAAGGCACTAGGCTGAACAATGGGAAAAGATAAATTCCAAGGTCATGCAAATTTATGAAAGCCCTCAGGAACGCTTGCAAGATGCTTGCAATAGAATCTTAGAAAAGTCAAGCTAGAAAACAGTCCACAGATCAGCAGTCTTAGGTTCCATGTCCTACAGATGAAGAAATCCAGGCTGGGGGAGGTTGAACTCAGTAACTCTCAGAGACAGGATGAAAATTTAGTCCACTCAACCCCTAGCCTGATGTTCTTTTTGGAACATTACACTAACTTTTAAAATTGCTAGGGATAACTTGAAATGAACAAAAATATTTCTACATTAAAAAATCAATTTGTGACACTGTAGAAGAGCTATAAAGCAAAAGTAGGGAGGGGTTATAGCAAGTCATTTGGTCAAGGCACAAATGTTGGGAAATTTGACTTCGACTTTTTAGTAATAACAAAACTCTAGCCAAGTCTGGGTGAAAATTGTATTTCATGTGGTTTCATGGAAAATAATATTTTTAATTCCCAGAGACCACATCCTACCAGAAATTAGGAAAAACATAAATAAATGATCATTTTATGCTTGTTCCTCACATGAAAATGGCCAACTCGCTAGATCAATGAAGAAATTTTGAGATCTAATGGGGAGAAAACTCAGAAGAGCTAAACATCACAAAGGGAGGCAGTGCAGGCTGTAGTAACTGAACAAGGATATGGAGTTCACATTTCTGGGCCTTCTACTTAACTAACAATGGTGGCCAACAGTCCCAGCTCCGATGCTAAACCCCCACATGCTTAGGCGAAGCGTTCTGCCATTTTCTTAAAAGTCACCCTTCTGGTGGACTTTACAAAATCCGTGACCATGATGCCTCATACAAAAAAGCATTTTTGTTTACACTGTTGGGAACTATAGGCTTTTTCACCTAAGTGGCCCATACTGTGATTCACACCTTCCATTGAGGCTTTTTCTTTTTCATTTTATTATTTGTTCAGCCAGTCTGGGGAAGGAAATTAATCTGTGGGCCATTGTATTCTTGGCTTAGATGGACACTGAAAGAACTAAAGAAAATTGATAGAACATCTGTTAAGATGACACAAAGGGGTACATCTTAAAATATTTAGTCTGTGCACTAGGCGAATAAAAGAAGCCTCTTTTGTAAATGTATTGAATGATTAACGGACCATTTCAAGACCGATTAAAAATCTCGACACAGGGACCTACAAGTAACCCAACTACACAGTTGGGACAAAAGACAAGCAGGTGGCAATTTCAGTGCAAACTTCCTGGTAAAAAGAAATCGTTAGCGTATTGTAGTATGAGAAATGAACAGCACCATAAACGTCAGAGTTTGGTGAGACGTCAACTGATCCAGATGAAACAACAGAAGTAGAAACTAAATGCAAGAAGCTGAGACACAAAGGACTAGAAAGGAGCCTGTCAGAGTGTAAATGCCTCATTAGGTGTTATGCTTCTAAACACCAGACCTTAGATACAAAATAAGGCAAGAAACAAACCCAAATACTATTTCTTTGCAAGCAGTTTTCAACCCGGACACGTGGAAAGCCTAAAAATAATGTTTGGGTCCTTTAAAAGTAATTTCCCCCAGGAGTTACCCAGGACTTCACGAAAAAATTTCATTTCTACACCTTTTTTAGAGTATAGAAAATGTTTTTCCATGGTATTAACATTTCTAGGGGGAACGCAATTCTTTCCTCAGACATACGAATGGGAACAAGAAGTTATTGATCTTTTGCTACTTAAAGAGCTGATGGTAAGCAAAAGCAATTTGGCAAACATTTACTGAATGCCGGAAACGCAGGACGGGTGAAGTGCTGAACCTTCCAGAGGGCCACTCGCACTGCTCCCCAGCAGCCAGCATTCACCGTCCCGAAGTCGCCCGACTCCTGTTCCTAAACATGAGTTTTTGTTCCATGTTTCCCAGGGTCTGGTTTTTGGACAGATAACACCTTATGCAAGTGTGTTAAGTAAAATAACGTAACTTCTTAACTATACTGTTCGTGGCTCTAGGAAGCCCTCGAAAGGTATCACTGTCAGCCGATAAAAAGCAATTTTGGATAGAATGGGACATCTGACATCGTTCAAGTAAGCCTTCTGTTCTGTTTACTACACCTCTAAGCCCACAAGGAGTGTTGAGTGCATATGTGAGCACACGTGCACCTGTACCTACACCCGCACACACAACCAGCACAACAGAAAGGGAGGGGCAGCCCAGGTTAATCACAAAAGCATAGCACGAAAGCACAACGTTCTTTACAACAGGATTGCCTGCCCATGCATATAAACTACTTGTGGTGCTCAGAATAGTTTTATTCTTGCTTTAGTTACACAGCCCAGGCTCGTAAGAGCCGTCAGCGCATTCCCGAGCTATGCCGAGTAGACAGCTTGGTAAGCGACTATGAACATAGGGCACAGAATTTCCACTTCCATGTCTAAAGCGTCTTTCCTACGTCTGTACAGTATACTGAAGCACAAATATCTTTTGACAGTTTGCTGCCAGATGAATGACTTCATCTCCTTTGTGGCTAACGGTTGATTACAGCATGGGGATAAAGACTGAAGTAAAAATAAAGGCAAGTTTTAATGTGAAGCCGATTAGTTTTGAAAAGTCTATTATGTCAAAAACGACATGGCGAATACAAAAATCTCTTCACCGATGTACATGACATTCTTTTTTTAAGTTGAAAAATAATTTTCTGAGTGTGGCAGCATGAACATTTCAATCCCGACCTCCTGCTCCCGTACCTTGTACAATTATGTTCGCTGTGGCTTGGACAGAGCCTTGATTATTGTCGGCGTGACAGGTAAATCGACCGTGGTCCTGCAGGGTGACATTTTGCAAGTAGAGTCCTCCGGAAGTAGCCAGGTGCCTGGATCCATCCAGGGCCTCTCCGCTGCCCCTCGTCCAAGTAACATGGGGGTGTGGGTGGCCCGTGGCCATACATTCCAAAGTTGTGCTCGTGCCAACGAAAACCTCTGTGTCCTGGGGCTGGATTATAAAACTAGGCTTGGCTAAAGCAAAGAGGAAAACAAAACAAAATACAGCCAGTAGCAGTTAAGGGTTATTTATTCTACACTGTGGTTTTTACGTGTTTGTCATTTTCAAAATGACTCTATGCTAAAATATTATATACATACATATTCTCAAATAATTAAAACTAAAATATCTGGATCTTTTTTTGAGAGAGAGAGAGAGAGAGAGAAAGCACTCGTGTGTGTGCACGCATTCAAGTGGGGGAGGGGCAGAGGGAGACGTTGCGAGGGAATCCCAAGCAAGCTCCACGCTCATCACGGACCTGGAGATCATGACTTGAGCTGAAATCGAGAGCTGAAACCAACTGAGCCACCCAGGCGCCCCGAAAATGTCTAGATCTGAAATCCGGATTTGATATAAACATGTAATTTTTTTTTAAAGACCGCTTCCCTGTACGCCAGGATGTATCATAGACACTGCTGGGGCACACCTATTTTTTATTTCAGGGCTAACTGCTCAAATGTTCCATTGAAAAATATCCCCTTCTGAGACTCTCTTGCAGTTAAGGGTATCTGTGTGACACTCTTCTGCCAGCACGGTGTAGACACATGTCACTGGACGAGTTTCCTTCCCAGATAAAAGAGTGGTTTAGTCAGTCATTGCTCCTTCTGTTTGCTGCCTGGCATTTGGTCATGAGTTTTGGGTTACAGGAGCCAACTTCGTACCAACAGGTGACAATTATGAGGGGAGAAAAAGGTCTATGTGCAAAGGACTAAAGAATAGAAAGATCTCATTGGAGCACTGGGCTAATGTGGCAGCTCGGTCCAGACTCCCACACTGCTTGTGGCACCTGAATAAACCACACACACACACACACACACACACACACACACACACACTGTGTGTGTTCAAGTCATGTCTCATCAAATTTTCTGACACTTTCAGCCAAACATAATACGATAGTAAGTATTCTTGTAAATACAAAACTTAGACTTCCATACAGGGTGTTCCGCTCATCGATTCTTAAGAGCGTCATCTTTTCTAGAAATCTGAAGCAGAAATTAAAGACTTAGTAGGGTGTTAAAAATGCCTAATTATCGGGTCTAATTTGGGGGGGCTCCTTAATTTCTGAGATAAATATACCATGAAGAACAGAGATAAATGCGTTTAATCTAATTCAACAATCAAGATTTAATTTTCACAATATTGCATGCCTTAAGATGGATAAAATGTTCTAGATGTTGAAAAGATGCACAAGACATACTCCCGTCCTTGTAAGCTTATGCTTCAGCTACGAGAACAGAAAACAAGCCACGTAGTCTGAAGAACTACAACATACCTTGGAAATCATTATATTGCACTAAGGCGTAAAGGGCTGTAGAAAAATGGAAAGAGGTATTATAACAATTGAGATACAAAAGGTTTTTGGAGCAAATCAATGGCAGTGAAAATGAAAAGGAAGATAATCCGATACATCGTGGAACCAAATTTCTAGAGACTTGATCAAGAAAAGATAGCAGTGGAGGCTGAATCTGAAGTTTTAGGAGGATGTTAATAACATCAACGGTGATGGCAAACGTGAGATGAAGTGCAGGCGAAAGTGTTTGAGCGACGTAAAAAATTTACATGTGAAGATGAGCACAAAGGCGGTGGTGAGTGAGATCAATCCAAATCTCAGGAAAGATACCAGCAATAGAATCTGTGAAATGGACAGAAATTACTCAAGTTTGATGTTTGGGAATTGCTTCAAAAGTCAAGGAGGGTTCAACAGAAGAGGAAGAAATGTGGTTAGGGCAGGCCAACTGGAGGAAGGGTGGGTGTTGGAGGGTGTGGGGAACAACACGGTCAAGGCAAGCTGAAGTCTTTAAGAAGGAGAGGACCTTAGAAAAGGATCAGGAGAAAGCAGCGCCCAGAAGTCAAAGTAGGAATACTCCCGTGCGCAGAGTCAGGCTTGACCTAGAGGGCAAAGTGGATGATGCTTTGGAAAGAGCTAGTGGGTGTGCTGATGAGAAAGTACCGAAGAACTCCGTAGGGAATTCCCGAATCCAGTCAATCTCTGACTCAAATGCCTCAATTCTGCCGGAGTAACTCTTAGTTCAGTGGCGTTTTCTCTACTCCCTCTGTCACTGCCCCATCCAACGTCACTGCTCTCCTGTGCATCATCGCCACAGCCTGCCCGCCCCTCACCTTACTCTGTCCTCCTGCTTGTTCTCCGAACTGCAGCCTGGGCGACCATTTTAAAAGAGCAATCTAATTTTGGTCACACTTTGAGCACAGTAATGAATGATTCAGCTCTGCCTTACAGCCCCCCAAATCTCAAGGAATCCCCCACTCTGCATCTGTACCCTCGAGGCATCCAGTCTTGAATGTGCCCTGCTCTGTCTACCTTTACTGCCCCTTCTCCTACGATGAGGTTTCAGTCCTCTTTATCTGGCTGTTTCCTACTTCTTGCCTTCGGCTTCTAGGTCACGGGTCCTGGGAAATCCTTTCTTGAACGAACACAGATCTCCAAGTCGGCTCCCAGGGCTCTTCCTCTGACAGGGCTGTGCGGCGGCCCGCTCTAGAGGGCCGGTTATCAAACTTGGGGAATCTTTCAAGCTGCTTGTGAAGCACAGCCATTGTTAGAAAATCCAGGGACCTAAACTTACAACTAAATAAACCTCCTGAACGTCAAAGATCAATGCTGACGTTTACCACTTCTCATTGTTCCACATTTTGCTATTATCTGGAGTTCTGAGATGGTCTACATCTGCGTCTGCAGGGTAGAAATGCTATGCTACCAGTAGCATTTCTGCTCCATCTCGTCTCAGCTCCGAATTCATCGGTGTCTCGTCAATCGTCGGCAAATGTTGCACCTCAGGGCTGCTCCCTCGCCCCCAGAGCCAGCGCTTACACATTTGCCAGCGCACAGCGAACTCCCCTTTATCCTCCTAGCCCCTCTCCTTACCTGTCATAAAACCTGCCATTTTGTTGAATTATGGCTAATCGCCCAATCTATCGCCTGATAGACTATCGACTCGGTAAGGGCTGAGGAAACAGTGTCACTCTTTCCATCAGCTCTCTCAAAATGATATTACTACAAATTTGTCACAGGCACTGTGGCTGGTTTACACGGGCCACTGACATTAGGGCAAAGCAAAGCTCCTGGAAAGTTAAAGGAGCATAGGCTGTCGACCATAGAATCTTCAACAGCAAGCTCAGTAGGCATTCAGTAAATATTTGGTGGGTAATTAATTATGAATGAATAACTGAACGTTTGTTAGGAAAGGATGATAGCCCTGCCTAGGTACCACTGAGTCCCTCTGTCTGAGGAGGGCGGGTCGTCTTCTGAGGAGGCTGGATAGGTCATCAAAAGGAGAACAGCAGTCTTGGCACAGCACCTGTGGTGACTACGAGAGAAGAGAACGGAAGCAGGAAATTTAAAAAAAAACTTGAAGAGAAAAAGAACAATTTCTGTAGAAGACTAGAAAGTGATAGAAAATGGCAACAGTTTCACTTTTAAGTGCTCCATCCTTTAAAGAAGCAACATAAGTCATTTTCTAGTGCAAATAACTGATGGAGAACTGAGGCATTTACCCCAAGTTCCCTCAGGAAGAAAACCCGTACCTGGAGGACTGGAGTATCTGAGCATGGCATTCTGGGTCTTGACTTCCCCGGCTGAGTTTCTGGCCATGCACTGATATTCACCTTGGTCCGACTCACGGGTGTTTCGGATCATGAGTGTCCCATCGTCAAACAAGTTAAGTCGAGTATCATCTTCCAAATCCAATGAATGGCTGGAAACGCACGTTTTACACACATGTTATTTAACCCCAATCATGTCTCAAACACTTAACAAGACTGAACATATAGGAACTTATAAATATGGCTCGTGTATATCGACTTGTTAACTTCTAAAATTATCTTAATAATCTAGAACATTTTAGTTTAAATCCTAGTTGTCCCTTCCCATTTCTGAGACTGTATCCTAAACACAGGTTTCAAGTCAAGACATGATAGAAAGGAAGGAGGTTTAAATGTCCTGCTTCCCAAGGCAGCATGACTTTAATTTTTTTTTAACTTTTTTTTAACGTTTATTTATTTTTGAGACAGGGAGAGACAGAGCATGAACAGCGGAGGAGCAGGGAGAGAGGGAGACACAGAATCTGAAGCAGGCTCCAGGCTCTGAGCCGTCAGCACAGAGCCCGACGCGGGGCTCAAACTCACGGACCGCGAGATCATGACCTGAGCCGAAGTCGGACGCCCAACCGACCAAGCCACCCAGGCACCCCTTTAATTTTTTTGTTAATGTTTATTCATCTTTGAGAGACAGAGGGAGACACAACATGAGCGGGGAAGAGAGAGGGAGACACAGAATCCAAAGCAGGCTCCAGGCTCTGAGCTGTCAGCACAGAGACCAACATGGGGCTTGAACTCACCAACTGAGAGATCTTGACCCGAGCCAAAGTCGGACGCTCAACCGACTGAGCCACCCAGGCGCCCCTAAAGCAGCATGAATTTAAACACTAAAGCCATCTATCCAAATGAAAGATACTTCTGCACATTGTTATACCTCTGAATTCCCATTAAAAAAATCATCAGACGATCATATGTAAGTTTTGCACCCCTTTTCTGTGAGTCATTCAGAATGCGTTCACATTTCGTGAAGGAGTAGGAAAATATTCATATTGAAGACAACCTAGCTAAAGCCAAGGACAATTACACGACATGGCATTAAATAAGCACAACCCACTTACCCAGTTGTTGGATGTTAGGCCCTCTTAACGGAACTGGACCATTTTGGGGATACCAGGAAAATGGCATTTATCCATCCAAATGGAAGATCCATTGAGTACATAGTGAAGGCTATCATCCAGAAGGTTCAGACATCAATAATATGGTTTTTGGGGGTTATCTCTAGCAATAAATGCAAAGCTACTGACACATAAACATATGTTGGAAGTTTGTACAGAACGTTTTTGTCGTACCAGGGTACTTTTCCCTTTTTTAAAATACTCAGTGATCTTGTCTGAGGAGGAATAGATATTTGTATGAGTCTGCTTAGTACTATAAATTTATTAAACATAAAATGTTCCCCCAACACACACATTCATCACTCAATAAGCTCAATTAAACACTTAGTCTACATCATCCATCAATAACACCCTTTCCAGAGGAAGAGGTCCATTGAGGGGATCTCATGTCTCTTTTTAATTTGTTTTACAAAGCCAACAGCTTCCAAGTTTGTCTACTCATTTAAATATGTGCCATCACTGAAGGATAATAACTCATCTTATTTTCATATATGTAAAAACTAAAGCATGTTCAATTAAAGAGATGGAGAAATCATCCTTATTCAGCAATTTCTGTCACAAAGGATAAGGAGGCACACAATGGCCATATTTCACATCCATTTTTTTAGAGTGGAGCAGAGAAGACAGGACACACAGATGCAATCTCTTCTTCACCCGCTGAAAAGCCTAATTTTAAGAAAAACTACCAGTTACTAGGGCACCTGGGTGGTTCAGTCGGTTAAGCATCTGATGCTTGGTTTTGGCTCTTGATCTCACAGTTCGTGAGTTTGAGCCCTACATTGGGCTCTGCACTGACAGTGCAGAGCCTGCTTGGGATTCTCTCTCTCCCTCTCTCTTTGCCTCTCCTGCATTCTCTCTCTCTCTCAAATTAAATAGGGGCACCTGGGTGGCTCAGTCGGTTAAACATCCAACTTCAGCTCAGGTCATGATCTCGCGGTTCGGGAGTTTGAGCCCGGCGCTGGGCTCTGTGCCGACAGCTCGGAGCCTGGAGCCTGCTTCGGATTCTGTGTCTCCCTCTGTCTCTGCCTCTTCCCCGCTTGCACTCTGTCCCTCTTTCTCAAAAATAAACGTTAAAAAGAAGAATTTTTAAAAACAAAATAAATAAACTTAAAAAATTAAAAAGAAAAAAAAAAAAGAAAAACTACCAGTTAGTAAGAACTTCAAGTTGCTATTTTTGAAGAGATTCGCTTTAGGAAAAACAATAGTGCTTCTGAACGGTCAGTCATGCAAGGCATAGGCAAGGGAACTAGATGACGGACATTCCTGTAAGTATAAACAGCTACTCAGTGTCAGTAACCTGCAATGAACATCAGAAAGCACGTTTTCTTTAAGTGCCCACATTCAAAAGTCTCATTTAGTATTAAACTAATGATTTTAAACACAATTCTAAAATCATCTAACCTTACACCCAATGAAGAAGACCTACTTGCAAAAGGGGGGCCTGGGTGGCTCTGTCAGTTATGCATCCGGCTCTTGATTTCAGGTCACGTTGTGATCTCATGGTTCATGAGATTGAGCCCCGCATCAGGCTCTGCACTGGCAGCTCAAAGCCTGCTTGGGACTTTCTCTCTCCCTCTCTCTCTGCCCCTTCCCCACTCACACATGCTCTCTTTCTCAAAATAAATTAAAAAAAAAAAAAAGACTACTTGCAAAGGAACATGCCAGCAATAATGGAACTGCATCTTTTCCAAAGATGATTTAGTTTCTTTAAAATTTGTTCTTGGAGGGGCGCCTGGGTGGCTCGGTTGGTTGAGCGACCGACTTCGGCTCAGGTCCTGATCTCGCAGTGTGTGAGTTTGAGCCCCGCGTCGGGCTCTGTGCCGACAGCTCAGAGCCTGGAGCCTACTTCAGATTCTATGTGCCCCCCTCTCTCTACCCCTCCCCTGCTCACACTCTGTGTCTCTCTGTCTCTTAATAATAAATAAACGTTAAAAAAATTTTTTAAAAATTTGTTCTTGAAGCTTCCAAACTGGTAAACATGTAGATATTTGGGGAGCATCACACTCAGAAAGCACAGAAGGTCTGCACCCCTTCCCACATACTTTGCCCTCTCCATCTGGCTGCTCCTGAGTTGTATCCTTTTATAAGAAACTATAATTTAACCCTTCCCAGATGCTTGGAACGATATGACAGACATAGTCTCCTCCTTCATGGAGGTAGAGTCTCGTAAAATGACAGGCTAGTAACAACATAGCATCTGCCTCAGCCTCTATGTGACGGAGAATTGGGACAAAAGGAAATGGAGGAGGAAGAGGAGGGGGAAAATAGTTGTACACCCACATTACACACAGAGAAATAAAGCAAATGTGGCAAGAAAAACTCGTTCTAAAACTGAATCCCAAAATATCAAAAGTTACCAAGTGTGTATATGGTATCTGTCTTCTGGCTAGACGATGCAACAGAGTTCAGCAATTTTTACTCTTTAAAATGGTATAAAACCAAAAAAATTAAACCCACAAAAACCAAATGGTATAAAACCAAACAAATTAAACCCAGCACATCAAACCCACGCATTTACAACGCACCAATCCCTTTCCCTGGTTATTTCTCTGTTTGCTGATAAAAACTGTTTGCTCACGAATCATGCTGTTCCTTCAAAAATTCAAAGCAGGTCTTCGTGTCTCAATATACGTATCACATTGTCAACTTGGTGCAAACCAAGTAGCAATCATATGTAAAAACACAAAGGTGCGCACAAGTAGAATGTTCTTAGATTTTTGTTTTCCTTGCAAATGTGCCGACAAACAGGTTTGATTTATTAAAGGGAATTCATTGCAATAAGCATTTACAAAGTGCTTTCTAAGAACTAGGCTCTGTGGCTAGGTACCAGAAATAGAAAGATAAGTTAAGTTACTATGCATGCCCACAAACTTAAATTATCTTCAAAAGCATGGCTGGTTTAGAAACCTCTATTAGTCACGTGACTATCTCGCTCAACATCTTCCAGTGGCACTCCAAGATTATAAAGGAAAAGCCAAAGTCATCAGCCTTCCAGTTAATTTTCATATTTTCCTATTACTTTCATAAGCAAAACCTTCATCCCAACAAATATGATGCACCCTCTTTCCTGATCCTATCACAGCAAGTTCTATCCTGTGCCTTTACTCCTTCTTCCAGCTGGAATGGTCTCCCTCCTCTTTGAATTCAATCAATCATTTATCAAAAAATTATTTTGATTGTTATTTCTAGGTACTGGTAATCACTTTACTCTCCTCCTGAGAAGCCTAAAGAATCTCCCAAACTTACATCAAAAATGGTTCTTATATTGCTGCTCTTATCACTGTGATCTAATGATATGCAATTACTAATCATATGCAATTATCTTTTTTTCTTGAAATTTATTTTGGTTGATATTAATATTGATATGGCACCTTTATTTTGATTAATGCAACGTTGCTGTTATATGTTCACCCATATAACACCTCCCAGTATCATGTTTTAGATACACATAAATACCACACAGCTGAATTTTTTTTTTTTAATTTTTTTTCAACGTTTTTTATTTATTTTTGGGACAGAGAGAGACAGAGCATGAACGGGGGAGGGGCAGAGAGAGAGGGAGACACGGAATCGGAAACAGGCTCCAGGCTCTGAGCCATCAGCCCAGAGCCCGACACGGGGCTCGAACTCGCGGACCGCGAGATCATGACCTGGCTGAAGTCGGACACTTAACCGACGGCGCCACCCAGGCACCCCTGAATTTTTCAATCCAATCTTATAATGTCTTTCAAAAGGCTATTTAACCTGTACATGTATTGTTTTTACTAATGTATTTAAACTTCTTTCTAATGAGATATTTTGTTCACTTTCTCTTTCCTCTGCCTTGCCTTTGTCTTAATTCTATCTCTCCCTGCCTTTTGTTGACTGGTCCAGTTTTCTTTAATCACTCTTTCCTTTCTCTAAGTATGAATAGTTGTAGTCTCTTCATGTTTCTTAGTATTTTACCATAATTTTTACCAGGCCTTCCTGACTTCTCTAAATCCAAAGTTAATATCATTCTACACCTCAAAAATGAGACATGGAAATGATTTAATTATGTCCTCTCTCCTTACAATATTTTTATTCGTATCATCTAACATTTTACTTCTCTCTTACTTTAAAGTTGGCCAATACTTTAACAATCTCAATTTATTCATATTTACCGACATGTTTAAAAATACATTGCTTTTGGAGTGCCTGCGTGGCTCAGTCGGTTGAGCGTCCGACTTCGGCTCAGCTCATGATCTCACGGCTCCTGAGTTTGAGCCCCGCATTGGGCTCTGTGCCCACGGCTCAGAGCCTGGAGCCTGCTTCAGATTCTGGGTCTCCCTCTCTCTCTCTACCCTCTCCTGCTCATGCTGTCTCTCTGTCTCTCAAAAATAAATGAACATTTAAAAAAAATGAAAAAAAAATACATTGCTTTTTACTTTTACTTCTTGCATATCACATCTCTCTAACTTGTATTACTTTTAGCAAATATCCCCAAGTAAGGCTCAACTCTTTGCAAATGTCTTCATTTTACTTGTCAGATAATTTAGCTGAATATAAAACAGAAGGAAACTAGATTTTCTCTTCTTCAACCATTTCAATATATACGATTGCCTTCTAGCCATGTACAGTTAACTGTCAGTGTAATTGCTATGCATTTGAAGGTAATCTGAAAATTATCTTGGAATGAAAGGTTTTATCTCTCAACTTTCTGATCATAACGCGCCAGGTATAGATTTCTTTTTTAAGCCCTGGGTGGGAATCAGTACAGTTCTTATTCTGAAATCTCATGATTTTTTTCATTTTTGAAAGAGTCCTCATTATTACTTCTCTAAACATTGACTCCAGCTCATTATTTCTAACCTATCTTTCTGGAACTCCTACTGGATATGTCCTGGGCCTTTGAATTATAGTCTCTGTGTTTCTTAACCATCCAGAAAGCTAATTGACTCCAACAAACGTACCTTCTAATTCTCTAATTCTACCTTTGCTCGTGTCTAATCAGTTCTTAACACACTGCTCTATGGACCCTAAAGTCAGGATAGAGGACTCTAGGGGGAGGAAAAAAGAGAGTGTTAAGGAAGGGACACCTAGGTAGCTTCTAATGAATTGGCTGTATTTTTTTTTCTTAGCTTGGTTTATGTTAAATAGATGTTTGTTTCAAATTATCTGCTCTACTAAACTTTAAGTTCATGCACTTTCAGTCTATATGTTATCTTTCTATTTAAAAAAATACTCAACGACAAATAATGGGTGAGTTAAGATTTGGTGATGTTAAATATTGCTTGGTATCAGCTCTTCCCTTTCACCTCTACTTTTTTTCTATGCAAAATGGTTAATACAGTAACAGAAATTTCTGCCTACACTTTACCTTTCCTTCATTTTATTCCTTCTTCTTCCATTTCTCTGTTTCCTTTTAAATGCATCTTAGTTTCTTTAGTCACCATATTTAAAACCCTTATGCCATACATTCCGTCAGGCAACAGGATTTCACTTGTCCCTTTCTAAATACTATTTCAGTGCCTTTATAACCTTGAAAACATAATGACTGAATTTAAACTGTAAGAAGGCAGAGCAAGCAGTCTGAAGACATGACAAGCAGCAATTTCTATTTCTCAAGTACCCTTGAACAATCTCCAGATGGAAATAAATTGAAGTCTTCTATCAGTTGAAGTCTTTCTCCTGGGCCAGATTCCAAATTTAATAGTGTTCATAATTGCCTTCTTTCCAAGCTATTTTTAACCTACACTTATTAGTTTTCTCCAAGAATTAAAAACACATTTTACAAACATGTCTGGGTTTCTTACTAAAATTACAAATTCAAATTATATACAGAAAAGACGCAAACTATTTTAATATCAGAATATTTTGTGAAGAAAAGCATAAAAATATAGTGTTGATTATACACATTGACAGAAAACAATGAGATTTTGTGCAAGTCTGGGAAGGACACGTGCAAGGCATGCTAGGTACCAATAATGTAATTAATGAAAATATAATTATCCAAGTCCTGTGACTGAATTGTATCAAACATGTAGTTCATTCTATGTATCTATTTCATATCACTTTCCCACTCGTTCTTTAGACGTTTAATTTAAATTTTTAAGTTTGTTATTGCTATTTAATTTTATATTCAGACTTTTAGATTGATACATACCACATTTTATCAAATAGTGCAATGAGAATAAAAAAAATAACTAGTATTTTAAATAATCTTGTATATCCTTTATTGCCAATTCACTTACATCACGTTATACCGATTTATTGTGTGAAATTTGCAACACCAAATGTAAAATGCCAGTTTGCAACTAAAATAATTAAGATGAGGTTATATTTAATTATGTTCAGATTTTAAAACACGCTAGTTTATTATTATCCCACTACTTCCTTCTAGAAATAATACAAAATCCCTTTAGTCAAATTCACAATCATTGATGTCTAGAAATATAAATTTTAAGAAGTCCTCCAGATAATTTGGACAAGTCAAAAGATGAATGCTAAGAGACATTTTTGTCTCTAAGAAATTCTGATAATTTGGGAAATTTCATCTCTAGATAAACTAGTTGAAACAAGATAAATGGATTAACGAAATTGGAAAGAGAATACGACACACATCCATGCTTAATATTTACTTGTTATGTATCCAAGTAATCTTCGGTTTGGGGTTTCCTTCCGCTCGGCAAGTGAAGTAGACAGTATTACCCGATGTTACCTCCACATCCTGGGGCTCAAAAGTAATTCGGGGACTCTCTGTGACAAAAGAATTATTGGGGTATTTTTAAAGACGCAAAATTATAGTATCCTAAGATTGAGAATATTTAATATCCGTCTACATTAAAGTTTTACAGATTGTCTTGCAGTTACCCAGTAATATGCCAGTTTAGACATTAGACATATATTTAACAAAACTTCAGAAATTTGAAAGATTCGGTGCACAAAGGAATCTCTAATGAAGTAGATGAAATAAATTTCCCTGTGCTTTTATTTCTAGTAGTTCAATACAACCATATTTATGGAAGAAGTTTGATTTTATGGGTCGATATTTCAAGCCAAGTACTTCAATTGAGCTTGAAATTTGTAGGCAGCCTTCCTAGACAATTAGCCATCTAACGTCCACTTTATACAATTTATAAGAATTTGTATGTCTAGACCTCAAACCTGGCTGAGCAAAATTCCTTATTGATATAAATGAATGTTTCCCTTCTCAAGTAATAATTAGAGGTAAAACACGGAAACATTTAAATTATTTTAATAAGAAAGTAGATTGATTTTTAATGAATCAAATAAGATTATTGAAGTTAAATTATGAGAGAAAAATGTTAGACAGGGAATTTCACTTTTCTATGGCAAACTTAACAAATTTTTCTAAACCTTTCTAAATGATAAAACTCTTCTTTTCATAAGTACATGATTTGAGATTGTCAGTCCTTAACAAATAACCAGATCTACTATGTCTGTAGAATGTTATATAGGTCCCAATCTTAACCACTTCATCAAAAGTCCATATGATCAACACTTGGCATTACCCTTTTTGGAAAAGTAGTTTGATTCATCTATATATTTATGAAAAAAAAAAAACTCAACATTACAGTATGTCAGGCCCAATGCTAAGACCAGTAATGAAACAGTGATCAAAACAAAATTTCTGTAATCATAGGCTTATCATTTCACTGAAACAACTGAAATTAAACAAACACAAAAATGTATAATAATATATTGTGACAAGTACTAAGAAAAATAAATGGTGATTTGATAGACAGATTATAAAAAGGGACTTGACTCAGTGTGTGTGTGATAGGGAGAAGGTGGGTAGAAAGCGAGATTAAATAAAGCCTTTCTAAGTAATTCATATTTAAGAAGAGGGCTATTATAAGGAGATGTGCAAGACGAATACTGTAGACAGAGTAAAAAGCATGCAGACAGCCCTTGAATTAGAAAAAAGCTTAAGAACTTTTAGGAACTTCAAGACCATCGTGACGGGTAAACCTCACTGAGCAAACGGACAGGAAGACTGGATCAAGGATACAGAGAGGAGCCAGAGGATACAACATACAGGAAGCGTGGCCTTGTTCAGGATTTCGTGTTTCATTTTCAGGTGTGGGCAGCTATAAAAGAGTCAGAGCAAAAAGGACTATATAAGCAGATAGGTATTTTAAAAGATCTCCCCAAATATAATAGATTGGAGAGGGAGGAAAATGAAAGCCAGGACACCGGTTAACATGTACTGTATTCCAGGCAAACTGGACCACAACATAAACTTGAAGTTGGTAGTAAAGGTGGAAAGTATGGACCAATTTGCGATTTATTTGGAAATAAAGACCAAGTTACATTTCTTCTCAATCTGGATGGAATTAAATCATATTGATATAATTTTCCAAATAACCTGCTGAGAGAAGTTAAAAAAACTTGGCCTCCGGTGAATGGGACTTTAGAAAGAAAATGTCTGCTGTAAGCTATCACGTGACTAAATCTCCAAGGAGTCCAATTATCACACACATGCACACGTATGTGTGTACATTCAGCTATTCATGTTTAAAGCTATATATAAATATAGATTAGATAGATACATAGGTAGGTATTATCTTATTTATAGTAAAAGCTTGAGGTGAGAACCAAATAATATTCTAAGAAGCTGTACTTGGATCTTCAAGTAAAGGCTGATAGCCTTATCAAAGCTGCCAGAATATGAGCTATGTTTATCAAATCCAAAGTTCGCATTAATATTGTGAATACTAATAACGATTTGATCTAAAGTTGAAAAACCGCCATTATTTATTTATTTTTTTGTTTTTTAGAAAGTTTTACATTTACTTATTTTTGAGAGAGACAGAGCACAGGTGGGGGAGGGGCAGAAAGAGACAGAGAATCCAAAGCAGGCTCTAGGCTCCGAGCTGTCAGCACAGAGCCCGACGCGGGGCTCGAACTCACAAACCGTGAGATCATGACCTGAGCTGAAGTCGGTGCTCAACCGACTGAGCCACCCAGGCACCCCTGAAAAACCTCAATTATTTTTTTTTTTTAATTTTTTTTTTCAACGTTTTTTATTTTTTATTTTTGGGACAGAGAGAGACAGAGCATGAACGGGGGAGGGGCAGAGAGAGAGGGAGACACAGAATCGGAAACAGGCTCCAGGCTCTGAGCCGTCAGCCCAGAGCCTGACGCGGGGCTCGAACTCACGGACCGCGAGATCGTGACCTGGCTGAAGTCGTACGCTTAACCGACTGCGCCACCCAGGCGCCCCGAAAAACCTCAATTATTAATCATTAGCAGCACTAAGTGATGCTGAGGAGTAAGTGGAAACTTTAATGCCGGTCACAGTGTCCTGTGACCTTGTTGAAAAACAGTTTTCCTCAATATTTGAGGAAATTTGAAAGTTGGATTAAATGATCCTCAAGGACTTTCCCAGCTCTGTTTATGATGATAAAAACTCCCTTAAGCGAAAATGCAGATAATGAAACAGAAATTGACCATACTTTTAACTAAACCTCTTAATAGCATCTTTTGATATTATGCTCTTTTAAATGCAGCATTGTATTAACAAACCTTTATAGAAAAGGCAAACAAAAGACAACTCCGTTTTCCAAGCACAGAGAAAATTACGTACCACAGTTGAACTCCTCCACGGTTACGGAAGCAATGGAGCGTCCCTGGAGCCTTCTGGGATATTGACATGTAGCAGCAGCCTGAGTTTGGCCATTCCGGGCATAGCCTTGCATAAGTTCCCCCAGCCACATTAAGTCACAGTCACAAACTAGGGCATTGGAATCCAGACGCCTAGGCATGCAGGCAAGAATTACAACTGTTGAGTGACTATTAATGTTGTTTGCATCTTCTGAATTAAAATCTTTAACGGCCTCCAATTTACCTCCTTAGTCACATTTTTGACTCCAGGATTCGTCGGTACCTATCAACAGACTACAACACATGCTTACCTGTAAGTTTACCTTAATAACTACAGGATCAAATGAATGCTTACTTGTCTTAGAGAAGGCTCAGAGTTGAAACTATACATAGTGAAATGTTACAGATCTTTTAAATGTTAAGAACAGAGAATTTACACTTGGTAGTATACTTTTTTTTTTTTTTAACTTTTTCACAGAGGTTACTTACAAGAAAGAGTAGAGGCTTTATTACCCAAACGAGGCCTATAAACGTGCTGTGTCTGATTTGGGCAGCTGCCTCAGATGACTGGCTCTTTTCTCTTGCAAACCACCTTGACATCAGTATGGATAGGCCTGTGTTCTCTTGTGTCTTCAATTTTCCCAAAGGACAGAGGCAGGCCTTCTTAAAATTTCTTTGTGTGTGTGTGCGTTAAAAGGCCTGGCTATCACTGGAAATGATGCCATCTTACACAGGCCCACATCTGGGAGTGTCTCTGGCAGACCGGATGGGTAGGCCCTTCACATTTTTTTTTTGTGGTATTTCCTAATCTAGGCCCACAAGTTGTTCACTTTCGCTAAGTTTTACTATGTTTTCCAAATCCCTTCCAGCACGTTTTTTTTTTTCTCATGAAATAAAATTGATAGATAACCAAAGAGATTGATGGTGTGTACCTCCATTCTTTCCAAAAGATGTGTAGCAAAAGGGTACACAAAGTGATAAATTATCTCTTTCATCCATCCGAAGGGTGAAAGGGCAGCATTAGTTAAATGAAATCCACAAGTCTGTCTATAGCGGTAATGAGGTCACACTCTGCACAAGGGAATTCAAGGGATGAAATGATAATATGAATATATTTATGATGGGGATGTTATGTTGTCCAAATTTTATTGTCATAAGTAATGCTTTATGTGATTTTTAAGAATTTAAAAATGCTATATTTTTTAATAATTGTATAAAATGTCCTTTAAAATCATTTGGGAAACAAAGGAATTTAAAGGATTAATTTGCATATAAAATTAAAAATCACCTAGCAATTTTAACTTAGGAATCTGTATTAGTAGTAAGTTACTGGGAATAGTAAGCTAAAAGTAAAAAAAAAAAAAAATCATGTTCTTCTCTAGATTTGGAATTTATAATTCGAGAAAATTGTACATTTTTTAATAAATTTAAGAAAGATTGATAATTTCGTGAAGTGTATTGTAGATGCTTCGTTCATAAGATTGTTATATTGTACTCGAACTGTATTACACTGAAAACTAGCTATATTTAGCAGCATTAAATAGTTAAAATTAAGGGGAAAAATCTCACATTCATTAAAAGGTTACTGAATGGTATGGATTTTATTTGCTGAATGCTTCTATCAAGATTTCACACTAAACAGAGAAAATAAAGCCATAACTGAAACGGAGAATACTTTCAGCCTTGTCCAGAGTGATGTATAAGACGTAACACTTGACTGGTACTTGTTCAGCAAGGTATTGGGTTCAGTGTCCTTGGCTGTCCCTTGTCACTGACTGATTTACTGAACCAGCTACTTTGCTAAAAAACTGATCTATTTCAACATGAAGGAGCCCAAAGTTCATTCTGATTTATGTTTTGAGTTTAATGTCTGGTAATTTTATCAAAAGCAGTTTGTTGTTACATATTAAGGTGCAAATTCTCACTTTAGTATCACCATGAGATTTCTGAGTTGAACCAAAGCCAGGACATCAACAACTCCCTTGGGACCCAACATTCTTGAATGTTCCATTTCCCTGATGTCATCATTGCTTACATAACAACCCTCCGTTAATCAGTGATCCACTCTTTCCCATATGTATCCTCATGCCTGTGTGTTTTAACAACACTAGAGCATAAGATTTCATTTCTTCTTTTTATGACCGCTGACTTCAATTAAAATATTCATCCATAGCAGGGATATAAAACATGAATAAAACAACTATAGGTTATTCTTTTTTCACTTGCCACTTAAAAAACTCCTTTATATTTGAGGGGTGCCTGGGTGGCTCAGTTGCTTGAATGTCCGACCTCAGCTCAGGTCATGATCTCGCAGCTCGTGAGTTTGAGCCTCTCATCGGGCTCTGTGCTGACAGCTCAGAGCCTGGAGCCTGCTTCAGATTCTGTGTCTCTTTCTCTCTCTGCCCTTCCCCTACTCATGCTCTGTCTTTCTCTCAAAAATAAATAAACATTAAAAAAAAACCTCCTTTATATTTGAAAAAACATATAGTACTAGAATTTTTATGGTAGTGAAAAAACATATAGTACTGTATTTTTGCACAAAAATCCATTTGGGGATTTACAAGCTGAGTGTTTCCAAATTTATACTGAGAAAGCACTACTTAAAACATAGCCTATCATTTAAAGCCATAAATTTTGAAAAATAAAACACTAGATGATACTAGATAAAACACTATTTTATCAATAATAAAAGTGGGTTGTCTTAATCTTTATTAGCCCATACTTATTAGTAATACACTTAAAATCACTGCCATTTCACTGTCCTCTATTTTGAAGTCTCTCTTACATCAAATATCACACCCGATGTGCTAAATCAAAGACAACTTCTCTTTGATCGCATTCAGTCAAGAATCACAACAGTAAAATAATTACCCACTTGGGTCTGTTCACTGCTCAATGGGCAATTTGAAAGGGAATAAAAAAGCACAGGGTAAGTTCAAATTCAAATCTTTCTATTTGAAAATACAGTAATATATCACTTGCGCTTACATAATCCCTTTCACATAAAGATCCAAAAGCACTTTTTAAAAAGAATTTCCTTAACTTTCTCAGTACTCTTGGAAGGAACGTGGTCGTCATGAGTTAGAAATGATATGGAACGGACGGGGAAACCATTAGTCGGTGTCCCCTATGGCTCCCAGTGCTGATAGGGCACATGTGAGCCACACAGGTTTCTCGGACTCCCAGATGCGACCAATGCAGTGACACTCTTTCAATTGTTGAGAGACTTCACTGTTGAAGATGGAATCTATTTGATGGTACACATAGCTTATTTAACTAGCCTTCAGTTACTTTCCTGTATTCTGATTTTCATGTATAAATTAGAGCCTGGATAGGCACAGGTTTGAGGATTTGGAATAACAGGTACCAGGGCTCACCATCTCAGCCTGACCAAGATCTCATGAACCCTGGAAGAGTTGGCTCAGATCGTCTGTATGTCAGTTTACCATGACCAGAAGGGACCAGTGCACCATCCATCTATGAACACAACATCAACACAACATACAACGTGGATGGAACTGGAAGCTATTGTGCTGAGTGAAATAAGTCGGTCACAGAAAGACAGATATCGTATGTTTTCACTCATACGTGGATCTTCAGAAACTTAACAGAAGACCACGGGGGAAAGGATAGGGGAAAAAATTGTCTCAAACAGAGAGGGAGGGAGGCAAACTATAAGAGGCTCTTAAATACAGAGAACAAACTGAGGGTTGATGGGTGGGGGAGGGGAAAATGGGTGATGGGCATTGAGGAGGGCACTTGTGGGGATGAGCACTGGGTGTTGTATAGAAGCCAATTTGACAATAAATTATATTAAATAAATAAATAAAAGTGGCTTAAAACATTCGAAATAAAGACAGTGCATGCATAGAATATACACAACAGCACATCACTCTAAAATAAGGTGTGCCTCTGCTTCTTGATTAGTATTTGCTTCTCTGTGTGCGTTCCAGCAATGGAGTGAATGCGTTTCATTAAATGTGAGAGGTTAGAACAAAAAAGCTGCTACTAAAATTTAACAAGAAAGAATAGCACAAAGAGATTAGGGGAAAAAACAAGGGATTTAGCATTTCAAGACTTTCTGAGAGTCTTAGAAGTCAAGAATGATACCCAGGTAGAAATCTATGTAGAAAAGAAACATTTAATGGGAATTATAACCGCAAATATACAAAGACAGTGACTCTAACTATACATGGTATAACAAATTCAACAAGAAAAGGAAGAAGGCAAGTAAAAAACATATTCCTCCCACTACCAGAATAAAGCATCCTATTGCCTTGTTGCAAAATATCTTGGTATTTTTCACTTTCCAGATATGACTCAAAACCAAGAATGTGGAAAACAACAACATCCCACTATACATCAATCGGAATGGCCCAAATCCAGGACCCTGACAACACTGAATGCCGGTGACCTCTCACTGCCAGTGGGACCACGTTGGTACAGCCAGTTCGGAAGACAGCCGGGCAATTTCTCAAAAACCAGATATACTTTTGCCATAAGATCCAGGACCCGTGCTCCTTTGTATGTATCCAAAGCACGTGCAGCTTATGTCCACTCAGACCCTACACGTGGATATTTCTAGCAGCTTTATTTCTAATGGCCAAAACTTGAAAGCAAACACATGTCCGTCAGCAGGTGAAGGCAGAAATAAACTGTGGTACAACCAGACGATGGACTAGTTAGTATTCTAGACTAAAAAGAAATTCTCTGTTGAGCCATGAAAAGACATGTAGGCATCTGAAGTGCCTATTACTAAGTAAAAGAACCTCATCTGAAAAGGCTGCATGCTGTAAGATTTCAGTCATATGACATTCGAGAAAAGATGAAACTATGGAGCCGGCTGCGGGCACGAGGGGATGAACAGAGGAGCACAGAGGACTTTTAGGGCCGTGAAAATATTCCATACGACGTTCCATGTGCTATATGTCGTTACACATTCATCTGACCCCATACAATGTGCAATACCAAGGGTGAGCCCTAAGATGTGCTACGGACTTTGGGTGATCCCGACGTGTGGATTTTAAGAGCTATTCTACTTTGGTGGGGGATGAGAGCGGCGGAGGCTGTGTGTGGGGACAGAGGGTACGTGGGAAGTCTCACTACTTTCTGCGCACCTGAAACTGCTCTAGAAGACAAAGTCTATTACGACAGCAAATGAGAATCCACGCGCGTACTTTTCCAAACGGCTCAGTGCAACCAGCTCTGAGAAGTAAGATTCTGGCAGGTGAAGAGAATCACCAAGCAAGGCTTTGGTGGGTTTGAGCACAAAGAGCACAGCCCGAGGAGAAAAGACAGGGGAGGCAGCATCTGCGCTGAGAACGGCCATGACAGAAAACAGAGCACGAACGCCCGAAACAATGGACTGGGGCTGGATGGACCTTCCTCCTGATGATTCGTGATCCTTGAAACACGGCGATTCCAAGTATGATTTCCAGGCACCAAGTACAACACACATTTCTCTCCCTCGGTGTTCCAATACCTACTTAAATCTTCACCTTCCCTTGCCTGTCAACCTGGACCTGGGCACATCACACCAGAAAGACAACAGCAACAACGTGGTCCCCCAAGACGGCTGAGAGAGAAACCTCTGTGAGTCTGCCCCCATGTCCCCTCCAACTGGCACCGGGAAGCGGGACATTTGATCTTTATCTGATAACTGGAACTCACCCAGGGGAAAAATAACAACCAGAAATCCATCAACGATGCAGAAGTATACCCAGAGAGCGGGGTGCAGAGACAGATCAGGGTAAAGGCAAGTGATTCACAGAGGCAGACGGAAAAGCGAGGCAGCTGGAGACTAAAACAGGATTGGGGTGTTCGCTCTGAATTGTTTAGTGTCGGAAGAAATGAACTATACCTGTAACCATCGGTGCAACGAGGCCCAGCTTGTGAAGTCTGGCCAGAGGAGTCAGACTTTCTTTGGAACTTCTCACATCTCTTTTTTAAATAAAAGCGAAAGGAAAAGGAAGTCTTGGGAGCCTTTAGATTTGACCAGCAAGGAAATTACTGAGAACCGAGGAAAGTTCTGTCTTCAGTATTCCTTTTGAATGTCACTTCTAAGGGAATACATGAAAAGCTCAGTAGACTATCTGTGTCCTCTATCGCTGTGCAGTTAACGAAACCGTTTTCTCTCGACCACGCTAGAATTGCAATGATCTTTCACAGCAGAAGGAGACAAAGGCAAATCATCGCTTGGGGTTTATTTATTTGGGGGGAAATCATATGGTTTCTGTGTTTGCATGCTTCCTTTCACTTACAGTCTCTTTAATGAATCCAGATGAGAAAAGCTCCCGGCCGGAATTTTCGATAATTTGTTATTATGCAAAAACCTGAAAAACAAAGGGTAACTTTTAATCGCAGCACAGTAAGGATGATTTAGGAGACTTTTTCAAAAAGTCTAACTGACTCCATAGTACATTTTCAAAAATATTTCAGTGAGGAAAGGCAAATAGGCAAGCATCGTTTTAAAGACTTACATGCACGTTTCTACCACTATACTGGTATTTTCTCATCCGTGTTCTTTTTTTGTCTTTTAATTTTTTGTTTTAGTTAGAGATTACAAGCGCTAAAGAGAAAACCACAAAAGGAAGTCTTTAAACACACAGGAAATCAACATAGAGAATGTTTTCATCAAAACAAATGGCACAGTAGTGTATGTATGACTGCAGGGGGCCTCAAGCAAACCATGATTGACCGGATCCTGCAGTTTAGCTAAACTCCAGTTCCACTGGGTGCCGCTTGGTCCGTGGCTCAGCCAACCATTTGCCTGTTCCCTTTCAAATCCATGGCCACAGCCCGCGAAGATCACAGAAGAAGCTCGTCCCCAGGCTCTTTTGACCCTGGCTTCCTCTTCCCAGTTAGGTTCCATCACCAGAGGTAATGGATAGAGGCAATGGAGGAGGCCCATGCCACAGGATTTCTACCTCTCCTTTCACCTGGTCAGTCCAGCACTGGTCTGGGCTCCCTGAGAGCACGGCCCGGCCATACCACCTCCCTGCACTGTGACGAGAGAGATTAGGGCCAGCAGATGACAGCTGGGCTCCCATTCTCACTAGCACCACTGAAAGCATATTCAACCAAGGGCATGTGTATGAAAAGAAGACAAAACAATAATCTGCAAAACAGAGGAAAGCTCCATGCCATTTCTTTCTTTTCTTTCTTTTAGAGAGAAAGAGAGAGTGACAGGTAGAGGGAGATGGAGAGAAAGAGAAGTGTGGAGTCCAATGCAAGACTTGATCACATGAGCCTGAGATCATGACCTGAGCTGAAATCAAGAGTCAGACACTCAACCGACTGAGCCACCCAGGCATCCCTTCATGCCATTTATTTCTGAAGACTGTAGGAAATGGGCACAAATAATTGAATAATATGTAGAAAGTGTTAACAATTGGCTACATCCAGCCTCCCTCTGAGTCCCACTTCATGACCAGTGCTCCTATCTCAAAATTTAATAGGGTCATCTGACCATGTTTTCCTAGCAATGTATGTTTTTGGCTTAATTTTAATTATCTATTAGGGATTAAGGTAACAGGGAGTCAGAAGGAGCACAATGTTTTTATGGTTTTGGAAATTTGAAGCACATCTGAATAGATAGAAATTTTTTCCTGATCCTTACTATTTTAGTTCCTTATACTCATCATCCTCTGCCCCACCCAATTCACCAAACTAAGAAGCAATGACTAGAGAAGAAATAGTAAACAGGTTAGGACGGGTGTACGGATGGAAGTCACAGAGTAATTCTAAATCCCCACAAGCCCTAATCCATTTTCATATCTCAGGGGATATTGGAATAGAATTTCATAATGGAGAAAAAGCTTGTAGTACATTTCAGCTGAACCTTGGGGAAAGCCAAATAATTTGGACAACTTATTCGTGTGTGTGTGTGTGTGTGTGTGTTTGCTGGACTACAAGCTTATTTGACTATTTATAACTAGCATAGTGCGTTGTGATAACAACAGTAAAAAGGCTGCTGATTATTCTCTTAACGTATTTAAAAGGCTGCAAATTGCATCAATAATCAGAGATCGAAAGATGTTATCTATTTTCCAAGCCAAGTAGACCAGAATTAATTGTGGAACAGGCAAATCAAATCAAGAAAAAAGAATAACATTTCCACCACCACAGATTTGGAAGCAAGGTATGTAAATATTGAAAAATCATTGTCAACAATTTCCTTAATTTTGTACAGTGATGAAAATGTCCAAATTGCTGTCATTTCAACATTAGTTGATGTCTTACATATTACTGGGCTTCCCGAATCAGGTGTTATCACCACTTGTTATTTCTGTAACTATTTGTTCCTTTGTCTATAAAATGGGGCTACTATTATTATAATTACTGTTATTAGATAATTCCTAGACTACTATGTCAGTGACGGTACTAAAACAGAAGCACTATTTCAGCAGTCCTGTTTAGCAGGGGTGCGACAATGCATGCCTGTGCCGCCTTCTCTTTCTTCTTTCCAACTTCCCTGAAGTCAATCTTCAAAATGCCTTTGCAGATGATGTGTTGAGTTCTGCTTGTGGAAGTATCACTTTGACTGCTTTAGTCCCAACAAGTCCTAAAAAGCACCTCTTCCTGTATTGGAAAGTTTGTCTAATTATTTGCCGCTGATGTTTTCTGTTAAAGACACTTGATTAAAAACATGAGCAGTATCCATTGGACTGGAATTGATACAAAGACTGATCTCTTTGCTGTGACAGAAATATACATGCTATCAAACAAGCCAAGCCATGAATGAGGGTTTTTTTCAACATTAATGTTCTGAGGAGAGAAAAGTGTATCTTCTGCCTGAAATTTATGTTAGCGTTTAAAGATATATCCACTGGAAATCCAAGAGCCTTCTAAGAAGTAGAGAAAACCTCCTGTTCAGCTCCTAACACCTTGAGAAAGCTTCTTGAGAAAGCCTTGGCTTTAGTGAGCTGCATGCCTGAGAAAGAAGACATTTTTCCAGGCAGGTTGACTCCGTAAAGCATCTAGTGTGATGTTGTTTCAAACTGGTATTCTCCCCAAACCAATAAAACCAAATGTATGCTCAGTCACCGTGAATGTTCTTTATGGATACAGAATATCAAGGTTTTCTTCCTCTTGATCTCTTTTCCCCATTTTTTAAAGACAGATTCACTGAAGATTCCAAACAAAAAGCAGGCGAAATACAAACTATGGCTTGCTGAGGTCAGTATGAACATAAAAAATAAATACAAGGAGCCAGCTTTATGAAGAACGTCCGAGATCTCACCACTGTGCAATTGGCAAGTGGCACTGGGGAGAAACGGTATCATTCTTCCATAGCAACCGTGAATTATTAGACAAAAAGTCGGAATTCTGTACACTTCACCAGAGGCATGACTGCAATCTTCTGCCTGTGCATCAAGCTCTCAATTACCAGTTTAAATCCATGTGGCTTCACCAAATGCATATAGAGTCTTTTGCTTGGTGATGTCATAATACATAGTTTATGGCTGTTTAAAGAGAAGTTATATCTACTGGAGAAAAATCTAACTTTGGTAAAGGGCCAGGATTTTCAAAGTAATTCTCCTCTTCATAGAAAAGACGAAGACACAGGTCTTCACTGGTCTGCGTTGGCATCATGCCTCCACTGAAAAGAACGTTCCACACAAGTGGTAGGGGTTTCTATTTATGAATGCAACACATGGGGGCTTTTATCAAAGCCTATAAATAAAGAACTATTCTAGATTTCCTCTTGCTGCCGCTGCTGCTGAATGCACATTACTTGCGGACGTGTGGTTACAGGCAAAGTCAGGCTGAATTTGTTTAGAGTGAGAAATACCTTAATATGATCATTTAATTTTAACATTTAAAACATCATTTCAACAAATGCTTCAAAGTTATAGGCAGAAGAATGCCGACTCAAAATAGTGGGCTAGGCATACGAATTTGCCTCATTCTCTTTCACAACTCTACTGAAATAATAGCCCAGATGGCCAATACAATAAATAAATCCATACCAGTCAAGAGCACAGAATGTGAAAGGTCACCAACAGATAAGAGATTGTGGCAAAAAACGCTAAGGGGAAAAAATTACAGGACAGAAGAAAAGTAATGGATTTTGTGTGGAGGGGCAACTAAAGAGGGAAGCCTGTCCTCCCTCAGTCTAGTATTTGAGAAGCAGAAATCTGCCAAGGCGGAACTCACTGCTCACAGCTGGTAGAACAAGAAAGGGGTACAGAACGCTTTCCTACCCAGTTCCCTCTAGTCCGTTTCATTCCTTCAGCAAAACAAACACACAAATCCAAACAAGGCAATTTTATGCATTACAATTCCCGTACTTCCATATGCAGATAAGGTTAGAGTAATGGCATGGGAAAAGCAGTTGATTAGCTCTCTTTATTTTTCCATTTTAAGGGTCTATTTCCTGTATCCCTATGAAAGGGCATCCTTTTCAGAACCTACAAACTCCTAATTTCCAATTTTTTTCCCAATATATTTAACTCAAACAGATTCCTGATTCAGTGTAGCTCTGTCATTCTGCATTTTTTTATTCTTAAAAAAAATACCAGGGGCGCCTGGGTGGCGCAGTCGGTTAAGCGTCCGACTTCAGCCAGGTCACGATCTCGCGGTCCGTGAGTTCGAGCCCCGCGTCAGGCTCTGGGCTGATGGCTCGGAGCCTGGAGCCTGTTTCCGATTCTGTGTCTCCCTCTCTCTCTGCCCCTCCCCCGTTCATGCTCTGTCTCTCTCTGTCCTAAAAATAAATTTAAAACGTTGAAAAAAAAATAAAAAATAAAAAAAAATTAAAAAATACCATATCTTCTACTAAAATCACAATCAATTTGGTACTATAAGGGACAGAAGAGATTAAGGGTTAGAGCATCTTCATCCGGTAAAAGACAACACAAGAGAAGGCTGTCCAAGTGTCCTCTGGGTTTGTTACTGTTATCGCATAAAGCTGTATTAAATATAACATTCATCTGGAAGCGTGTGCCCACCATGCTGCAAGCACGATGACTTCCCCAAAAGTGAATGCAGCTGTGTAGTTACCATCCAGGGAAAACAGAAAAACACAGAACTGTCAGGGCTGAAGAAGCCCCCTCCTGCTGTCCCCCATCGCTTCCTTCTCTCCAAAGATAACCACTGTCTAACTTCTAGCTACCATGCATGTTTCTGCTGTTTTTGAATTTCTTCTAAAAACAAAATCAGACTATGCGATTTTCGATGTTTGATTTTTTTTTGTTTGTTTCAGAACGCTTCTGAGACTCGTATGTGCTGTAGAGTCTCCTGGGTTACGAATACGCGACAATCTATTTCTCTTCTTTTGTTGTCGGGTGCTTGCGTCAGTTCTAGGGTGGAGGGGTTAGAAGCGATGCTGCCGTAAACATTCCAGAATGTGCCTCCTGGTGCACATCTGTTGTGTCTAGAAGCAGAAGTGGGACTGATCGATAGGTCACAGGGCCTGTGTATGGTTAACTGTGGTCAATTCTGCCTCAAGTTTTCAAAGTGGTTTTACCTCCTTCGCACAATGTTGCTCATCGCTCTTGCCCTATTTTTAATTGGGTGATTCATCTTTTCTCCATGGATTTCAAACTATAGAATGTCTCACAGTGACTGTATCTTAGAGCACAAAGGCGCAGGCCCTGCTTCTTAGGCTTACAACAAAATGTCCTGATCTCCCCGGCAGTCAACACGTTGTATAAAAAAAGAAGTAAAGCAGAAGCAAAGGACGTGGAAACAGTCAACACTTACAGTCTTTGTAAATTCACAAGGTCTCCAAAGGTCTCCGGCTGTAGCGTTTCTATTTGGTTGAAATGAATATAGCTGCAAGGCACAAAACAAGTTGGTTATTTCGCGTGCTGGTAAGTAAAATAAAATGAGAAATTAACAATAGCCTCGGCTGAAATTCAGCTCTGAAGCATTTCAAGTCCCCTCTGCTCTACAGTTTGGGTCCTAAAAACCGGACATTCCAACCGGGAACCAATAGGAAGCACATCCGGAAGCAGTATGTTACCCCTTTTCTTGGGTAGCGGTCTTGAATAGAAAGATGCTACGTGTTGGTGAAGTTCCTCCTCTACTCCTTAAAATTTTTAAAGTGAAGCTAGAATAATAATTAAGGGGGCGCCTGGGTGGCTCAGTCGGTTAAGCGTCCGACTTCGGCTCAGGTCATGATCTCGCGGTCCGTGAGTTCGAGCCCCACGTCGGGCTCTGGGCTGATGGCTCAGAGCCTGGAGCCTGCTTCCGATTCTGTGTCTCCCTCTCTCTCTGACCCTCCCCCGTTCATGCTCTGTCTCTCTATGTCTCAAAAATAAATAAACTTAAAAAAAAATTTAAAAAAAAAATAATAATAATAATAATTAAGATTGGCATCATAAGAAGACACGTGACAAGTGACCACATGCTTATTACATTTCAGGATAGAGGGAATGTTCCATTCTAGAGAGAACAAGGAACGACACACTGTATTGACATGAATATTTGAAATGAATTAATTATGCCAGAGGATATACAAAAAGTAATGTGTCTTTTTTAATCCCTTTAGAACTAGACCTTCTCCGTCCTTGGTACCCCTCTATGCAATCAACCCAGTGGATGTTTCCAAAGCGGCCATTTCAGAAAGGCGTCTCTCAGAGTGACAAAGCAGCGCAGCTGACGACAGAAAGGTTTCCCTTTCTCTCAGAAATTCTGTGAGGAAATGGAGAAACGAGCCTTCAAAGCAGAGGACTCCGCAAAGCAAGTCTTAGATCCACTGCTAAGGCCGCATGCTTCATTACTCACCTTGCACCCGACTCCTAACTGAAATATTCACCTTGCACTTGACTTCTCATTTAAATAGTCACCTTGCACCTGACTTCTAAACACGGCCTTTTCAAGTCGTCAAAACGAAACCAACAGCCGCGTACAGCAGTCTACAGTGAATTTCCTCCAGGAAAGCACCGCAAACACAAAAGTCACCACGAGAAAGGACACACCGAGTCTCACACTGAATTATGTCCTGACGGAAGAACACAATAAATTGCGCTTGACTTAGTCAACAGAAAGTGATGCGACTTGAAGGGAGGACACAGGAAGAGAAGCTTTGCATTTTGCATGTTTACACTTAAATAGATTTATTTGATCACAGTTGGAACTACTTTTGAACGAAGAAAAAAAGATTTTTAAGGAAAAGAGATGCCACTACGTCATTCCCAGGCTCCTTTCTTATAAAATCATTCTCATAGGATGAGCACTTCAGACAGCAGCGTAAAAGCATAATAATTACAACAGAATGAAAAGGTTCCAGTTGGAAAGGAATAATCCCTGCAGACTGTGTTGGGTCGGATCCGGGAGCCAACTCCGCACCCCGTGAAATTTGGCCTCTTGGCTGGTGGTCGCCATATTCCTTCCGAGGGTTCCACTAATTATAAAAGCTACAACAGTGACACCGTGTGACACAATTGCTTTAATGTTTGCATAAAACAGCCTTGTCTTTGTTCCTTTATGTGACACATACACACTCACACACCCACCACACGCTGCCCTCCCGAAAATCATGACTTCTGTAATTGGCCTAGCGCCCAGTGCCAGAGGTAGAGCCTAGGAGACTTCGAGAAGGAAGAGACGGCATCGGGTGTTGGGGGGGTAAGACCAGGTGTGGGAGGAAGGAGCGGGAGAGGAAGGAGCCTCGGGGACTGCAGTGAAGAATGATTTGGAAAGAGGTCTGTCACAGGACTTTTCTTTCAAGTAACGTGTATCGCGTGGTTGGGGTTCCTGCTCACTAACAGAGCGCAAATGGACGCTTCATAATGAATATGAATCAATGCTGATTAGGGCTTCCGATTTAGCATGAGCTAAATAATAGTAATAGTAACAACACTAAACACTTACTGTTCTACGTACTTTACGTGCATCTGGTCATTTTAAATCCTCGCAGCTACACCGAGATGAGTTCTATGAATACCCCCATTATTTAAATGGGAAAAATGAGGTACAGAGACGGTAAGGTACTTACTCAATTTCACACAGCTTGGAATTGCTGGGACCGCGGTTCGGTTTAGGCACAGGTTTCTCTTCTCACACGGGCCCAACAGCCTGTCTGGTCGCCAAGGGAACAGCTGCACCCAGATCAGCAGACAGGCAGAGCACATACAGACGGCCTAGTGAGACCTGATTCACCCGGGTCAGGAGCAAAGCCTTTCGCAAGGACGGAAATGTCTTCTCCACACGGAGAAGTCCCGAGCTCATCAGTAATAAGTCCAAGCCACACGTGGAGCGAAATCGTGCTCGCAAACACCCCCGGGGGCTACTCCTCAGCGTGCCTGGCTGTTGTTCCCACTACATGAGTGTCTTCCTCTCCTGGAAGGTGTCGAGATCTTAACTGAGGGAAAGTATCTCATTCCAGGTCCTGGCCCACCCTAACAAGTCACAGGGAAGGGGGCCCCAAGCCCAGGTCTGTCCTTTGGCCACCTGAATGCCAACTTGAAGATTCTGAAAGTGAGTACTCCAGTTCATGAGTGAGCTAGGCCCTCATTTTTCTTCCTTCCTACTTTTTAAACTTCTCGTGAACAGTTTCCTTACTAGAATTTTCACCACATAAAAACTGGAGTTTAGCACAAACACTCTCCCTCGGCATCGTGGGTCAAACACGCGTCCCAGAGCTCGCACAGGAACGCGGGTAACGACAAAGAAGGGAACAAGAATGAGCGAGGATGAGCAGCCCTTTCTGTAGGGAGCCCTGAGCCAATTAAAATCAGGGCCAGGAGACAATCTAAAAGTTAAAATAACGTACAACATTCTGTTCAGTGCTGTAGCTACTATGATGTGAAGGACTAATCTAGAATTACATTTTTTGTCAATAGATTTTGTGATTTGTATGCTGCAGTAATTAGAGTAATTGAAAAATACTGATTTTAACATTTAACTATTCTCTATTTTGCAACGTGTACTTAGTGATTCATAAGAAATGCATACTCTTTTCCAACATGCAAATACTGAGAGCCTTCTAACCACAGCCCTGTTTATTCCCCATTCAAGGAACACTTCCCCAAAATAAATCTCCCCAATTCTAGATTCATCCCGGGTCTCTTACAGGTCACATACTTTCTACTGAACTTCAATTTAATACACTATATAGTAGGATAAGCAACTAGTATTTGAATTCACTACTAATGAATGTGAAAACATGCACAAAAGTAGATTTTATTCCTAGCAGGGAAGTAAGACAGCCAAGAGAATTCTGTCTGATTGTGGCACAGATGTCTAAGGTTTTTGTCCATGTGATTCAACAAATTTCCTAACATAATTTTTTTTCAAAAAACAATTTTTTTTTACTTTAACCCAATTCAAAGCAGTACAATGTTTTGTTAGGCTTAGTTGATTTATGCCATGGCTTTATTGCAGTCAGAGAAGTATTTAGGCTTGATTTTTACTCTCTGCTCAACGTGATAACATAGCAAGTCTATCCTCCTTACAACCTCACTTTTCCTCGGCTGTTGAAAATTCTGACATTTTCAAGCACTTCTTGCAGGTAGATAAATGTGAATGATCACTGGAAGGGACCAGAATGTTGTTTTGAATCCTTCCAAGGAATTTAGACGCAGCGCGCACCTGGGCGGCTCAGTCAGTTGAGTGACCCGCTTCAGCTCAGGTCATGATCTCACAGTTTGTGGGTTTGAGCCCCACACCGGGCTCTCCTCTGTCTGCACAGAGCCTGCTTTGGATCCTCTGTCCCCCTCTCTCTCTGCCCCTTCCCCACATGTGTGCGCTTGCTCTCTCTCTCTCTCTCTCTCAAAAATAAACATTAAAGGAAGGTTTTAAAAAGAAAAGAAATTTAGACACAAATAAGACACAAATTTAGACACAGAAAATTACCACCATTGTCATTTCATGTTTATTCAAACACAGCCTCCCTAGATAATTTCATCGACATGCATGGCTCCAATTATCTCTATGGAAAAGGCTTCCAGATTATACCTCCAGCTGTACCTCTGAGATTTGGATTCAGACACCTAGTTTCTTATCTATCCTATGGGTGTCACAAACCCAGTACGTCTGCGGCCAAGGTTATAGTCATCCTCCAACCCACCTGCTCTCCTGTGCGGTTGCCTGCACAGGAACCATCACATATCCGTGTGCAAAGTCAGAAAACTAGGATTGACCCTTCCTCCCTCATTCCCTATATCCTATACAAACTCCTCATTCTTTTGATTTTGCCTTCTAAGTATCTCTTGAATTTATCCCATCCCCTTTAACCGCTACACTAGACCAGGGCATGACCTTAGGTGCTGCAACACAGAAAGTATTCAACTGGTCTACCTACATCTTTCTCCTCTCTTCCCTCTGGAAATACTTGCTAGAACTCTTAAATGTTTTCAATTTGTATGAGAATGAAGAGAAAGTTCTCTAACAGAGCCAAGTCCCTTCAGGATCTCACCTGAAAATTCTTTTCCATCTTTCCCTTTTACCCCGCTCTCCTTCACCACCTCAACCCCGGCACTCTTGCCTTCTCCCGGGCTCTCGTATTGGCCACGCTCCTGCCCACAAAGGTCTTCATGCAGTCTTCCCCTTCCTTTCCCTTCTCATTTTGCTTGAATTCCTACTCCGTGTTCGGATCCCAACTGTGTTATTTCCTCCAGTAAGCCTTCTCCGGGCTCCGTGTCAAATCCCCTCTTACAGGCTTTCATTGCCCTGCACGGTTGCAATTTTATACGAGTCTCAGTGAGTCTTTGATCATGTCTACCTTCCCTAACTGGACTCTAAGTTCCATGAAGACAGAGACCGTGCGGGGTTTAAGCTCATTTCCAACATTCCCAGTTTCCTAGCACAGGCTTAACAGATAGATAGATACTCACTATACAGTTGATCACTGAAAGAACAAATGACCAGCCAGTGGTTTCGCACAGCATTGACTTTGCAAAGGAGAGGCTAAGACCTTGAACTCTTAGTACATTCTAGGGTGTGTAAAACAAAAGATGGACCGGCTTAGGAACCGTAATGAAAACTTTCTGAGTTAATATTGGCCCAACATCCTGTAAGGGCACTGCATTTTCTCGAGGAAGAGCCATGACAAATTTTGACAGAGGCCTGACTTTTGTGAGGTCTGCAATCATGTATGTTTAATCGCATTTCCTAAAACCTTAAAGAATCATTAGGCACTAACAAACCTGGAGGACATCTAGCAGATTCCTGGGGCTTTCTGAATTCATCTCATTCCAAAGAGATGTTTTAGAATCACAATTTTCTGTGGGCAAGGACACCATACTTGACCGCTCTGAGTAAATATTTACTTACACAGCCAGCCCCAGGTATTAGCCCGCCCAAATGAGAACAAAAATCTTCCCAAGTTTTACGAAACATGCAGAGCAGAGCAAGAACATGTGGCCAGAGAATGACAACAAAAATAACAGAAATAATAGAGAAAGAGCGGTTCTCGGGGAGCGAAGTTGCTAGTTTTGATTTAGCTTTTAGTGTGAACTCACTGGGCCACATAAAAACAAATCCACTGTGCCATACCATCACCTTGGCAACCCCACTCTAACGTGAGAACAGAGATGGAGAGGAGAACATTGTATTTATCTGTTTCTAACTGCACAGTCAAAAAGAATGGAAGTTCAGTGTTCCCAACCCTTTTGGAAAAAGTAGCTACCTCTTATTTCCTCAAAAGCCTTGAGTTCAGGAAGGGAAAAGGAGTGCTGCTGGGAGACAGAAGTTGCACATACGTGTGTGTGAGTCTGGGTGTGTCTGTGTATTTAATTTTGCACACGTCTATCTAAAACATAAGCTAAGGAGATAGGAGCGGGGAGCATAGGGCAAAGGAGATGTTTCAAATAAAGCCCTCAACAATCCTGCACCTAAGACAGACCTCAGAGAAGGCACACAGAGGTGAGGGCTGACTTGGAGATCTTCTGTGCCCTGCCTCCAGATGCACCAGAGAATTTTTGCCTGCTGGATGCACCACTGTGACTCCCAACTTTCCATGCGAATCAGATGAGACTGAAATATGCATTTTCTAGCTTCATTGCACAATAGCAAGTCAGAACGATCTGTTAGAACAATAAATTATTCATACAGTTTAGCAGTCAATTAAGCATTTGAACGGAGATCTTTATTTCAGAGCACAGTAAATTATTTTAACTGGTTTTAAAGACAAAAATTGACTGAATTACCATAATCCATTAGGTTCAAGAGAAAAGCTTTCTAGTATCTTATTTGCATGCTGTGCTGAAGTCAATAATAGTCTATTTTACCAAAATCTATTATACAAGGATTATATTTATTCTTAAACAGCTAAAACCAGTTGAAAATTTTACTGTACAAGCTAGATTCCTCAAAATGTTATTCCAATCCTAAATTAGAATACTTACGGAAAAAGTCATGTTTCGAAAACAGTTTAGGTATAGTCCAATTTCCAGTCTTTATTTCTTTTCTCCTGAACTAATAGCCCATCTAAACCAACCCTCTTCTTTCCAATCTACTATATTGGATTGTTTGATAGCTCTTACAGAAAAAAAGCGCTAATTACAACGGCCTCTTATTAGGGTCCCTAATATCTCTCCACTTTCCTCTGCTGGAATTCAAAGTGTCCCAAGATCTCGTGCCAACTTGTGACTCCCTTCCTCCCTCACAGGAGTCTAATCATCCTTTAACCAAATTTCAATTTCCCTGTGTCTGGATCTCCTTTTGTTTATTTATTTGTTTATGTATTTTTATTTCATTTTATTTTATTTTATTTTATTTTATTTTATTTTGAGAAGGAGAGAGGGAGCATGCACGCAGAGGAAGGGAAGAAGGAGAAGGGAGAGAATCTCAAGGAGGTTCCACACTCAGCTCAGCACAGAGGCGGACACGGGCTCAACCCCATGACCCTGGGATCAAGACCTGAACAGAAATCAAGAGTCAAAAGATCAACTGACTGACCCACCCAAGCACCTCTTGAATCTCCCTTTTGTTAAACCAGTGTCTGTGTTTAAAATGTTTTCTCATCCATTTAGGTGCAATTCAAATGGTAATGTCTCCACGATGACCATAATGATTGCTCATGTCAGAAATAACTTTACTTCTCTGCGATCCTTTAGCATATTAAAGCATGACTAAGCTTTCTTGAGTTCCTTTGTAGTGTAAGACAATATCCTTGACCTTCTCAGAGATTCCAGTCTGGTTAGAGGTAAAAGGTAAGAAATCGATGACCGTAGTTGAGTAGGATATGTATTATGATAATGAACACAAGGAATGCCATGGGCATAGGAAGAATCCAAATGAGATTTAAAGAGTTGCGCAGAGAACAGGATCCTTTAGCTAATTTTTACAGACAAGCTGTACTTACCTAGATGCAAAAGAAGAAAGGCAGTTTTAGGAAGCAAGAAGACAAGTATATGTGAAGCACAGAGGAGTGAAAGCACGAGGCTCTTCTCCAGAACAGAAGTAGTTGGACAGAGGCGTAAGTGCCTGCAGAAGTCTAGAAACTCAGCAAGGATGTTTGAATTTTATCCTGAAAGTAATCAGGACACATTATAAGATTTAAAGAAATGGAAATCCTTAGTGAAATGTTTATTTTAGAAACATTCTTCTGGTAGCAATGTGAACAAAAGACTGGAAGTTAGCTGGAGAGAGAGAGATAGGAACTAAAGCAGAAGTTTCCAATTCAGGGGAATATCTGGCCATCGGTGAAGATACATTTGTTTGTCACAGCTGGGGGAGGTGCTCCTTCAGGCATCCAATGGGAAGGGACCAGGGATGTCACTCCAAGTCCTCAACACAGGACGGCCCCCACGACATTACCTGGCCCTTCCTGTCAACATTGCCGAGGTTGCAAAACGCTGAGCTGGAGACTGGTTTGGTTTTTATATTATTTTTTTACAATGTTATATTAGTTTCAGGTGCACAGTATAGTGATATAAACCTGGTGTTCTGTTGTTGTTGTTTAGGCAGGCTTCATGCCCATCGGGTAAAGCCCAAAGTGGGGCTCGAACTCATGACCCTGAAATAGATAAAGAAATGAGCTGAGGTCGAGAGTCAGATGCTTAACCAACTGAGCCGCCCGGGTGCCCCAAGCCTGGTTTGCTTTTTAAGCAGGAACAGTGGTGGTGACTTTGGGTGCTGTATGGAGCAGAGACTGAAGGACTGGAGAGTGGAAGAGACACTCCAGAGCCCGGGAAGAACAAAATGGTGGGAAGCAATTACAAGGGTGCCAGAGGAGAGGAGGAAAGAACTAAAAGAAGCAAGTTAAGGAAGACCCTGCAGAGGACGGAAGGGACTGGATGGTACCAATGCACAATTGGAAGGCGTCACTTTAAACAGGAGCTGAGAGAGTGACCCAGTGAACCAGGCTGGCACCAATTCATGACAGGATCCTGGTAGCCAGGAAAGCGAGGGAGACGTCTCTGAAATTTTGCCCTCAATTTTCTCCTTAACGTAAAAGGCAAGATCAACTCTGAAATGTCACAGAAATATACGAAATAAAGACAGAGGAGCACATTTTGAGTTGTCACTACAGCAAGCAAGGTTAAGTTCAGTACGGTTTTATCGTCACTGCTAGAGCTGGTGTTGAAATTTGATTTTTCAATGACATTTGAGCCCGTTGGTAACTCCCTCCTCCTCAGTGTACTTTCCACACTGGTGCCTCTTCTGCCAGAAGGGTCGCTCTTTCTCGATCCCTTTGCTGTTTCCTTCTCTCTTACCCAGCCTCCTGTGCGGGAGGCACAGGGCTCAGTCCCCAGGCTTCCCACTTTGCATCCACACTCAGTGCCAGCCAGTCCTGTGGCTGTGAACATTTTCTGCAGAACAGTGACACCCCAGCCGCACGGGAAGTCCAGACCACTCTCTCCCACTCCTGCCTCCAAGTTTCATTTGGCTGTCCAGTAGAGTTCTGACACTTACGTGCAAGTCTGCAACCCTGATTATCCCTCCATAACCGCCCCCCCCCCCACGGCCTCCTCCCTCCCAGCTGATGGCACTTCCTTCTTGTTGCTTGAGCCAAAAAATCTTGACAGCATCCTTGCCTTCTTTCTTCCTCCAATGTCCTACATCCAAGGGGTTACTTCCATAGACCCAGAATGCGCACCCATGTAAAACCTATACTGCTACAGAGGGCGGCAGGGGCACCACCTCCTCTGGCCTGATTTATACCAAGGGCCTCGCGACTACTCCCCTGCCCACCCACACCCCCCCCCCACCCCCGGCCACAGTCTGTTGTTAACAGAGAGCTCAGAAGAAGGCAGGAAAAGGCAGAAGTCAGTCATCATTTTAAAACGTGTCGGACGAATCCCGCCACTTCTTTCTTCCAACCCCTGCAGGGTTCTTGCAGAACAAAAAGCAAATCGTTCACCATACAAAGCAAATCCGCTCCTGTGATCTGCCGCGTCCCATGCTGACGGAGCCTGTGTCTCTGCTCCAGCCACATCCCTCCCCAGTTGAAGTCTTGGCTCTCATGCACCTGCTGAGTGAGGCCCCCTCTGACCCTTCCTGTTTCAGACTGCAGCCACATTCCCACGTCCCTGGCTCTCCTAAGCACGCACCCTTTAAAATTGTTGCCATAGACTTACGTGATTCTATATGTTATTTATTATTGTGACTGCGTGTCTCTCCTGATAGGCTGTCTTCCCTGATAGATGTGTGCTTGTTTGAGTTACTAATCAAAAGGGTCAAGGGTAGGGAATTGATATCATCAGTGCTGTGATTTAGTGGCACGCTCTGGCCAAAGGCAATACAAGGGAACAGAATAAGAGGAAACCTGAGGCTCCCAGAGTGGTGTGGAAATGAAGAAATGAGCGTCTGGGACGAACTTGAGCAAGTGTAACGTGATGCAGGGAAAACCCGAGAGAAAACCCACCAGTCACCACAGGCCTTGCACGGGGACAGTGTGGTGCGATGAAAGACCGCAGGCTTTGGGCACAGGAGGCTGTAGTCACCTCCCTACGCGACCCCTTACTTTGTGACGTTGGGAAAATCACTAGCCTCCTCGTGACATGGAACAAATGACGCCTTGTTTCAAGGTGGCCGAGAACTGCAGTTCATATATAAAAATCACCTAGCATTTCCTGGAATGTGGCAGATATCCATGGCGTTTGATTGGAATATAGGGCAAAGGAGGCAGAGAAAATCCATAAGGTTTAGAACTTTAGACAGGGGCTTGGCATAGGGACTTTTTGGCCAAGGCCTACCACCCGTACTCCTGTCCTTCATACAACAGACATGACCAAGAGCCGATTGAGAAGCAGTTATTTGTATGTATATGTATATGTATATGTACATGTATATATGTATACATGTACACATGTACATGTATATATATGTATATGTATATGTATATGTACAAATATGTATGTATTGTTATATGTAGTCAACATTCTGTGACTCCCAGAGTTCTTTTGAAAAACTAGAATGGACAACTTGGTTTAGTGCTGAGGCCAAAGCAGGGCCTCCAACTGCCTGCTTCCAAATCAAAATCATAGGCTTCTCAAGCTCATCTTCAGAGATATCCCTAGGACTGGATACCACTCTCCAAGGCCACTTCGCGACCGGGTTGCAGGCTAGCTGTAAAGAGAACAGAAAGAGCTGGGCTGGCCTGGCCATCACCACGGGTCATCACAGAGCAACTCTAAATTGCCAGCCCATGAAATTTGTTCTTCCTTTTTCTGTGGGGAGAGTGCAAGGGAAAGGAGAGGAACGCCCATAGTGGAGCAGGCAACACTCCCCTGTCAAGGATACAATACGCTTGAGAAGAAATGTTGGAGAAACACGAGAAGGGGAAAAAGTAAATGTCCCCTTCCCCAGCATACAGCATTTGTCATATTTCTTCCAAGCTCTGAACTCCAATGTCCCGTTACCTCACTAAGTTACTTGCTAAAATACTTACTTGAATTTAAACCCAAGGTAATAAGGACATGACCTCACATTTCCTTCATGTGCCATAATTTTATGGCATGGTCACAGTGGACAATATTCATCAGGTCAGATGGCTCCTTCTAAGATCATTTCCATAAAATCCCCTGAATGGGGTATTGCACACACTTCACACATCTACTAAAACTTTGAAAGCGGAAAAAGTATAGAGTATTTCAGATAAAAGCAGCATACTGGAGAAATTTCAGAGCTCATGCTGTGAAGAAAAGAAAGCAACAAAGTTAGAGGAAAGAAATAGGCTAAAGAGAAGTGCAAAGACTAAACCACCTGACCGTGAAGACAGAGGCAGAAATAAACTTGACAGAACATGTGCCATGGGACTTCTAAGGAAGATGGCATAGACAGGGGTCACTGGAAGGACCAAAACCACAAGGGAGGATATATTCCAGTACGTGCTTGTCCAGGCCGTTAAAGTGTAGATTTGTTTGTGAGAGTAGCATGTAAGAAGGAAGAGAGGTAGGACTAATTCTAAGGAGAAAAGGAACATCTTGGGAGGGTTTGTGCTTACACGACCTCACACATGACCCACCTTTCCCTCAGCCTCCAGAGTTTTCACACAAATGAAATCAATTTTCATGGAAGCATGAGGCATCTGGGACTTGTTCCAACATGGTGGACTGTAGCTAGCGGGGTGTTAAGGACCTGGATGCAAGAAGGAGATTAACAGGTGAGAGGTGAGGTAAAAGAGAGATTAATGCAGGCTAAAGCCCGACGTGGGATCCCAGCCGAGTGAGGCTGTGTGCCTCCAGACTGGTTCTTGGCTCTAAGGGTCAGATTAGTTGAAAAGACTCTGAAGATGGCAAGCAGTGAGGAAGCGCAAGAGGCCAGCCAGTCTTTGATTTGCTAGAGCCTGGGCCATCTGCCTTCTTCCTGGGTAGAAATCGCCTCAGAAACTGAGCCGGGATGGGCAAAGAATCAGAAAAGTCCTTAGTTCTGTTTGGGAGAGAGAATTTCCTCTACTCTTCAACGTCCTTCTAACTGGTCCTTCTAAGAATCAAATTAGCAAGAGACGGATTAACAGGAGACAATCAAATTTAATAGCACGTGTATGGGGAAGCCACACAGACATGGAAATTCCCAAGACAGACAATCCGATGCTTATGGGAGCTAGGGGGAGGGGAGGGGTCTGAGGATACCAAGGGGAGAAAGACCACCAGCCAGAAGGCAAAAGGAGGCATTTGAAAAAACAAAGCGTGTCCTATTATATAGATAAGTTTCTTGGGTAAAGAGGAGTCTCTGTCAATAGTCCTCTTCCCGGTACAGGCAGGCAGTTGAGGGTGAGGTAAAGAGCTTCTGAATCCGCTGGGTTTGGAGTGCTTTTAACTCAAAATAGTCTTCAGGCCAAAGTGGCCCATCTTAGGGCAGCCTGCCTATAGTTCACCCAGCAGCATGACCTTACTGGCTGCTTGGCAGTAAGCATGGCATGGCATTTGACTACTATGTCAATAACAAAACTCTTCCAAAAGAAGCAGAAGGAAGCTATAATAAAAGTTACTCAAAAGCCAGTAAAGGTCATTACCTGCAGTATGTTTCAAAATTTCCTGTAAATGCATCTGTTCACAAACATTTGAGACAACAACATTTTTACTTGAATGCATATATGCCCGTTGCCTTTTGTTTTAAATTGGCTGCAGAAGCTCACATTCACTTTTTATTTATTTTATTTTTTTAAATTTTTTTTTAACGTTTATTTATTTTTGAGACAGAGAGAGACAGAGCATGAACGGGGGAGGGGCAGAGAGAGAGGGAGACACAGAATCAGAAGCAGGCTCCAGGCTCTGAGCAGTCAGCCCAGAGCCCAACGTGGGGCTCGAACTCACGGACCACGAGATCGTGACCTGAGCCGAAGTCGGACGCTTAACCGACTGATCTACCCAGGCGCCCCTCAAATTCACTTTTTAAAGGCAAACCTTATAAAAGTTAGACTTAAGTTGGCTCCACAACATTCTTATCAACTTTAAAATTCCCTAATTCTCTAAATGTTCTAGGCTGGAATGCACTCTCAGTGGAACCCATAAATCCAATTTCCAGACATGGTTGATTGCCACCTGGGGATTTACACCTCAGAGAGAACTAGAAAGGTCATCGACCAAAGCTTCCCATAAATGAATATTGTTTTCTCTGTGCCCACAGCTATGGTTTTATTTTATATGTTATTTCTGGATTTAAGATATACGTATTACGTATTTAATACGTATTACGGATTTAAGATATACGTATTACGTATATTATATTGTAATATACGGATTACAGAAAGCTTGTCAACCGTGAATAGACCAGTTTACAGTAATTGAAGAACACAGAGCTGTTTTTCTCACTGAGGAAGTTGGTCACTGCGAAGTCATGGGTATATTAGCATTGCACAAAGAATACATTGGTTCTATCTTGGTTGGAAGTGTAAGAAAGAAATGCATAGTAGATAAGCTTTTAACATACAAAAGGTAATGTGATAGGAAAAGGTATGAAGAGAAAATCATAATGATAGTTGTATGAAATAGTTAATGAATAGAATTGCAAAGAAGACTCAATTGTTCAATTGGCAAATGTGACACATTTCCAGAGTATAGTCCTCGTTCCTTTTTAAAGCCATTAATTTCATATTTTGTACAAAGTGTCAGATTTCTACACATGTAAGGAACATCACTGGATGAACATTTCCAAATGCAAACTTGAGACCCTAATAAGGAGATTGAGTACTATGTTGTGAAACTTCACATGACTTGGTCAGTGAAGCATTTATGGTATTTTGTAATACACCAATCTTCTAGGTTGTACCTTCCAACAGTACAATCTAAATTGTTTCTCATACACAGGACTGATAAAGGAAGATAACGTAAATCAACCTGGGTTGTTAGACCTCCAAAGATGCAATAATTCAAACAAAAGACATCGCCTTATATGTGTCCATTGTCCACATAGGCTGTGTCAGCCCAAGCTGAGCCCTGGCAGCTGTGTAAGACCCTCCACGTCTCTGTGGAGAATCTGAAAACCTAATAAGTACAGTCCTTGGAAAATGGAGAAAAATCATATCTCCACACTGATCTCAACCATTGCCCATTTTTTTGCTTTAAGTCATTGCTACTATGCAAAATTCCTCTTTTATAGCATACACTTTACAGAAGCATGCTTTGAGAAACACGGATCTGAGGCACTGTGTGTGACATTAGCTAAATAGACAAATACATGGCAAAAAAAATAAAGAAAATCTTTAGACCTGAAGTCACGTTAGCTGATGAAAGTGCTAGACTTCACTGTACAGGGATTTTAGAACATCAGTGTTGAAGAATCTGCACAGCCTGATCCCAGGTGAAGAGAGAAGGTGGTAGAGCTTCCAATGAAAAGCTTGCAGATATGGAAACATTTTTGTCATTGAGCTGCAGAATTCTAAAGGGCACAGTGGGAGAGAGTTTTGATGGAGATCAAAGAGGGAAGATCATCCAGAGAGATCGAGGTTTCCCTAGTGAGAGTTAAAACCATAAGAGGACAGCCTAGCTAGAGCGTTATACTATGACATTCTGGATCAGAGAGGCAATACTGAGAGGCCGAGACCAGAGTGGAGACAATCTACCTTCAATTTCCATCTAACACTGCTTTTGCTGACCAATCCTTCCGGGTCTCTGGCCGGCCTCTCCTTACTTATCTTCCTTACTGGTAAATCTGAAGTCCTTTCTTTCTCTTATTTCGCTTTTCTCATCTATCTATACCCACTCCCTAAATTATCTTGTCCAATGCCATGGATTATAATATTTATGCTCTGAAAACTCCTTGTAATAAAAGCTAGGTCACCAGCCCAAGCACTCTTCTTTCCGCCTGCATCAGAGAAGCTGGTCCGCTTTCTCTGACCTCCTGGATCTTCTGGAATGGAGACACCAGCCCATTATGCCCTCAAAACTGCAAGAAATCCTGAAAGAAGCTTTGGAAATGGTCTCTTACTTACAGGTTCGCAGGGATTCCTTCCTGTACTTCACCACTGGTGATGAGACTATCACAACACAGTTCTTTCCAGAAAAGGCTTCTTCAAAAATCTTTCTCATAACTTCCAACTCCTAAATCTTTTATTCCTAATGTGGGTAAATGTTCCTTATTGCCTTTGAAATGTGTGCACTTGGGCTGGCACCTCGCTTGGGAGTATTTCTCCACTGGAAAGGATTTTAAAATCCTTTACCTATGTGTTTGTTTTTGCCTGGTTCTCCAACTGAGATATTGGCACCATGAGGCCAGGACTTTGTTGCTGCTCATTGCTGTATTCCCCAGAGAAACACAGTGTGGTAGGTCTCAGGACAGTGTTTGGCGTACCGTAAGTACTTGGTGTTGGTTGAGTGGCTGGATGTTCTTTCAACGTCTTGGCGAGTCATCTCAGGACCAGGCTAAGACTAAATGTAACTGCTTTGCTGGGTTGTGGTGGTGAAATCACCTCCGGGAACAACCCGTACCTCAGCCCCACCACCTTGTCTTTCTCTAGGCTTCTGTCTTGCCTCAGGAGAGACCCCTACAGAGGCTCCCATCTGCGCTCCCAGTCTCATTCTTCCCTGCTTCAATCCTTTCTCCACAGACCTAAGATAAAATTCACATACAACATTCTCCACAGCATGGTGCTAGCCCAGAGTTTCGTTTTTTCTTTTAAGTTTATTTATTGAGAGAGAGAGAGTGTGTGTGTGAACAGGGGAGGGGAGACAGAGGGAGAGAGAGAGAATTCCAAGCAAGCTCTGCACTGTCAGTGCAGAGTCCAATGCGGGGCTCGAACTCCTGAACCGTGAGATCATGACCTGAGCTGAAGTCAAGAGTCGGACGTAGCCAACTGAGCCATCCAGGCGCCCCTAGCCCAGCGTTTCTGAAGCTCAGTCTGCAGACAAGTTCTTGAGGCTCTGCACTATGAGAGCTGGATAACACAACTCTTAGCTACATTTTCGAAATGGCCTCAGCCTCTGACCCCTTCAACCTTCCTATTTAATCTACCAGACTTACCTACCAGACTAATCTCTGCCATGATTTTCCTCATGTTACCACCTGTGTGAAGCGCCTTGCCACTTCTTGCCTCGAACATTTCTACACAGCCTTTCAGACCCCATTATAACGTCATGATTTCTGTAGACTTTTCCCCACTTACCCAGGCATGATCTGTGTTTCTATTCAATCATTGGTGTGCATTCAAAACCCATTTATTGGGCACTAGCTGAATGCCTGATACGCAGCTGGGAGGTGGAAATTCACAAATAAAGGAGCTATGCTTCCGTCCTTTAGGGGCTTATAATCTGGTGCTGAAAAAAATACTGTGAATTTTAAAACATAGTGAGGGGAGGATCACTGGAGATATGGGATTATGGAGCAACTGATGAGGGATGGGAATTATAGAATATTTTGCAGAGTCTAAAATGTTTAATGTTTTGAAAGACTGTAATGAATGTGTCTCTAGGTAAGTACACCGACACGGGGAAAAGAACATTCCAGGTAAGGGACACATGTCCATCAATTCAGACTGCATTCAAGGAATTGCAAACTGCAGATAAAGCCAAAGCATGGAGAAGAGGGTGAGGAAAATGGTGTTCTGAACACATACCAGTGATTCTGGAAAGCTGACTCAGAAATTGAATGCCCAGCGTCAATGTTCTCATGACACATCCATTAAACATTTATCCGATTGCATACTAAATGTTTTGTTACATTTTGATCTTCCCTGTCTGTGACTAAAGTCCTTCGGAGCCATGAGGAAAACATCAGTCTTCACGTTTATTTTGTTCCTCTTTCCCCTCTCTGTGAATTTAGAACAGGGTTTAGGTATAGTACAGCCCTCAGTATAATCTGTGTGATTTCTGGCACATAACCCAAACTCCCTGAGACGCTAGCGTCCCTATTTGCCATGAGAGAAAATAACAATATTTTGGAGCTTTAGCGATGGTGAATAAAGCATTATTCACATATATATATTACATATATAGTACATACATATAGAGACATATAAACATAGTACACACACTGACACTGAATAACTGTGACTGTCTTGATATCATATTTCTATTAGTTCTTCCCTCTTTCCTTACTTCAAATTTTATGAAATTTTAACGTTTTTTTTTTTGTTTGTTTTTTTTTTTTTTGTTTTTTTTTTTTTTTTTTTTATTTTTGGGACAGAGAGAGACAGAGCATGAACGGGGGAGGGGCAGAGAGAGGGAGACACAGAATCGGAAACAGGCTCCAGGCTCCGAGCCATCAGCCAGCCCAGATGCCTGACGCGGGGCTCGAACTCACAGACCGCGAGATCGTGACCTGGCTGAAGTCGGACGCTTAACCGACTGCGCCACCCAGGCGCCCCCAAATTTTATGAAATTTTAAAGTGCTCACCTGGTTCAATTTTTATACTCATCAAGATATATAACAGTTTTGGAAACCCTCTCAGCAACTTTTTAAGCCACTTGGATGTAAAACTTCAATTTAGAATCATCACCGAGGGATAATAAGAGGTAGTCTTTTCAATAATGAAACAATTGGAAGAATATTGATTCAGCTTCAGGTAGATCTTCTGACTCAGAAAAAAATATTATTACAGCTTTCTGTGAAACAAAACTCTGCAATTCTACAAAGCAAATTCCATATTTATAAAACTCCATCTGAGATGACTAACACAATCACAGTTCCATCAAAGAATCAACTTCATGTAAAACGTGCAAGGTATGAAGTAGATAAGTGATTATGAAATACTGCACAGCCATTTTTGATTAGAAATGTAAACTCGACTCTAGAAAGAAGTTAATTTTCACTTGGCCCATTGAGCAGATACACTGGTATTTAAATCTGAGTCTCTGTGAGAATCTTGGCTTTAGCAGACAGAAATTACATTCTTTCCAACAATATACTTTCATTTCTATTTCCCATTTAAGGTAAAAGGACTGATAGTCAGAAAATCCACTAGGATAAATAATTTAAAATTTTTTCATGGCTCGTCATCTTACTTTAAATTGACATCCATCCCAGTATATTTCTACGTAAAATTGGTTTTAAAATATTAGCCTTCCTTAGAGTGTACAGTATTATTCTCATTTCCCAGAATGAGATGAGAAATACAAAGAAATGATATAACGAGGCTGAAGTCACACAATCATCTTTATTCTTGTCATTGGTTATATCATAAGTCACTCTTCGGTACTAACACGTTGCCAGGGTTGATTTAGCTGTTTCATCACACTAGAAATAGATTGTGCTGTACAGATTAGGCTGTATAAATTATGTATTAAATGGACACTCAGGGCGCTGAAAGAGTTAAAATATCTCTAAGGCCCTATTTCAGCAGGAAAACCCGCACAGAAAAGAATTAGAAGCTATCAAGGCCATAGAGCTTGATACCCTCCAGTCCTATTTATCATATATTCTGATTATCAAAAAGGTCTTAACTACTCAGCTTTCATTTTGTTTTCGCGTATTCTGTCCTCTTCCTTCTTTGAAGAAAAAAATGCAAAAGTAAATAGAATGGTATTAGGTGATCATTTCAATTTACTGTAACCTTTCATTACTAATTCTCAACCCTGGTGGAACACTAGCATTGCTAGGGAAACTTTTTTTTTTTTAATGTGGATGTGAATCACCCACTCTGAGAGATCCTGACTTAATTGGGGTGGACGAGGCACAGTCACTGTTATTTTTCACAAATTCTCCAGCTTATTCTTATCAGAAGCTGTAGTGGAGAACCATTGACGTGCACCAATAAAATATGATCCTGTATTTTAGCTGCAATTTGCTGACATATATTAAAGTATGTTATGAAGCAAATGTTAATTTAATTACATAATTGCACAAAGTGCTTTTATTGTCAACAAGTTTAAAACCAACTACGTGTGTGTTGTGTGTGTGTGTGTGTCATATTGCTTAGAGAACTAAAACGGTCAGTTAATAAAACTCTTCTCTATCCATTTGAGATTTAACTCTGTCACGCTCACGGTTTCTAAGACTAGGTCTGGCCTCTTAGCCAGAGCAGAAGATTTGTTCAAACCCACGAACTGTGAGATCGTGACCTGAGCTGAAGTCAGATGCTTAACCGAATGAGCTACCCAGGTGCCCCCAGACAAGTTTCTTCACAGTGCTGTCCCTTGACTTCACAGTAAGTGCAAAATAAAACTCATCACACTTGCTTTTTTTTTTTTAATGTTTTTTATTTTTGAGGGGGGGGGGGAGGGGCAGAGAGAGAGAGGGAGACACAGGATCTGAAGCAGGCTCCAGGTTCTGAGCTGTCAGCACAGAGCCCGACGCGGGGCTCGAACCCACAAACCATGAGATCATGCCCTGAGCTGAAGTCAGATGCTTACCCGACTAAGCCACCCAGGCGCCCCTTAATCACAGTCGCTTTGTACGGCACATCAAAGATGAGTGATAGTATTGTTATATGTATAATTGCTCTTTAAATGTTTTTTCCAGGGACAGTTTTACATGGATTTGTTTTTTTCCTCACTGGTGACAAGCTTTCAACTAGCTTCAGAGGAAAAAACTGAGATTAATTGCAGTCTAGTACATTGTAACTGTTGCTTCCAGTTTAAGAAGATCAGCATCTAATCAATAATATATTAATGACTATATTTTTTGAGCCCTTGTAAATTAACAGCTAACGGCAAAGAGCTCTTTTTATTCTCCACTCTATGCCTTTATAGTTGGGTGCTAAATCAAAAGAAACATAATTTGGGTTTTGATTAATGTTGGCTTTAACAGATTGTTTCTGTTTAGTGTAGTTAGTTCCTTAATTTATTGTCATATAATGGCAAGGCTGTATCCCCAACAAACCTCTGTAAGGCTACAGATATGTTTCTTTTTTTTTTAATTTTTAAAATGTTTTATTTATTTTTGAGAGAGAGAGCAAGCAGGGGAAGGACAGAGAGAGTGGCAGACATAGAAGCTGAAGCAGGCTCCAGGCTGTCAGCACAGAGCCCGACGTGGGGCTCTAACCCACAAACTGTGAGATCGTGACCTGAGCTGAAGTCAGATGCTTAACTGACTGAGCCACCCAGGTGCCCCCAGACAAGTTTCTTCACAGTGCTATCCCTTGACTTCACAGTCAGTTATCTTGTTTTGCTTTTATCATAGGCTTCTTTAACATGTTAATCTTTTTGAAGCACAGATAAGAAATAATGGTCAACTCCCATATCAAATGAACAGGGGCTTCTGTAGGGTTTGGTAACCCAACAGGTGGATGCCCACCTTGAAATTTAATTGGCATAGGAGTGCTCCTGGAACTCCATCTGGGCGCGTAGTGCTTACAGCGTGTCAGAGACCATCAGAGTCCCTATTCTCAACGAGTGCACACTGCTTGTGGATATCCAGACCTAAGCTTGGGCAACAACCACCGCATAAGGCAGCATAGAATGCCTTCTAAAGTGTGGGATACAGCTGAGTGCTTGGGTTGGTTGCAGGTGACAGAGATCACTATGAATTTAAGCTGTCAGGAACATGTTAAAATAACCTTCATTTGTATCTGGAGGGGCTCTTATAGAGAGAGGCACAAGAGAAAAAGGCCAGTGATGGGAAAGCAACATAAATCATAGCAGAAAAAACGTTAACCTCGGTAAAGGACTATATGCAGTATGGAAGTAAGAGATGACTGACAGGTTAGATTACACAGTACCTTGAGAACGAGAGAGGAGAGAATCTGGTTTCACCCCTGCAGGTGGCATGGGGCAATTATGTATTAATGAGATAGAAAGTGGCTGAAGATGAATCGGACAGAGATACAAAGAATGAACTAGATAGGAGAAATAACGATGGCAAAAAATAACCCGGTAGGTGCCAATTGCAAGTAACACATAATGAAGACGGGAGCACATGGGGGAAGGAGGAGTGAGGAGGAAGAAAAGAATTAAAGGACAATATAAAAGATAAAAGAGATGCGAAATACAAGGTGACTCCGGAATTTTAGTAGGAGACATTTTTATAAACAGAAATGGAATCTTTGGAATAAGAAGCTGGGTGGGCCCGTAGGAAAGTATAAATATTGATATATGATTTGACTGTTCTTATCTGGAGTGGATGAAAAGAAATACAAGCAAAAAGTCATTGGTAATTTAATCCTGAGATTTTAGGAGAAACCAAGCAAGATATAAAAATCTAGACTGAATCTGTAGAATGAAGGCGAACATAAAAGCGATATCTGAGTCCAAGAGCAATGAAAAATGCTTTGAAGACACAGGGATGAAAAGCACAGCATAGGGAATATAGTCAATGGTATTGCAATAGCATTGTGTGGTGACAGAGGGTAGCTATACTTGGAGTCAGCCTAGGGTAATGTATAGAGTTGCTGAATCATTATGTTGTACACTTGAAACAAACGTAGCATTGTGTGTCAGCTGTACCTCAATAAAAAAGTTAAAAAAATTATTTGAAGAAATGGAGAAAAAGAGTAAGAAAGAAGAGGAGGAAGAGGAGAAGTTGTTAATCATACAGAAGAGCTTAAGCTACCATGACAATACGCAGCAGGTCTCTGAGTAAGTTCATTAAGAAATGCAGATCAAGAGATTACTAGCACAAAAAGTAATAGCTGGGAAAGTACCTAAGGGGTCAACCCCCTCAAGGAGAAAATAGTAATGGAAGACTTGGGAATGCAAAATGAATAGACATTTTTCCAAAGAAGACATACAAATAGCCAACCAGTATGTGAAAAGGTGCTCAAGGCCATTAATCATCGGGAAAAAGCAAGTCAAAACCACAATGAGGTATCACCTCATACCTAGTAGCATGGCTGCTATCAAAAGCCAAAACAAACAAAGAAACAAACAAAACCAAATGTTGGTGAAGATGTGGCGAAAGGGGAACTTTGTGCGCTGTTGGTGCGAACATAAATTAGTACAGATATTATGGAAAACGCTATGGAGGTTCCTCAAGAAACAAAAACTAGAAATACCATATGATCCAGCAATTCCACTTCTGGGTGTATATCCGAAGGAAATGAAATCACTGTCTCTAAGAGATATTTGCACTCCCATGTTCATTGCAGCATTATTTATGATAGCAAAGTATGGAAGCAATCTAAGTGTCTAACAACAGATGAATGAATAAAGAAAACGTAGTGAATACAGACAACTGAATAATATTCAGTCTTAAAAAAGAAGTTAGTCCTGCCATTTGCCACAACATGGATGAACCTACACAACATTATGTTAAGTGAAATAAGCGAGACACAGAAAGACAACTATTGCATGAACTCACTTATATGTAGACTCAAAAAAATAAAAGAAAGTTGAACTCATGGTTACAGAGAGTAGAACGGTGATTACCAGAGGCTGGAGAGGAAAGGGGAATTATTGATTAAAGCTATGATTCATTTCTAGAGACCTAATGCATAGCATGATGACTACATTTAATTATAATGTATCGTACACCTGAAATTTACTTAGACAGTATATCTCAAGTATTCTCAACACACACACACACACACACACACACACACACACACACACAATAGTAACTGTGGGAGGCAATGAATATGTTAATTGGTTTGATTGTGGTAAACATTTCACTATATATATATATGAAATATACCTATAGTATTTATATATAAAATATTTACATATATGAAATTCATGATGTACTCCTTAAATAGATATAATTTTTATCTATTAAAAATAAATAAAATTTAAAAGGAGAAATTGGAAGTTAGGATTCCTGTTCTTTCAATAAGAAGAAGCTGAACAAGGTGAAAATCAATTATTTTTTTGGACTCATCAGAGAACTACCTAGGGTCTCCAGGCAAACCATCTCCCTTAAATCTGAAAAGAGAGTAACCTCCAAGGAGACACAGGACCCGAGATTTGCTTACCTGGAGCAGAAACCCCTAGATGCTACAAGCTCATGGGAACATTAAGGGGGGAATTTTGACAAATTGCTAGAGGCCAAGAGTCAGCTGCAGTTTAGGAAGCCCCCACGCTTTCAGAGGCTTTTCCTCTGGGACCTCATTAGGCTCTTACAGACAGGATCAAGGGGGAAATCAGAAAGCTTCCCCCAGGGCCCTGGCAGAGGAGGGAAAGAATAATCATCGTGTCAAGTGCACAGACTTTTCTCCCTTACAGAACAAAGTCTTCACTAACCTTGGGCAGGATATCACCAGAGAGTCACCGTGAAATCCCATCTCAGCTGCACCTCTCCAACCCAACTCCAGCCTCTGTTTCCTCTCAAGAAAACAAATGAAAGTAAGAGAGGAAAGCATAAACCTAGAGGGGAGAGGGTTTCACAGACAGACACTAGGAACACTGGAGAAGAGATTGGAGCAGGGGCACATAATTCGACCCATGGAGGGAGGACAGAGACACTTATGAAAGCCACATCCTCAAGACACAGGCCCCCTGTGCACTCCAAAGACCAAAGTGTAGGGGCAGCTGGGTGGCTCAGTCAGTTGAGTGACAGCCTCTTGATTTCAACTCAGGTCATGATCCCAGGGTTGTGGGGTCAAGCCCCACATTGGGCTCCATGCTGAACATGGAGGCTGCTTAAAATTCTCTCTCTCTCTCTCTCTCTCTCTGTCCCTCTCCCCCACTTACACATTCTCAAAAATAAAAAATAAATAAAAACAAAAAAACACCAAGACCAAAGTGTAATCAGAGGATTAGACAATGTCCAACCACCACTTCCTATCCATGTGCTAAGAAACCTCCAGAAGCAATAACTGTGGATCAAAGATGGAAAAATTGAAAGACTGTTAAGAAGCAGCAGCACAAGGGCCCAAACTGAAAGGAGAGACAAACACAAGGATCACTGAGGGAAGCTCAACCACAGATTTCGTCACTCCTGACCAGACTGACATCACTTCTCACACTACAAGCTTATTTACCTCAGAATCTGCATCCCAGAATCTATTCAACATTTCTGGGTTTCAACAACAACAAAAAAAAATATGAGGAATGCCAAAATCTGAGGAGAAAACAGTCTAAAGAGCAAAGCGATAGCCAAAAGCAAACTGAAACATGACCGAGATGTTGGAATTTATCAGACAGAGAATTTAAAGTAACTATAACTAACACCCTAAGGTCTAATGGAAAAGTAAGCAACTTGCAAGACTAGTTAGATAATCTCAGAGAGATGGGAACTATTAAAAAAGTTCAAAGGAAATGCTAGAACTCAAAAAAAAAAAAAAAGCACAGTAACAAAAATAAAAAATACCTTTGACATGCACATTAGTATAGTTGATACAGCTGAGGAAAACATCAGACACCTTGAAATAAGTCAATAAAAATTGCCCAAACTGAACTCAGAGAGGAAAAAAGAATTTTTAAAAGAGAAGAATGTATAAGAGATATAGAAAAATATCAAAAGTTGTAACACGTGCATAATTGGAATACTAGAGGGGTAACTGGGTAGATGAAATAAGGGCTTAAAGTTTCTAAAATTAGTGCCAAATATTAAGCTACAGACCCGAGCAGCTCAGAGGACACCAAGCAGGATTAAAATCAACAACAAAAAAATCTAAACATGATATGTTAAAATTGCAGAAAACCAAAGGCAATGAGAAAGCCTTGAAAGAGGTAAAAGTCAAAAAGGAAACTAAAAACTTATCTTCTGAAGAACCAGGATGAGAATTACATTGGACCTCTTGTCAGAAACCACGCAAGCAAGGGGAAGCTGGGTGGCTCAGTTGGTTAAGCGTCCGACTTCAGTCACGATCTCACAGTTCATGGGTTCAAGCCCTGTGTCGGGCTCTGTGCTGACAGCTCAGAGCCTGGAGCCTGCTTCGGATTCTGTGTCTCCCTCTCTGTCTGCCTCTCCCACACTCATGCTGTGTGTTTCTTTCTCTCTCTCAAAAATAAAGAAACATTTAGAAAAGAAAAGAAAAGAAAAGAAAAGAAAAGAAAAGAAAAGAAAAGAAAAGAAAAGAAACCATGCAAGCAAGAAGAAAATTACTAAAAGAGAAAAACTGCCAACCTAAAATTCTATACCTGGTAACTTCAGAAATTAAAGAGAAATAAAAATTTTCTCAAATAAAAACTGAGGTGCAGGGGCGCCTGGGTGGCTCAGTCAGTTAAGTGTCGGACTTCAGCTCAGGTCATGATCTCACGGTTTGTGAGTTCCAGCCCCATGCTGGGCTCTGCGCTGACAGCCCAGAGCCTGGAGCCTCTTTCGGACTCTGTGTCTCCCTCTCTCTCTGCCCCTCCCCTACTCATGCTCTATCTCTCTCTCAAAAATAAAAATAATGAATGTTAAAAAAAAAAAAAAGTTAAAAAAAATAACTGAGGTACACATACACATATAGACACTGAAGTTCTTCCAGCAGAAGGAAACTGATATAGGTCCGAAACTTGGATCTACAAAACAAAGAATAACCTTCATAAAAGAAAATAAATGAAAGGCAAATATAGTCTTTTATTTTCCTATTCTTGACCTCTCTAATATAATGAGAAAAGAAGATATAATACAACTTCAGAACTAACAAAGTTGAATGCAGCTTGACTATATGCACTGGAAATAAAATGGGAAGGAGGCATCTATCTTAGATGCTGTTTAAAAAAAAAGAAAAGAAATTAGTAAATCTGTATAAAAGCACGTTTATCCTTTCTTCTTCTGGATTCTCTGTTTTGACCACCACTAGGTCCAGTGTGTGTCGACAGTTGTAAAATGAGTACATGAGCAGAAGGAGAATGTCAACTCATCCAACAGAGAGATAGGCAAGCTGAGTGCTGATGAAGGAACACTGCAGAAATTATAGTGGGGTAGAGTAAATGAAACAAACCACCAGGTAAGTCCAGTTTTCACTGAAAAAAATACTACACTTTTTAAATTATAATTGGCATTATAGAGAATGTAACAGAAGTCTCTTCCACATAATAAAATAATCTGTCCTTGTGGAAAACATAAAATTATTACCTGATTTAGTCCCATTATCTAGAAAAGGAATTACCTACAAGAGTGCTATCTTTTTATGAGATCAACCTTCACTATAAGAAAAAGATGAGGGGTGCCTGGGTGGCTCAGTCGGTTAAGCGGCCGACTTCAGCTCAGGTCATGGTCTCACGGTCTGTGAGTTTGAGCGTCAGGCTCTGTGCTGATAGCTCAGAGCCTGGAGCCTGTTTCAGATTCTGTGTCTCCCTCTCTCTGACCCTCCCCCGTTCATGCTCTGTCTCTCTCTGTCTCAAAAATAAATAAATATTAAAAAAAAATTAAAAAATTAAAAAAAAAAAGAAAAGAAAAAGATGATTATTTTCGTGAGAAATTAAAACTACACATTTATGAACAGCCAGTTGTATATTCTGCACTATGGAAGAAACACAGTACAAGAGGAGCCCAGTTAAATATCTATGATGTGTCTAAAGAAAAGTTAAGTGTACAATTGATCACGGTATTAGGATTTGTGAGTGACATGCATTTAAAAAATATTCTTATATATAATAGAAGAAAGTTGTAAAGCATCTTTAATATTCATCCATTTCATTCTCTGCAAGTTTTTCTTAATAACAATTGAAAACTATTTTAACAATGAAATGTTCTCTTTATCAGGGTGTCTATGCAGTCAACATGGCCCAGCAGTCATGGCATGCTGGAAAATAATTGACTGGTGGTCCAAAACCCTGAGTTCCAACTTTGGTCTGCCATGAACCTGCCTTGTGACATTGAGAAAATCAGTTGATTTATCCTGTTCTTAATTTTATCCACTAAAATTAAAAAAAAAAAAAAAGGCCAAACACAAATGGGTAGTGCTGAACTTAATGATGCCCCAAGGCCCGTTACCATGGATATGCCATGCCCTTATGAAATCACAGACTGAGGGGCACTTGGGTGGTTCCACCCAGGAAGCGTCTGACTCTTGATCTCAGCTCAGGCATATGATCTCACGGTTTGTGGGATCCAGCCCCATGTCGGGCTCTGTACTGACACAGTGTGGAGCCTGCTTGGGATTCTCTCTCTCTCTCTCTCTCTCTCTCTCTCTCTCTCTGCTCCTCCCTACTTGCTCTTGCTCTCTCTCTCTCTTAAAATAAATAAACTTAAAAAAAAAAAAGAAAGGCAGAAAACGCAAGCTGATATTGTCCCAGAAACATCCCCCTCCTGCCCATTTGTATACATCTTCAGTCAAATGTTCCCAAGGAGACTCCCGTGTTCACGTTGTAAGGTGGGCACATACGACCCTTCCCCCTCTAACAGCAGGAACCTCAAGCGCAGACATGACCCTGAGCAACGGAAGGAGAAGAAGTTAAGACGGATACAGTAAAAGAGTGAACTAGATCAGGCTAGACCTTTTTTTTTTTTTAACCTCTGGAAGAAATCTGAAAATTCTCGGATCTTCCAAAGATGAAAATAAGGGCTGACAGAGGAAAATCCCCAAGAATGTTTAAAGAGAACAATGGAGGAAAAAAACAGAACAAAAAACTTAGCCTCACGTCGGAAACCCCCCCCAAGCTGAGGCCCTCGGAGAAAGACTTTACGCCTGTAACTCAGATGCACAGGGGCTTCTGCAGAAGGATAAGGTCACACTCAAACGCACTTGTGGTATGACCTACAGTGAGCGGCCACTTCACTGACATACATTGCCTAACTTCTCATGACTCCCAACTTATGACTGGAATTATATACACCATTCGATGCATGACCTTATTTTATATATAATCATATTATTATACATTCTTATACCTTCTTACTTGGGATACTGTTTTAGTCCTCTGAAAATCTGTGTTTTCTTATAATGAAAAAAAGGTAACCGCAAAGTACTAAGAGTGTGCAAGCACATCATAGACATAGAATAAATATTAGCTACCATGAAGTTAAAGTTCTTCTGGCTAAGAAGCTTGAAAATTGTTTTTTTTCATGGCTGACATGTAATGGGCAATTGGATTGGCCTGTTTTCTCTAAAAGTCAATGTAATTAAACTGTTACAATATGAGCATTTCAAAAACCCTCCTTAAATCTTTTTCTCTGGACTTTTCAAAAAGATTGCCACAACTCTCAATGTTTCAGCAAATTTTTCCACTTAATTTGGAGTCAAAAGATTCTATAAATTCATGACACTAGATTTTCATTTTGGATGTACTTTTTCTCCCGATGGCATCATTAACTGAAAAAAATAAAACCATTAATATAAAATACACTTTCCGCAATTAATTCTCTACTTGTCTTTCAGAAGTATCATTTGGATGTTTAGAGGCCTCCGTGAAATTCTTCTTTTACTTTTAGTTTGTGCCTAGTTACAGAACAGGAAATTCTGTAAATCAAATTCTATTCTGTGATCACCGTTTCTCTCCCGAAATAGAAACAGCACAATTTGAAAGGAAATTGCTCTTGGGAGGTTCCCAACCCAAGACTGCAATCTTGAAACTTTTGGAATCTTTGAAAAAGTTTAATGCTGGAAATGCAAAAGTTCCGAAGCATCCCGGAAAACACCGGAATTGTTGAACCGCACACCTTGCTTTATTGAAACAAAGGCACTGTGTGGCACTGTTCTGGACGCAGCACAATGCCAGGGGACTGAGAGCTGAAAAGAAGGAAGAACAATTTTAAAGCAAACATTGCTTTTGTTTTCAAAAATTGCTAGTTGAGCTTATCTGTCACCTTCATCCAAAAAATCTTTGAAAAGTCTCCACACATCTCACTTTTCCCACAACAGGACAAGTACAGGAAAGGCTCCATGAAGCCCATTTTGTCTTTTGTCTGACTTGCTCGTGATTTTGAATGGCGTGACAGCTTTTGTAAAACTTACATGTGGCTTTTCAATGGGTGAGTTTTATGGCATATAAATTATACTTCAAAAAAGCCGTTAAAAAATGATATATTAACTGAGGAAAATTCAAACAACACAGAAAGTGCCTTTCAAAAAAAGACTCTAAAAACCCCACCGCCCAGTAATTACCACCTGCAACACGTTTTTGCTACCCATTTTTCTGCCTCTCTGTATGTATCTAGAATTACTCACGGTCAGAAATATGTATCCAACTTAATACAACATCTCTTTTCACTCGAACACTTCAGTAAGCCATTTCCTTTCAACAGAAGGAAAATCGAGATGGTACTATAAGGATCAGTCAGGGTTGAATGATAGCCAGTCAGAGACACCACCATAAAATCCATGATTTCTGGCTCAAGGAAAATTCTGGCAGCCTGTCTCTCCCCTTAGCAGAGCCGTGGGCGACTGCTAAAAAGCCAACAGTCACTTCTCTGACGACAAGAAGAAACTAGGACCTCGGACAGCACATTACCTGGTAAATGTGCATATTCCTCACCCTTGATTTCGAGCCTGTTGCCCTAAAACCACCAACATTGATTTTATAGAGTTGTGACAAATAAGAAACAGGGAAACCCAACCCACGTTCTTGGCTACGTCACCCTCACTGTACTACATAATCTGTCCTCAATGTCCTCAGCGTTTTCCCAAAGCACAAGTGTTGGACACAGGAGTCCTGGACAGGCAGGACCCGTGTGGACCGGGGCTCGGTGCTTGGCCTCACTGGCTGCCTGCCGAGCCGGCGGAGGCCAGGACTGTGAGTTAATGGTGACACCTGCAGGAGGAAAGGAGCATAACAACGCACCAGAATAGCTACTCGCTTTCAGAATGAGTCATCTACCACCATGACTGAGTAACTGAATCTTAGCGGCTTTTAAATTTTTATTGAGTGAGACAGCCTATGGGGTTAGTGTCTATGTTAATAGTCAACCTGCTAAGCCTATAGTGTCTAAAATTTAATGTGGCAGATAGCAGCTGAGGTTCTAGATACATCTAGAAGGGATGTGAGGAGACATGTCCCGGCAGTTCAGGAAGATTTCCATTTCTGGGATAAGCACCGAGGGTATCTATTTTAACGCTTCTCCATCCCACCTCCTCCTGCCTCTTCTATTTCTGTCACTAAATAGTTATTCTTCCTGTCACTCAAGCTCTGCATTTCCAAACATACAATATATCCTACTCTTTACCTTCTTTCCCAGTATATGATTGGATGTTAATTATGCTTGCAGTTTAATTGCCATTGAAAGAAAATACCTCCAACAACTATTACGGGAAAACGTCACCCACCACCTTGACCACTATCTACCTATAGCTATGCTTACAGCTTTCTGATTTATTCAGCCAGGACAGACTTGCATTTCCAGCTGCCTACGAGACATCTCCACCTGACTGTCCTATGGGCACCTGGGACGCAGCATCGGATCGCATTCCCTCCAGCCTGCCCCTTCTCGGTACCTTGTCCAGGAGAAGACATCACTATTCGCTCAGCTGACCCAGCACCTCATTTCACCCTCCTGCCCGCTCAGCAGCTGGTATACTTTCTACCTTCTTCACACACCTCCCCTGCCATCCACAATGCCGTTGTGTTCATTCTGACGCTTCTCTTTAATGATTTCTTTAGCTGCCTCTCATCTTGGATGCAGCAGCCCATTTATTAGACAGCTGCCAGGGAATCTTTCTAAAGCATAACTCTGCTTAAATCACTCCTTAGCTCCTCCTGCCCAGCAAGACACCTGAGCACACTGTGTAAGGCCCACCAGGACGTGGAACTTACATGGGTTCTTACCTTCGCGCCCCCTTCTTGCCGTGATGAGGCTGTTGTGTAAATTTCATACCTAAGTGCCTTTACTCACAAGCCCTCCTATTTCCACCTTCCCGGTACGCTCTCCTCCCCTGCCTTCTACCTTCAAATTCCCATCTGTACCTGGTGATATTCACCCCTCCCTCAAGACGATCACCTGAACAGTAGCAGCCACCATTTCTGTGGCATCTCATGCTTGCCGGGCACTGATCTAGCCACTTTGCATAAGTCACCCTATCGACTCCTTACAACCACTCTGTGAGGTATGACCTCAGGAGATATTCTGGCCTCGGGCTCAGGACAGTTGTCTAAACGGTCACTACTTTTCTGCACGTAAAAACGTAAAGTGAGCTATGGGTCGTAGTAGTCAACACAGGTCCTTCATGATCTTTCTGACCTAGATGTGGCAGAGAGAAACATCCACAGAGGTGTGACAAAATTGTACCAGGGACGCACAGTGGAAACCTATGGAGTAAAGACAGAGGTTACTTCTCTAGGGCTCTGAAAAAAAGAAAGAGTCAAGAAAGGAACGCAAAACAGGAAGCACGTACAGAGGTTTGGAGTGCAATCTGATTCCAGACTCCTGGGTCTAATCCTGGCTCCTCTACTCACTGGCTGCTTGATCTTGACCAAGTAGCGTAGGCTCTCTGTGCCCCAGTTTCCTCATCTGCCTGATCTAGTGGTTGTGTGAGAGACGATTCAGAAAAGGGAGAGACCAAAGACCATTGCAATATTAATAACCACGAGTGGGTGAAAATACGAACAAAAAAAAAGCTCAATGGACTCATCCGTAAGTTATTTAGACAACTGTCCTAGGACTGAAAATGACTGGCACCCCATGTGCTTTGCAGCTGAGAAAATGACTTGGGAGGCAGGAAATGGGGAGAAAATAAGTTCTGCCAGGGAATGTCAAAAAGATATAACTAATTTCACTTAAGGGTATAACAAAAAATAAAGGCAAAAGGATGTCACAATGGTACTGCTGAACATAGAAAGCTTTGAAATATCCAAAAATGGAAGAAATGTTTAAAATTACTTCTAATGCATCCACATAGCTAATAATGTCTCGCCATTAAATTGTGCTACCAAAGAATGCCTGATGCTATTGCAGTAGGCAGAATGATGGCCACCCAAAGATAACCCTGCACTAATTCCCAGAAGCTGTGAACAAATATGTTACGTTAAAGAGTGAAGGGAACTTTCGCAGGATGTTCTTAACGTCAAGGTCTATGAAATGGAGATTTTCTCTGGATGGATTATGTGAGTGGGATATAATCATATGAGTCCTTAAAAATGGACAAGGAAAGCCAGAGAGTCCAGCAGGGAGGTGTCACAGAAAAAGAAAGAGCAAAGACTCAGCACAGGGGAGGGACTCACCCCCACCCCTGCCGGTTCGAACTGTAGGGAGGGAGCCTTGAGCCAAGGAACACAGAGCACCTCTAGAAGGTGGGACCGGCCCTGAGCTTGCGGTCCTACAACCACAGGAAACTGAATCCTGCCAACAGCCCAAATGACCAGGAAACGGATTCTCCCCTCTAGCTTCCAGAAAAGGAACAGCCCCGCCAACCCCTTACTTTTAGCCAAGTGAGACCGTGTTGAAATTCTGCCCCCGAGAACTGTAAACCAAGGAAGTTGTGTGGTTTAAGCTGTTAAGTGTGTGGTGTGTGGTAAAAATAATACAGCGGGACACATAAAATGAGTAAGAAAAAATAGAAATGCAACTAAAACCACGTATATTCTAATGTCACGTCCCACTGCGTACACACACATGCACAGACAAGGCTGGAAACAAGCCCACGGAAATACTTGCTCAGAGTTTGGGACCCGGCATTTTTAGAGCCTTCTTTGGATGCGACCGACGGTCAGCGTCTTACTCTTCTCCTCACACGGTCTTTGTTGATGCTGCTGCGCTTGGGTTTTTGCCCCCCTGTTTGTGCCTGGAGTAACTTGCCCAGAGGCTCACTGACGACTGGTTTACAAAGTCTGATGTTCAGTTTGCGTCCTTGTCTCTCTTGACTTCTCAAATGCAGGGAACATGGCTTATCACTCCTGAGGACCTGCGAATGTTCTTGGGCTTCTGCAACACCTTCTCTAGGTTCTCGCCATTCACCTGTCATTTCTAATTCTCTCTTGGGTTTCCTTCTCGTCTGGAAATCTCCTAATGTCTGAATGAGATCTCTTCCTTGTTCTATCTGTACCTCCCTAACTCATCTCACCTGCCTGGTGGACGTGAGTCTTATCCATGCAATGAAAACGCCCAAAGCTAGTCTCCAATCTGGGCCCCTGTCCTCAACTCCAAGCGGACATACCCGGGGACCTGACCCCATCTCCCCCCGGGAGCATCCAACAGGCACCTTCCGCTTGCCACGTCCAAACGGAGCTCCTGCTCCCCCCAGCCACACCTCGTGCGTTCTCCACATCTCAGTAAATGAAACCTGTCCTTCTAAGCCAGGGTTTTCCAATCTGGGCGTTGTCGACATTTAGGGCTGGCTAAGTACTGGGGACGCAGAAGGTACTGTGTGTTCTAGGATGTTCGGTAGCATCCCAGGCCTCTACCCAGTGGGTTCCTGTGGCACGTTCTGTTCCCCAACCATACAAGCGAAAATGCTCCCGCGTGTTGCCAAATGATGCCCAGGGGAGGCAAAATTACAAAATCCTGGCGAGGCCAAGACTTTGGGCACGTTCTTCTTTTCTGTCTTTCCCCTACCTTATGAGTCAGGTCTTCAGGAAATCCTGTTTTATTTTCAACATATATCCAGAATACAAATACTCTTCCTTCCCATCTCTGCCACCCTGGCTTCTAAGCTTCTTGCCTTTGTCCTACCGAATAGTTCAAAGAAGCAATAATGATCATTTTAAACATAAATCAGATCTATCACTTGTCAGCTCAAAATTCCCAGTATCTTTCTTCTTTCACGCTGCCCACCGCAACTACCAACTGCCCACCGCAGCCCACATATCCCTGCTGCTCTCCGCTCACCCTGAACTTCAGCCCGACTAGCTCCCTGCTGTTCCTCCAATAGATCTGTCTCCTTAGTTTCTACCTCAGGGCCTTTGCACGTACCCTCTTCTTGGAATGCTCTGTCTCTAAATGGTTCCCTTCCTCCCTTCGGTCTCTGTTCAAATGCCCCTCACTGTGAGCCCCCACCTACCCTATGTAACACCACAATTCACCCTTTCACAGTAGTGCCACAACCGTCTCCCTGCTGCTTCACACATGGACTTGTGTCTGTTCTCTCCTCCCTAGGACGTAAGCACCTTGAGGCTAGTATTTTATGTTTTACTCACCGACTGATTTCCAGTGCCTACAAAATACCTAGCACAAAGTAGACACTCAAATATTTTGAAAATGCACATGAATGAATGAATGAATGAATGAATGAATGAATTATAGTCATACGAAAGCCCAAATGGGGAAGGTTATAGCCTGTGACATCTATCTATCTATCTATCTATCTATCTATCTATCGAGAAAGAGAGAGGAAGAGAGAGGGAGGGAGGGGCACAGGCAGAGGGAGAGAGACTCCCAAGCAGGTTCCAGGCTCAGCGTGGAGCCCAGTGCGGGGTTCTGTCTCACGACTGTGAGAGCATAACCTGAGCCAAAATCAAGAGTCCGACGCCTATCGAGATGAGCCACCCAGGCATCCTCATAGTCTGTGACTTTTTAAAACATGAAAACAATCCCTGAGCCTCTGGACTGACACCTATGGAAATGGGCTGCTGAAAAGTGTCCAGTTTCAGCGAAGACCATATCCCAACAAACCCCAAGAAGGAGTTTAGCCAGCATCCATGTAGGGCTACCAAGGAACTGAAACCAGGGGAGGGAGTTCTCACTGTCTCTGCCCAGGAAGATGTGGTATCCGTTTAGACCACATAAGACCGTGTGCTTCAAAGTCTCCACTTTTTCCAAGAGATGTGTCAGGCGTGCTTATTGTCATTTATCCTGTCCTTCCTGTCCAGCCTTTACCGAAGGAAAGCAGAGAACCCATCTGCCAGCCCCCAGGCCCTAAGGGTCACGTCTGGAGCGGCTGTCAAGGTTAGCACAGTGCAAAGACCGCAGACCCCTGCCTGGTGACAGGAACCAGGTGCGGCCCAGGGGCTCATCCCTCAGAGGAAGGTAGACGCATTCAAGAGCAAGTAAGCGTAAAACCAAAGATCTTTTAGGTAAGCAGGGAGGTGGAGTAGGAGAGACTATGTTACTTAAGTCAGACACAGCCCTGACTTACCCAGGTGATTGAGCAAGGAGCTGAGTCAGGGATGGGATGCCAGGAATAGCCAAGGGCATCTGCAAAGGTTAAGAGGTGAAAGAAGGAGGCATTCGAGGAAAGCACGGTGACGGTCATCGATATCTCAGTGGACAGCATACGATCTCAAGTACAGAAACAGGAGTCAATTATTGCCAAACTCTAATCATAAGGGAATGGTGAAGAGCCTCTTCCCCTGTCACCAGCCACACTCCGTTGAAAACGCCCTAAATGCCGTTGAATACATAATATTTGTTGGCTAAATTTTACTACCGTGATCTGCCAGTCTTTGCCACAGGTTCTTATACAGATAAAGTTGCTGTAAGAGTTGAGGCCGTGGGTCTGCTGTGTCTACAGTGCAGAATAAGCAGATGAGCCAGCGGGGTCCTGACCTTTGGACGGGAAGGCATGCTTCCCCCGAGGACCATCGCGATTACTCTAGAAACACCGGCTCCATACACATGTTTCATCATCACCACTTGAGAAATAACCAGACTGAGAAAAGGTAAAATGTTTCTAGGACAAAAACCCTGCTATTTTTACAGTATTAAATAGGGATATTCTCATGAAAACTCAACACTCAGAAGCAAAGGACCTTAGTACTGATCTCACTCTACCACTAGCTGGGACTGGGCAACAACGCGCAGGATATTTATCTTCAAATTCCCCAGGATTCGGGGTTGGTTTGTTTGTTTTAATTTTATGATAGAAACATTTACTTCACAGTTACTAGAAAATGAAACGCCACAATGTGTACTAAAACACTGTGTTAATGATGAAGCCTGAGAAAAATCTGTGGTATTGTTTACCGTTTTTGATGTCTGAGCTGGAATGGAGCATGGCGTCTTGGTTTTTTGCTGTTTGAGGTTTTTTTTGTTTGCTTGTTTGGCTTTTCCTTTGGTAAGTCATTGTATTATGACCTTTTTTTTTACTGAGGTCAGTTAAAGCTGAGTTCTCTGTCACAATGTGATGTATACTTGATATGCAAACAGGGAGGAAAGAGAATAGTAGCTAAATGGGAACATAGGCTCAAGAATGGGTTGTGTGAAAACAACTTGAGCATATCCTTAAAGCAAAGATATCACGAAGGAGGGCAGATAAAAGGCAAAGGAGACATGGGAAGGTTCCAGAAGAGTAAATGATACATTCCTGAGCACAGAGAAGTGATGGAGCCTAGTATTTTACTACACTGGTCAATAAAGGCATACTGTTTGCTAAATAATCCAAGTCCTCTTTTTAATAAATGTAATTTTTTTTTTTAGTTTTTATGTTCTTCCTTTACAATTTATCATACATTTTACGATATTCATTTTCAAAGGCATATGCTATACACAAATATTGGCTACAATATTAAACAGAGCTGAAGGAGCCTGCCCCTGATCCCCCACTAAATGCACATGTGCGCGCGCGCACACACACACACACACACACACACACACACAATGCTTTCATGCAATTATATTAGGAATGAACAGAAGGATAGAAATTGAGGCCAATGACCCAAGTGCTCTGCGGCATAGAAAAACAAGTTGAGATGATTTCCATTTAAGTACTTGGACCCAAATATTTATAATAATCCATTTAAAACCCAAACCTAATGTGTTTATTTGCCTGGTACCTGGCACAGCTTTTATGCCAGATAAAGGTAGACTCTGGATAATAGGGCTTATAAACTCTCAGCGACGGTGGTTAGGAGAGGGTTGCCGAAAGAAAAGGAAACAAAACCCAGATAAGATGCGGAGAGTATCTTGAGGATATGTAAAACCTTTAAGGTAAAGATAATGATTCTCAACACTGAGAATCTCCCAGGGGACCTTAAAAGAAACTCCAGCCTCCTCTTCCTGAGATTCTGATTTATTGCGAGGGTGGGCAGACAGTGCTATTTTTATGAGCTCCCTGGGTGATTCTCACACGCTGCCAGGCTGGATATTCTCTGATTCGGGAACACTACTGAGCGTGTTGCAAGGCAGATGAAAGTTTTAACTTTAGAAACACTAATCCACAAACTGTCCTCTTGCAACATAAGCTAGAAAAGGAAATTCGATCAAAAGCCCAAACACAGATTAATTGGCAGCAATTGTTTACAGCATGACTTCAAAACGTACTCAAGCCCCTAAGTCTTATTCTCCTCTCTAGACACGTTAGCGACAGCAATGCTTGAAGTCTGATATAGGCGCCTTCCTTCCCTCTGATCCCAGCCAGTCAGAAGCACCGTGTGCAAACACAGGGCGACAGGGGAGATGAGAAACACTCAACTCCACCCCCACCGACCTATTTCTCAGTGTGAGCGTCTGGGCCTTTCCCTAGGAAACCTTGGAGAGACCCCAAAAATCAGAGAACTTCTCTGTTTTTAACATCCATTTGCTATTGAAGAACAAACTTGGAGGTTTCAAAGTCAGAATTATTCTTTGTCTTACAGATTTTATCCAGAATTGTGCAGAAGAGGGAAAGGTCCTCAAAGCCTTCTTTTCATGCGGTGCCCAAAAGAGGGTTTGCCTGAGCTAGCTTCATGCCGGGGGTACATCAGCGAGGAGTAGGAGGACACTTTGGAATGGATTGGAAAAGCCAATCCCAGACCCAGAATGGGATGTGCTGGAGCATGAACAACGGGGAATATCGTATTTCTATTTTCTTTTTTTTTTTATTTTCTTTTTTATTTTTTAAAATTTACATCCAAATTAGTTAGCATCTAGTGCCACAATGATTTCAGGAGTAGATTCCTTAACCCCCTTACCCATTTAGCCCATCCCCCCTCCCACAACCCCTCCAGTAACCCTCAGTTTGTTCTCCATATTTATGAGCCTCTTCTGTTTTGTCCCCCTCCCTGTGTTTACATTATTTTTGCTATTTTCTTATATTTATACCTCAAACGTCACAAAGCCAGTTAGAAAGACAAAATGAATTGATGCAAGAACAGAACTATTCCTAGAAAGGTGCTTCAAAATTGATCTTTAATGACGCTCAGGAAATAGGATCAAATTGCAGTCCCTTGTAACCACACACCCAGCCCTCAAGTTCTTCGAGTTCCGGAAAGTTCTCGAAGCTGCTCTACCCAAGACACAGGTGATGCAGTTACTGGCCAAAGACGTGCTTTGATTTTACCGAAACTCCTTAGGTGAGTAAAATTTTGCTTTGGATAGACTTCCACCCAAAAGAATTCATTTTGCTACATCTGGTCTGAATCTACTGATGGCATGTTTGGGTTTGGCGATAAACGTTCCACCAAACAGATCTACAGATTCGATGTAATTCCAACCAAAATCTCAGAGGGCTTTTACCTGGTGGTAATGGAGTGGGTAATGGAGAGAGGGCAGAAATGAGCAAGCTTATTCTAAACTACATACGAGAATGCAGGCAATGTTTAAAAAGAAAATCAAAATTGGAAGCATCTTACTACCTGACTGCAAGACTTACCATAAGCCGCTATGAGAAATCATAGATTTGGCAAACAAAAGTGGGAATGAGGGTAAAGGCATGGAAACATCTGGCAAATAATGATAAGATAGTCATTCGTCTTTGTTTATTTTTAAGTCAGTTTTACTGAGGTATAAGTTACGTATGATAACAATTAAACAATTTTCAGTATGCAAATAAATTAGTTGTGATAAATGTATGCATCATTTAACCAGCATCACAAATGTGGCATAGAATGTTTCCATGAGCCCCCAAAATGCTCTCAGATATTTTGCAGCCAATCCTACCTCCCGAACCCACCGCCACCCCCCACCCCAGGAAACCACTGACTTGCTCTTTGTCACTAGAGCCGTGCATTTCCTGGAATGTAATATAAATGTATTCAGACAGTATAAAGTCTTACTTATCTAGCTCCTGTTACTTGGCGTATGTGCTTGAAATTCATCTGTGATGGTATGAGTATCAGTGGTTTATTCCTGTTTATTACTGAGTGTTAGCCCACCGTGTGGATGTACCCTAATTTGTTGATCCATTCACCAGTTGGTTGATAGACATCTGGGTTGTTTCTAGTCTAGGGATATTTTCATAAAGATGCTATCATCATCATCTGTGTGGAAATACGTCTTATTTCTTCGGGGTAGATGCTTTCACTAAAAAGTGTAATTGCTGTGTCCCAGTCTGAAATGTTTAACTTTAAAAGAAATTGTGAAACTGTGTTTGAAAGGGACCGTAATTTTGCACTCCCAGCAGCACACGTGTGAGAGTTCCAGGCGCTCCACATTTTCCCTACCACTTGGTGCTTTTAGTGTGTTTAATTTAGCCTTTCTAAAGGGTGTATAATGGTATCTTATGGTGGTTTTAATTTGCATTTCCCTAATGACTTAGAATGATGAACATCTTTCCATGCTTCTTTCCTTTCATTCTTGCCTTGCTCCCAACCTGAAAAGTTAAGTAAGTACTCAGTCATTTTGCCACCGAATATGAATTAGGCAAGGGCCTTTCCTAGATGTCGCTTCCCAGGTTGAGAAAATTCCTGTTCACTCTTAATTTGCTTAAGATTTTTTACCATGAATGACTGTTAAATCTTGTCAAATGCGTCTTCTGCATATACTGAGATGATCGTGTTTTTTCTTCTTTAATCTATTAATACGGTGAAATATATTGGTTTTCAAATGTTAAACCAGCCTGTATTCCTTAAATTAAATGTACTTGTGCATGATTTGTTTATTATACCTTTCAGATAATTTGCTAGATTTGATTTTCTAATATTTGGTGAAGGCATTTTGCATCTATATTAATGAGGGATACAGGCTTTTTATTTTCTTTTCTTGTAATGCATTTGTCTGACTTTGTTATCATACAGTGACTGCAACTCAAATGAGTTGGAAAGTGTCCCTTTTTTATTTAAAAAAAAATGGTATAGAATTGGACTTATTTCTTCCTTAAATGTTTGTAACAATTCACCAATGAACCTATCTAGACACGTAATTTATTTTTATTTGGAAATATTTTAACTACAAATATAATTTCTTTTATATATATTAATATATAGTTATACAGACTATTTGTTTTTGAGTAACCTTTATCAGGTGTATCCTTGAAGTCTATTTTTCATTTCATTAAGTTGTCCAATTTATTGGAAGAAAATTGTTCAAGATAAACCCTTATTTTATCTATTTACTGTTTTTATAGTATCTGTACTGCCCCCTAGTCTTGATATCCATAAATTGCATCGTCTCCCTTTTTTCTGAAAATTTGGCTTAAAGTCCATCAAGTTTATTGCTCGTTTGAACATATAAGATTTTTGTGTATTCACTTTATTGTGGTTCTGTTTTCGATTTCTTTGATTTTAACCCATCTTTGTTAGTTCCTTCTTTCTGCTTACTTTGGATATAATTTGCTCCACTTTTCTAGATTCTTAAGGTAGAAACTTGGATCACTGACTTGATATCTTCATCCTTCAAACATGATATCTTCATGTTTAATGTGATAAGTTGCAATCCAGCCACTACTTTAGTTACAACCTCAAAATTTCAGGATGCTGTCATTTCATTTTTAGTTTATTCAAAATATTTCCTAATTTTTCTTGTGATTTCTTCCTCGAATTGCTTGGTAGGTCTAACAATTTGGAAATTTATATGATATCTTTCTGTTATTGTTCCCTAATTTAATGCTGTTTTATCAGAAAAGATATTTTATATGATTTCAATGCTCCAAAATTTACTGAACATTCTAAGTGGTCTGGTCCAGACGTCTTGGGACTGCTATCTCATCAGCTATCATCTGCTTCGGTTCCAAGAAATCTTTTCTTTCAGGTCACCAGATGGTGTACAGGTCCAGGCAGGGTTTGATGCCTTCTTTAGACGTGTCACATGAATCCAAAAGTCTATTCCCAGGAGATTCATGGCACAAGGGTTGGTCAGTGGCACCTGACAGGTGCCTTTCCAGCAAGGTTGAAAAAGAGTCTTTCTGGAGGTGTCATTTCCAACAGAGAAAACCTTGAGGCTGAAGGTGTTATGCTTAAGGTCTTTCCTTCCCAGGAGTGCACTGTGAAAAAAGATTACTCTAACAAAGGAGGGCGATTTTTATTTGTGTTTTTCACAATATGCAAATTTTATTTTGTCCTTTCATTTTTTACTGACATATCATTGACATAACGGTCTATTAGTTTCAAGTGTGCCTCATAGTGACTTGATGTTTCTATACATTACGAAATGATTTCCGTGGTAAATTTAGTTGCCGTCTGTCACCATACAGATTGATTATATTCTCTGTGCTGTATACTGCACCCCCATGACTTACTCATTTTATAACTGGAAGTTTATACTTCCTAATCTCTTTCACCTGTTTCATCTGCCCCTCCCCCTCCCCTCTGACCAACAGTCTGTTTCCCTTATCTATGAGTCTGTTTCTGTTGTTTGCTTAGATTCCACGTAAGCAAAATCATACAGCATTGGTCTTGCTCTGACTTGTATCACTTAGCATATTACCCTCTAGGTCCATCCATGTTGCTGCAAATGACAAGATTCTTTGTATCTGCTGAGGAATAGTCCATTCTGTATCTTTTACCACATCTGTATCCAACTGTCTCTGCATTCTTATCCAAATTCATGGTTCGTGAATTTACAACTTCACAGGTTGTATTACTGGTGACACAGTTAGTTCCAAACACTTCTTTTGAGGACACTGTTTTAAAATGTCTTTGAAGTTTCGCTGTCTCGCAAAAAGTTTATCAGCTACTGCTTCCTGTTTCTACCCACACTGTATCTTCCCAAATGCACGCCGTTCTTCCAGCGTATTCTTGCAGGGCACTGTATTCTACTTTCATGGCTGCTTTAGGTGGGGACTTCCGAGGGGAATATATGACTCCAGGTTTGCCTCTGGAGGGAGACTTTTCTCCCCTCAGTCGGAATATGTATCAATAAATATTCTCAGTTGGCTACTTTCAGACCGAGGGTGTGGATTTAGAACCATCTACAATTGGGAAATGTCATGTTCCTTTTGATTCTGTACTTGCTGCCTGTCAAACCTTTGTAAAAATGAGGTACCCAACATGGAGATGATCTGCAATGCTTATGATTTCCATAAATATGGACTATAGATGGAAGTCCCTGAGAGTTCTCCCTCCTACTCCTTGTTATTTGCATGTGACCTCAGTAGGTCTGCAATCTATACAATTTCTCTCCGGTGTGGGGCAGGACATCCAGAAAAAGTCTTGATGCCAAAGCCCAAAAGACCACTGAATTAAGAAAACCTAACTCTCCATCAGTGAAGTTTTCAAAGGAAGATCTTAATCAAAAGAAGGAAATGTGAAAATTAGTCAAGGGAAACCTCACCATGGATTGGAGAGGCCAGAAGGGGGAGCTTTCACACCACACCACTTTGTGTCCATTACAGAAAGAAGTGTGGATAACAGACCCCAACAGAAGAGTCATCAACAGGTAAGAATCATCAATCACAGGCAACAACAGGAAAAGATGCACATCGCATCTCCTGTAAGAAATCAACTACGCCAGCAACTCGGCCAATGAGAAACCATCATCAGCCTGAACTCTTGCTTTTCTCCAATAGACTTTGGTCCAAAACAACAGCTCCCAACTCCCTCCTTCCCCATGAAATAACATTTTCTCCTTTGTTTGTTGGACTTGCCTCTGGCTTACCATAGCCTGTTTGCCCCAAATTGCAATTCTCTCCTATTCGTGAATAAATCCATTTTGCTGTTAAAAAAAGAAAATTATTGAGAATTATTTTGTAGCATAGAATATGAACTATCTTGGTCAATGTCCCTTGTGCACTTGAAAATGTTGTATAGTTTTCAGGCTTAAGGCGGATTGCCCTATTAATACCAGTTAGGTCAAATTGGTTGATACTGTTATACTTGTCTTCTATACACTTGGTGATTTTTCTGTCTACTTTTCTATCAGTTATTGACAGAAGAGTGTTGAATTTGTTCATTTCTCCTCTCGTCCCATCATATTTTGGTTTCTTGATTTTGTAACTCTGGGCATGATGTGCTCCCTTGGCAATTTTTGATTAAAGGATGAGAATTGTTAATGTTGGGTTACTGGGTGCTAGATTTTGTTGCACTTCTTTGATAAATAGTGGACTTCATTCTGGCACTGAGAGCGGTTTGATTCTCTCTGGTTTTCTTTAACCTGTGCCAGAGCAGGTCAAGGAGTCTTCATAAAAGGACTCATGTAGCCCCTCTATCAAGATGACACTTTGCCGAGGACTCTTTCCAGTGCTATGTAGCATGAGGTCCTTCCGTACTGGCTGGAGGTAGCACAAACTATTCTCAGGCCTGTGTAGGAGTTTCTGGCACTTTTTTGACTTAGAGCTTTCCAGTCGTCCTCTTCTGAGCGCAGGTAGTTTCCTCTAACTACCTGTGCTGATCAGTATCCAGACAAAGACTAGGAGAAGCTTCTTCAGGTCTCCAAGGCTTTCTCTGTGCAGCTCTCTGCTCTCTGGTGCCCCATACCACCAATTTCTGCCATGCCACGATCCCCAAACTCCAATCTCTGTCTCCTCAACATAGCTAGTCTCTGGCTGTGTAACCTTCCCTGTGCTTCTGTCTGGAAGCTCCCTCTGGGCAGTGAGCTATGACATCACAGAGATCACATCTTGTGTCCCTGTGTCACGGATCACAGCTCTTTGTTGCCTGTTGTCCAATGTCTGAAAATGGCTGCTTTAGATATTTTGTCTGGTTTTCTAGTTTTTAAGAGCAAAATGTAAATCTCTCTCCTCCAACATCGTATCACAAGAAGAAATTTGTCTCTGTTTATAAGTGAGTGAAACCTTTTTAGATGTTATATATCAAAGATGCTTTTAACACTGAGAATAAGTTACTAGTCATCATGATGGAAGGGTGATACTAAATAAAGTCTTTAATGAAGAATCCTTACCACCATAATGGTCTATCTTTTATTCTGAATTCTGGGCTCTAATTTATCTTGAGCAAGGAAAAAAAAAAAAAAAAAGATTATCTTCGACATTCAGAAACCGACCTGGCACTCATGGATGGACCATGGGACTCTACTAAACGTAATCTCACAGAATTCAAGCTAAGACAGGGTTACCCTGAGACCTTGATAAAATGGTACAAGACACGGCTACTTCTAAATTTTGTCTCAGCACAAATAAAAACAAGATTACTTTTCCACCCACAAAATGCCAAACGGTCTCTTCTTTTGACCAGATTGAGTGAATGCTATATCCTTACCAATTACAGCTTTATCATCATTCTATTCTCTACTCTCTATAGATAAGATTTATGACGATACACAATCACAGACTGGTGCACGCTTTCTGGCATTTTTCAATTTAGAGCAAATCCCTGCCTTCCTATCCTCTCAAAATCACCCAGCCAAAGTCTAAGTTTAAAATATGTTGGTTTTTTTTTCTCACAGCCTCTTACTGATACTCCCGATTTATGACTCTACAGAGCATGTGTTCTCAGCCACACTGCAAGGAGTGACAAACTCAACTTGTTTCACTATGGGAATATTGCTGGTGGTCTTTGGATGAATGGCATTGACAATGGACATAAACCCAAAGTAGCTCTAATGCAGGACTTTCAGGCAATGAATGAGCAAAAGAAGTTTTACACATATATTCTTTTGTTCCAGTCAGAATTTTTGTATTTTCAAAGCATCGATAAATCCAAAAGCATTAAGCCAATATCCCATTTCTTGTAATTTTAGATGCTTAACAAATTTTAATTAGGCTTGAAACTTCTTGAAAACAATAAGATTTCTTTTAAAAGCTTTGAAATATTAACTGTACAATCTGAGATATTTACATGTTTAAAAAGATTATCTTTTTAGCATTTATAGTCATTTATGGTTTACAGTAAGTAATCAGGTTGGAAAGTCCTTTAAAATAAACTAGACAGGGGCGCCTGGGTGGCTCAGTCAGCTAAGCTTCCGACTTCAGCTCAGGTCATGATCTCACCGTTTGTGAGTTTGAGCCCCGCGACGGGCTCTGTGCTGACAGCTCAGAGCCTGGAGCCTGCTTCCGATTCTGTGTCTCCCTCTCTCTCTCTCTGCTCCTCCCCCCTCATGCTCTGTCTCTCTCTCCTTCAAAACTAAATAAACATCAAAAAAAAAATTAAAAAAAAACAGATCACGACAGGTCAAAGAAATTAAGTTAATTAATATTTTGTATCACTGGTTAAATTTAAATTTGCATTTTAAAACACACCATTTAAATTATCCGTTTCTTAAAAGTAAAAAATAAATAAGCTGTTTCTTGTCAAACGTTGTACGGAAAATAATTAGTAAAATAATAATAAATATCGCTATAGAAATTCACAGATATTGTTCTTTCAGGATCTTCTCTTGCCAAGTGTTTCATATATATTATCCTTAGATCTCAGAGCCAGCCTGGCACATACTTATTATTCTCCTCATTTAAAAAACAATGAAAGGTTAATAAGCGCGGCACATGTTCAATCAGATCAAACTTAGTTCAGTCTGATTTCTAAGATCTTGTGTTTTCAGAAACACTGTTCTGCCTCTTTCCATGATTTCGGTAGACAATGGAATAAGATGTTGATATTTAAGGCATGGAGTGAAATTTAACACAGGCATGAAAGCCTGCTGTTATCTAACAGAAATACTCTAGATAAAATAGACCATTCAGGATTCAGTAAACATCTAAAGAACAGGGAAAGTAAGGAATGTGAAGTTAGACACTGGAAAGGAAATGTAAGTTAAACAATAATGACTAACTAAAATACTGTCATTTCTAGTTCAATGGTCTTACAAGGAAAATGACTAGAAGATACCATTTTCATGAGACATATTTCGTGCCTACTAAGGAGGCTCGGATGAGACATTCACTGGCAAAAAAAGTAACCAATGAAAATAGGTCCATGTATCAGTACAATAAAGATGGAAGTTTTAGATGAAGAGCTAATTGAAAGCAAGACGGCTGATTAATAAGAAATATTATTTTTAATAATTTATCGACAAATTGGCTTCCATACAATACCCAGTGCTCATCCCAACAGGTGCCCTCCTCAATGCCCATCACCCACCCTCCCCTCCCTCCCACCCCCCATCAACCCTCAGTTTATTCTCAGTTTTTAAGGGTCTCTTATGGTTTGCCTCCCTCCATCCCTATAACTTTTTTTTTCCCCTTCCCCTCCCCCATGGTCTCCTGTTAAATTTCTCAAGGTCCATTAAACCGTGCTTTCTAAGCACATGGCAATTACTCTTGTTTTTAAAGGTAGAAGCATTAGAGTCCTCTGTGTCATTTGTAGAATAAGAACGTGCTTTGAGGATACTATCCCCCTTAACCAGTGGTGTTCGGCTATATATAAAATGGAAAATTATACCCAAGAAATATGGTCTTTCCATTTGGTAAAACTGATTGTATCGTCACAAATGTATTCATTTTAATATACACTTTCTTAATTTGTAATCATTCTATCTTCCTACATAAAAATTCAACCATTATAATTCTTATAAAGATAATTACTCCCCTGACACAATCAATATAAGGATACAAATTACTTTATAAAAATAACAATGTCTTATTAATGTTTAAAATAAGATTTGTGTTTTAATTTATAACTCTGTTGTGTTTAATCACAAAATTTCTCTTCATGTAGCCAACACACAGAAGATAATCTAATGCAACACAAAGACAGGATTCACCCTTAAAGCAGAATGTGGTTTGTCACTATTTTGTACAGTAGATCTCTAGGCATCTAGGATCTTGCATAACTAAAAGTTTGTACCCTTTGAGTAACATCTCCTCATTTCTCCCTCCCCCATCCCCTGGGAGCCACTATTCTACTCTGTGCTTCTTTGAGTCTGACTATTTAGATTTCTCTTAGAAATGGCATTATGTAGTATTTGTCCTTCTGTGTCAGGCTTATTTCACTTAGCATAATGCCCTCCAAACTCATCCATTTTATCACAAATGGCAGAATTTCTTTCTTTTTTAAGCTTGGATAATATTCCATTGTATGTATGCGTGTGTGTGACTACATATATATATGCACACATATTTATTTTTTCCTTATCCCATTCATCTGTCAATGGACATTTAGATTGTTTCCATCTCTTGGCCATTGTAAATAATCCTGCAGCGAGCATGGGAGTGCGGGTATCACCTTGAGATCCTGATCTCAACTTCTTTGAATAAATACCCAGAAGTGTGATTGGTGGATCACATGGTAATCTTATTTTTAATTCTTTGAGGAACCCCCACACTGTTTTCCATAGCGGCTACACCGATTTACACTCCCACCAATGGCGCACGAGAAATTACCTTTCCTCTACACCATCCTTACCTGCGGTGGTTTTTTTTTTCTTTTGGATAATAGCCATCCTAACAGGTGTGAGGTGACTTCACATTGTGGTTTTAATTTGCATTTCTCTGATGATTAGTGATGTCGAGCACATTTGCATATACTTGTTGGCCATTTGTGTGTCTATTTTGGAAAAAGATCTATTCAAGTCCTTTGCCTATTTTTTAATCTAGTTGTTTGGGCTTTTGCTATTAAATTCTAGGAGTTCTCCCTACATTTTGGATTTATTAGATGAATGTTTGCAGATGTTTTTTTCCATTTCATAAATCGCCTTTTATTTTGTTGATGGCTTCCTGTGTTGTGCAGAAGCTTTTTAGTTTGACATAGCTCTAGTTGTCTATTTTTGCTTTTGTTGCCTGTGCTTTTCCTTTATATCCAAGAAATCATTGAAGGCCAATGTCAAGAAGATGTTCTGTATGATTTCTTCTTGTAGTGTTATAGTTTCACAACTTAATGCTGTATTGTATGCTTAAAAATTTGCTAAGAGGATAGATGTTAAGTGTTCTTATCAAAAATAATGAATAATAATAATAATAATAATAATAATAATAATAACTAGGGGGATGGATGAAAGGAAACTTTTGGAAGTGATGGATATATTTATAGCATAGATTTTGGCAATGGTTTCACAGGTGAATACTTATCTCTAAACTCAAGTTGTTTACATTAAGTATGCACAGCCATTGAGGTATGTCCATCATACCTCAATGAGGTGGTTTTAAAAAAAGAATGCAGTTTATCAAATTTCCAACTGACCAAAAGATTTAAAAAAAAACAAAAAAAAAAACGAAAAAAAGAATTAGGCTGGGCACCTGGTTGGCTCAGTCAGCTAAGCATCCAACTCTTGGTTTCAGCTCAGGTCGTGATCTCACCATTTGTAGGTTTGAGCCCTGGGTCGAGCTCCACGCTGACAGCACGGAGCCTGCTTGGGATTCTCTCTCCCTCTCTCTCTGCCCCTCCCTCACTCGCTCTCTCTGTCTCTCTCTCTCTCTCAAAATAAATAATCTTAAAAAGAAAAAAAGAATTAAGCCCACAAATCCTTCTTCGATATCCCTTCCTCACTGCTCATTTCCACTTTTTTAAACCACAGACTGTGTCTTAAAGACTAAAGGAAAATCAAAAAGTGTATTTTCATACTGAATGTAGACGGTCATGTCAGTAACAGAATTGGTATTACAATGCCTTACCATATTTGCAAGGCTGCACAAAAACCTCTCACGTGCCCCTGCCTTCCTCAAAAAGGAGCTTAAACTTAAAACAGTTATGTACAATAAGAATCCTTAAAAGAAATAAGGATCTTATGTACAATAAGAATCCTATTTATTATAGGTCTTAAAGAACAAATATTTCAGGTACCTCAAGCTCTTTAGTTTGGTAGAGATACATGGAAATGAACTGACTTTCAGAGCTATGATTAAAATCATGAAAATTTCCAAGGATTAGAGATTACATCTTTGTATTCCAAAAATCCTCTTTGAATAATGATTCACAAGAGCATGGAATCATGCTTTAAAATTCGCAAGCAGAAACGCCTGTTTCCATGGCTTTAAACAATAGTATTACTCAATGTTAGTAAGACCAATGATTGTTATCAGGATGTAAAGCATTTACTGATGAGAATCATGTGCACTTTAGAATTAGAACTTTTCATGTTAATTTTTATAAATCATTTGTAAATATATTTGATGAACAACACAACACAGTCATAAAGATTTTATTTGTTGTTGCTATTAAAGAATTTATACTTATTTGTTTTTGTGATGGTTCCACAATGTAGTAAAAATTTCCTAAAACATTACACAATTTAAAATAATAAAGGAAAAGATGAAGAAACACACTTTGCCACAGGATAGATCATTAGTCGTGTAAAAGAAAATTAACAAGGGGAGAAGTAGATGGAAACGATAATTTTAAAAGTGTGTTTGATTGATCATATTTTAATACTATAACCTAACACTTTGGCCCTCCAGGAAAAAAGAAATCTAGATTTTTTCAGACATTTATGAAGTATATTTATTATAGAAATGATTGCAAACAGCCTTTTGAAAATAAGAAGCCACATTGAAGACAGAAATAAAGCTCAGAATCAAAAGCTTCTGGTATTTAAGAGTCATATTAATTAAAAATCAAAGAGCATTCTATATCTCTAAGCTGACAAAATATCACGTAGCTTGTCAGGAATGAGGCAAAACCTCTTCAAATATCTAGCTAGATTTTGTGTCACAGACACTAATAATTGAGAGAAATATCTGAATAAAATATCAAATGGCCAGTCGGTAGCAGTGTAACTATATATCATGACTTTTTCATACCGAAAATTCTTATTTCACACTGAAATTCTGAAAGGTGAACCTACAGTTTATGAGATTTCAAACTCTTTGAAACCAGCCGTAGGGTGTCACATGTGAAAAGTGCACGAGGATAACAATCAGGAGATCTGGGTTGTAGATCTTTTAACCTGAGGTAAGTCATTTAATTAACATCGGATTTGGTTATTAATTTGTCACATGAGGGGTTAGACGTCATGCTCTGGGAATTCCCATATCAGTTAAATGTCTATGAGCTTGATAAATTAATAAATAATCACGGCTATCAATTACCTTCTATGAAATGCCTATTTTGTGTCATATGATCAGCTAGAGTCTTTGCATGGAATATCTTAATCTTCGCAGCAGGAATATCTTTATTCCAGAGATTTGGAAACAGAAATTCAGGGAAGGCAACTTGCCCAATAGCACACCACTAATAAATGCAGGAGCTGGGATTCCAGCTGGGCTCTGTCTTCCTGCCCTCATGCCAACTCCATCATACATTCTGATTTTTATCCAACTGATGACAGAATATTCAATCATTCGAGCTGCATGACAAAGCTTAAAATAATTGCTCAACTATCACATATGGCATTAAAAGAGCTTCCACTTGAACGGCAACCATCAATGATTCAAGAAAGAAGTTTTTATTACTTACAGCTGTTCCAAGGATCTGAGTCCTTTAAAGGTTTGCTTGTCGAGGGCATGAATTTCATTCTTGTACAGATACCTGAAAACCATAACAAATCCTATTAAATTCTAAATTCATGGAAATACCACATATCTTATATCAGGACTTTTTAAACTGCAATGTGGCTCTAAAGAGCTTTGGGATGTTCACAGATTCTCTAAAAATAAATGGAAACTTTGATTTCATTTAAATATGTTCAGATATCTGGGTAAGACAGTTCCAAGGCTCTCAGATTCTCAGAGCTCCTTGATCCAAAATATTAAGAATCACTGCCTTAAATCCTGAAACTTAGTGTGATTATAAAAAATTCTGACTAATGAGGTCACATGTATTGGGTAGCAACTTCTCTGAGGAAAAGCAATGTTTGTCTAGAACAATTTTTTCCCATCTATTCTATCATACAGAATATATTGAACTAAGAGTTACATTCGTCAAGCTGGCAAATATCACAGGACTCTTCTGAAGGGGGATAAACACATATTAACAGATCCACAAGAGGTATTTTGGTTCCGTCACGGCTGCTGCTGAAAACCTACAGGAAAGGATACTGTGAATGGATTTACAGATAGGAGGATGTAACTAATCTGGCCAAAAGGTTTGATGAGAACAAATCTATGTAACACGTAAGCACTACGTCCTTTTTTCTTCAACTACGGGATGGCAAAGTTATTTCATTTTTAAATCTCTTTGATTTTTGTGGATGTCATGAAAGTGAAACCTGGATCATTCCTACTTGCGCCTCTGAGGATCCGAGGCAATCAGAATTCCTAAAACGTTCCGTCAAGTTCCTGTGGAATGTGCCCCTGCCTAGGTTAGAGGTCACTGTGATTGCGCCTGCATCAGAATCCTCTGGTGTTTTGTAAAACACCCTGGCTCCTGAGCTTGCCCCAAAACTTACTCAATCCAATTCTCTTGGAGTGACGTCTAGGAAACTGCATCTTTAACAAGTTTCCCAGTTGATTCTGAGGCAATCTATCTCCACACAAAGCATAGAAATCACAATTCTAGTTGAAAATGAAAAAGAAATTGCTTTTCCAAAACTTGCTTACTGAAACTTTGGAAGTTCCAAATTACTTTCCCTTCCCACAGATTAGAACTCCTATAAGTTTTTCAGAGCAGTAGTGACTGGTGGAGACTTATGTCTAACTGGAGAGATTTCCTTGGCGTTATTTGATACTACGGAAGATCTTGCTTTGACCCCAAATCTCAAAAATACAGCTACATGTGAGGATGGCAAGAAAAAGAACCTTCTAGAACCATGTTTCTTCAACTAGCTGATAAGCAGCATTGAGCTGTGGTCTCAAAAACCACCACTGGTTCTCAACTGTGGTTGTATGTGAATCAGTGTATGGGTATGTGAATCGATAACATTTCTAAGACATCATTTTGAGCTCTGTCTCAGGCCTTGTGCTGGTATCTGGGAGCATGCCTCTGCAAATTCTGATTTAATAATGGGTCTGGCAGATGGAACTGGCACTGGGATTCTTCAAAACTCCACAGATGATAATAATATACGGTCAAGTTGAAAACTTCTATTCCAGGGCTACAGACCAGATAAAAGTTTGTTGTAAACTTATTCCAAAGGATTCAGACATACCTCCCTGTAAAGGACCCTCCGACTATCAGAATGTCAAGGAACCACATTACTTTTCAGGTATCACATCTTGAGGCATTAAAAAAAAAAAATTGATCCAATCTCTGTACAGATGCATGTAAAGTCTTAAATAGGTTTCTGTTATTATCACATTAAAAATGATGAACTGCCTCATAAAAATTAAACTAAATTATCAAATATTCATTGAGGAGCCTCAAAACTGAAAACTGCCCATAAAATTTTATATCATATACACAGATTCCTTTTAGATTCATCTTTTATAGAAAATGATACTGAAAAGGTGACCAAATAATAGTAGGGAAAAAAAAAAAAGAAACAGAACTTCTGTTGTTAGATCCACACATGTTGATTAAAACAATAAAGTATACATTCAAGAAACACTGCTATTTAGGTTAACACCAGCAAGAGAACTTCCAGCTTCCTGTGGGATAATGGTAGCCTGAATTTGAATCTGTCCATACATCTTGAAAATCAGCTAAGAGGAAAACACAAATCACTAGGAGAAACAGAAAATTAGTCACTTCAATTTACATTTAAGTAGGGAAAATACTAACATCAGCAAAGTGAGCTCCAGAGGTTGCTTTGCAGAAAAGTGTCAGGTAGGATTTTATAGACGAGAGAGATGGGAGGAGGGCGTGGAACAGGAACGCTGAGAGAGTACCAACCTGATGAGAACCTGTCAGTCCTGGGAAAGCAGAGCCCTAGTTCCTGGGAATTGACAGAAAGGGGCCAGGAAAGTGAATGGGGGGGGCACCTCAAAGTAGCGAGGCATCTTGTGGAGGAGTGGTATTCCATGGAAAGAAGGAAGAAGCCAAAATTCTTACCAAAATAAGATAACATCATAGAATCTGAAGACGCACCAAAAAGAGGCTGTATTAACTAAATAAATTGTACTTCACTCTCTCAGCAGGAAGGCATGGTCTTGAACTAAGAAGAAATAAGCCATCCAAAGTTCTCTCTACCCTCATATTTAATCACCTGTCACTCGAACCAAATGTTAGTATCTAAACTTGAGGAAAATTGCACAAGAAAACAATAAACTCATATTTGAATATCAATGCAAAATTACATGCAACTGAACTCACCATTTAATAGTTCTATGGAGCAATATTTGTGATTATCATCTAAAATACTGAAGAAAACCCATACTGATTGCTATCTTCATTTCCAGATACCATGATTGTATGACTGGAAATTGTAAAATAATCAATCCCAAAATTATTACCAAAACATTAAGAGAATTTAGTAAGATTATAAACTATAAAATGAACCTATGATATCAATGGCCTTGGGGCGCCTGGGTGGCTCAGTCGGATGACCTGAGCGAAAATCAAGAGTCGAATGATCAGCTGACTGAGCCACCCAGGCACCCTCAACACAATTTTACATAGGTGAATAAGCTGATTCTAATGTTTCTATGGAAAAATAAACAAATAAGCTAGATACACCCTAATTAAGAAGTTCAACGAGGAGACAGGCTATAACATATATTTAGGAAACTCAATAAAACCTCTATAATTAAACCAGTGTGGTGTTGGCACACAAATAGTCCAATGGGGAAAACAAAATAAAAGGTTTAGCTGTAGAACTATATATATAAATTTAGAATATAATACAGATTCATTTTCAAATATCAGATGTTGAGAAAAAAATGAATTATTTCTTTTTAAAATTATTTTACTTTATTTTATTTTTTTTTTTGAGAGAGAGAGAGAGAGAGCTCATGAGTGGAGGAGAGGAGCAGAGGGAGGGAGAGAATCTTAAGCAGGCTCCATATGCTCAGTGCAGAGCCCCATGCAGGGCTTGATCCCAGGACCATAAATTCATGATCTGAGCCCAAATCAAGAGTCCATCGTTCAACTGCCCAAGCCACCCAGGTGCTCAACAATGAATTCTTTTATTAATGGAATGGTGGAAGATTTTCTAACTGTGACTCATAATCCAGAAGCAATTCAAAAATAATATTTTTTAAATAATAAAATGTCACTTGGCAAAAAATTGCATATCCAAGTCAAAAAAGAAAGAGAAAATTTTGAGAGCTATTACCACAGAAAGACTAACATTTGAGAAGAAAAACAAATTTTCAGTCATAAAATGGGCAAAAGCCATTACGGACAGCATACATTTAACATACATAAAACCGATTCAAACACGTGAAAAGATATTAAACTGCACTCCTAAGATCAAACGCAAATGAAAACGATACTGAGATATCACTTCTAACCTTTCACCCTGAGGAAAAAAGTCCTCCATTCTGTCAACCTGACCTGCTGCTGAGATTGTATGGAAACAGGCCCTCTGGTGCATTGCTAGTGGTGATGCGTCATAGCACAGCCCTTAGGGAATGGAATTTAGCAATACGTGCAAAAATTGAATAGATGTTTACCTTTTGACATAGTAATCCGACTTCTAGAACCAAAGATATTCCTCTACAAAAAAAAAAAAATGGCATATACACAAGATTTGATAATCTTTTTTTTTTTTTTTTTTTTTTTTTAAATTTTTTTTTTTTATTTTTGAGACAGAGAGAGACAGAGCATGAACGGGGGGAGGGGCAGAGAGAGAGGGAGACACAGAATTGGAGGCAGGCTCCAGGCTCTGAGCCATCAGCCCAGAGCCCGACGCGGGGCTCGAACTCACGGACCGCGAGATCGTGACCTGAGCTGAAGTCGGCCGCTTAACCGACTGAGCCACCCAGGTGCCCCAAGATTTGATAATCTTTTAAAAAAGAAAATCACTGAGACTATTCAAATGTTTATCAGTAGGATCTGACTGAATAAAATATGGTAGAGTCACATCATGGAGAACAATGAAGCCTTAAAAGATGAGAAAGCCCTCTATGAAAGTCCATACAGTGATGTCTAGTATTTATTAAGTGAAAACAAAAAAAACAAAACCTTCCACATATTGTATAATTTGATTGTTTCTTTTTACACAAAACACAGTTAAGAATAAGAAGATGTAATATATACGTTATAACATGCGGTGCCTGGGTGGCTCAGTGGTTAAGCGTCCAACTCTTGGCTTCGGCTCAGGTCATGAGCTCATGGTTCATGAGTTTGAGGCCCACCTGGGGCTCTGTGCTGACAGCATGGAGCCTGCTTTGGCTTCTCTGTCTCCCTCTCTCTCTGCCTCTCCCCCAATTATGCTCTCTCTTCCCCTCTCTCTCAAAAATAAACATTTAAAAAAATTAAGACTAAGCATATGTAATATATATATTACAATATGTTATATATAACAAACATATGGTAAACATATATATTTATTTTGGCATAAAGAATATATATTTTTTCAATTTATATATTTTATATAATAAACATATATATATGTATATATATATATATTTACTTTTGCATTAAAAAACACAGGTATAGTAAACCAGAAACCAACTACTGGGGTTACTATGTACAAGGGGGTGGGTAGGCAGTAAGTGAAGAAAAAAAGGTTGTAAACAAGTCTTCTTGAATATATTTTGTTATGTAATTAAAATTTCTAACCACGTTAATAATTAACACGTTTAAATATGTGATGAAATACAAAATAAAATGCAAAGTTAACATGAAGTAAAAATAGAAAAACAACTGACCTTACGGTCTACAAAACTGATAACAGAAAAACACAGAGAAATTTTTTTTCAGGTAGGTGTTACCAAACTGCTCCAATTTTACACTGTGTGTAGAATATTTTCTATTGGAAAAAAATGGAAATGAAAAGAAATCTTAAACATAGTGGGTTTAATTTTGTAGCTATATGGCTATTTAAGTTGCAAAGAATATTAATTATAAGATAAAATCAATTAGCACCAAGATTTTGAAGAATAATATTAGTATGTATAAAGATTATCACTCTAAGAAAAATGATACACAAGTGTTGAAGTGAGAAATTAAGAAAAATCAGCCTTCAAGATCCTGATCCCAACTCCTTCGGATATACACCCAAAACTGAGAATGGTAGTTCTATTTTTAATTTTTTGAGGTACCTCCATACTGTTTTCCATAGTGGCTGCACCAATTTGTTATATTATATTCATATAAATATAAAATCACAATTAAAAAAAAAAAACCTTCTTCCGCTCCCTCAAAAATCCTACAGTTAATGTCCTAATAAAGACACTTGGCATTCAGATCTTATTTTCAAATGCTATTTTCCACCAGAACTAATCAAGCTATTTGAAGAAATGGCTGCTTCCAGGTCTGCGGCAGCATAAGTATATAACATACAATCCTTCACTGGAAGCAATAAAAAAAAAAAAAGGACTCAAAGTTTAATGGGATCATTCCAAAGAACAAAGGAGTTAGCTTGAATAGTCTCCCACTGGCTGGCATATAGGAAAGCAATTGACTTGTGTATTAACCTAGCATCTTGCAACCCTGCTATAATTGCTTATTAGTTCCAGGAGTTTTTCTGTTGATTCTTTGGGGTTTTCTACACAAATAGTCATGTCATCTGAGAACAAATACAATTCTATTTCTTCCTTCCAAATCTGTATACCTTTTATTTCCTTTTCTTGTCTTAATTGCATTAGCTGGAACTTCCAGTGTGGTGGTTAAGTAGGAGTAGTAACAGGCAACATCCTTGCCTTATCACCAATCTTAGGGGGGGAATCATCTCGTTTTTCATTATTATCTGTGAGCTGTAGGGATTTTTGTACAGTTCTTTATCAAGCTGAGGAAGTTCCTCTATTCCTGGTTTGTTCAGAGATCTATTAAGGGTGTTGAATTTTTATTATGGGTGTCAAACTTGGTCAAGTGCTTTTTCTGCATTTATGTGATTATAGGATGTTTCCTCTCTATCCTGTTGATGTGATGGATTATACTTATTGATTTTCAAGTGTTGAACCAGTCTTATACACCTGAGACAATTCTCATGTGGTTTGGGTGTACATTGTTGGATCTGAGTAGCTAACATTTGGTTCAAGACTTTTGCATTTATGTTTATGAGAGATATTAGTTGGTAGTTTCCCTTCTTACAATGTCATCTGGCTTTGCCATTAGGATCACTGATTTCTGCTCTATTTTTATTACTCCTTTTCTTCTGCTTGCTTTAAGTTTATATTACTCTTCTTTCTTTAGTTTCTTAAGGTGGAAGCTTAGATTATTGACTTTAGATCTTCTTTTCTAAAATATACATTCGATGCTATAAATTTCCATTAAGTACCGTTCTCACTGAATTCTTCAAATTTTGATAATTTGTGTTTTCATTTTCATTCAGTTCAAAATATTTTTAAGTTGTCTTGAAACTTCTCTGAACTATGTCTTATTTTTTCATTTTTTAAATGTTTTTAAAAGGTTTTATTTAAATTCCAGTTAGCTAACATACAGTGTTACATTAGCTTCAAGTGTACAATTTACACTCACATACAACACCTGGTGCTCATCACAAGTGCACTCTTTAATGCCCATCACCTATTTAACTCAGCCTACACCCACCTCCCCTCTGGTAACCATCACATTGTTCTCCGTAGTTAAGAGTCTTGTTTCTTGCTTTGCCTCTCTTTTTTTATTTACTCATCTGTTTTTTTAAATTCCACATATGAGTAATATAATATGGTATTTGTCTTTCTCTGACTGACTTATTTCACTTAGCATACTACTCTCTAGCTCCATCCATGTCACTGCAAATGGCAAGATTTCGTTCTTTTTGATGGCTGAGTAATATCCGTCCTATTGTGTGTATATATACGTATACACATATACACCACATCTTTATCCATTCATCAGTCGGTGGACATTTGAACTATGTCTTATGTAGAAATTTGTTGTCTAACCTTCACATACCGTGGAATAGCCCAACTATCTCTCTGTTACTGATTCCTAGTTTAAAGTCGTTATTGTCTGAGAACATATTCTGAATGACTTCTATCATTTTAAACTTGCTGAGATGTGTTTTATGGCCTAAAATATAGTCTATCTTGGTAAATGCTCCATGTGAACTTGAGAAGAATGTTTATTCTGCTGTTGGATGGAGTATTCTACAAATGTCGACTAGATGCAGTTGACTGATGGTGAGATTCAGCCCAACTGTGTCCTTACTGATTTTCTGCCTGATGGATCTGTCACTTACTTATAGAGAGGTGTTAACATCTCCAACTTGTAAGAATGGATTAGTCTATTTCTCCTTTCAGTTCTATCAGTTTTTGCCTCAAAATATGATGTTCTATTGTTAGATGCATATACATTAAGGACTTGTACGTCTTCTTAGAGAATCAACCTCCTTTATCATTAGGCAATGATGCCCTTTATCCCTTATAATTTTTCTTGTCCTAAAGTCTGCTTTACCTGAAATTAATATAGCTTCTATAATTTTCTTTTGTGTTTGCATGGTACAACTCTCTCCATGGCCTTACTTTTCATCTCTATGTGTTTTAAATGTAAAGGGGCGGGGGGGGCGGTGTTTGCAGATACATATAATTGGTTTTTTTTTAAATCCATTCAAATAGTGTCTTTCATTTAATTGCTGTATTTACACCATTCACATAAATGGTTATTGATACAGTTGTATTAATATCTGTTTATGTAATGATTTTCTATTTGTTGATATATTTATCAGGTAATAGTAACTGAAGTAAATAGCTGTTCAGTGTGAAAGTATGACTTGTACAGTGTGTTTACATTATTTTCATATGGTTTAGTAAAAATGTATTATGCATAAAAGTATACAAAGTAAGTGCAATTTTTAATTAGTTTTTAGACGGAGGGTATGTCAGGTATTCAAACTTTTCTATTGCTTACAACTTTTCAAATTAAAATGTTGAAAGGACATAAAAAGCATTAGGATGTTTATAACATAAAATTACATGCACATTTTAGCTCTTTCAAGTATTTTATGATGCAGACACAGAGATAAAACATATTTTTAAGCAAACATGACAACTGTATGGGCCTCTACAAAGGCAAATAAAATTCTACTTACTTAAAAAAGTAAGACAACTTAGTGTCAATTAATAGCCCTTTAAGGAAGGATGAGGGGTTAGTCCAAGATGGGAATTGCTATCCAAAAACAGCACTAACCGGGGGCACCTGGGTGGCTCAGTCGGTTAAGCATCCAACTCTTGATTTCGGTTCAGGTCATGATCTTATGGCTCATGAGTTTAAGCCCTGCATTGGGCTCCTTGCTGACAGCGGACAACCTGCTTGAGATTCTTTCTCTTTGCCCCTCTCCTGCTCACGTTCTCTCTCTCTCTCTCTTCCTCTCCCTCTCTCTCTCTCTCTCAAAAAATAAATAAACTTAAAAAAAGTTTTTTAAGAATAGGATTAACTTTAAACTTTTGGGACTGCTGAACGCATTATGAGATTATTTTTATTATCATATGCATTAATCACAACGTTTCAAACCAATAAGTTATTTTAAACATTTTTAAAAGATTACTCTATTTGAGTAAGACATAGAAGTTCAAAATAAAAATAATTGCTCCATTAAAGCTGAAAACTAATTTAATTTTATAAAGCCATATTTTTCCTCAGTAATAAATCAAGAGATACATCATCATAAAACTTCTTCAAAACCTGACCTGAGACAGTTTCTCTGAAAAAGTTAAGATATTTGCCTAATAACTAATGTGTTTGGATACTTACAGAAAATGGTACAAGTATTTGAAGATGGTTTTGCGACCCAGTACCCACCTGCTTCCTTCTCACAGCAGCTCTGAAAAGCCTCGGGGATAGCTGATGGACTCCCTTCCTGTGTCTTAGTTATGCTGCTTATACCCAGCTCCAGGGTCATAAAGTCAGGGACTCATTCCATTCTTCCAGCCACTGTGACTGGTTCAGGGAAGGACCCGAACTAGTGAAACAAGAGGGGACGTTGCTAAGCTTCTCATATATCAAAAATGCTTCCTCTATTTTACGCATGGGTCAACAGAACAGACCCATCCTTTTCCCCGCATAAGGTGGTGTTATGAGTCCGAACAGAAATCTTGCTAAGTCAACAGGGAAACATGGAGCTGCCAAGGTCCACCAGGTGGGGCTTCTGGATGGACTAGACCTAAGAGATGGCCCACTTGAGAGATGCCAAAAAACAAAACCCTCTGTAACCCTCTGAGCCGCTGGATCAAACCAGGCCTGAGGCCAGAAGTACCTCTACAATTTATAAGCCCCTCTGAGCAGTTTCATTGTTTATTTATTTTGCTCTATTGCAACCAAGAAAGACTAAACTGATATTATGTTTAAAATAAAAGAGTAGAAAGGAAAAGAAAAAGAAAACCCTCTTTTTTTTCTATCTTACTATCTCTTCATCCTCCTTGTCTCTGCATTCTTCCCAGTGTCTTCAGCAACATGAAAACCCAACAAACCTGGAGCTTTTTATTTTTAAAAATTACCACCATGAGAAGCCATTTCCCCACTTTTAAATGTGTTTCTCTACTAACAACAGTGTATACTCACACTATAGTATCGCATTTCACTCATTATGTAATTCTAACATTCAAACGAGAATTAGTGAGAGTCAAGCAGTAGGTTTGTTGTATAACTGAAACAACACATGTGCAAAAGTCTTTAAATGGGCAAAGTTCCTGCGGAAGCCACATCTATTCTTACCACATGGGGGAAAAACTAAAGTTTCTTCTATACTCTAAAACTGTGTTCTGCATGATTTCAAAGGTAATGATTTATAATTTTCCAAAACTCATAAACAGTCATAGAAAAATGACAATGAAAAATTATATCATCATTTATCTCTGTCCTTTTAAAAAAAAAAAAAAACATTTGCCAGATAATTTAAATTACTGAAAGTAAAGTTCTATTTATTAACATGTGCTAAGTATTCCAGAGATATCTGCATTTGAAATTCAAGTCTGGCTTTCAATAACAAATTTATTTCAGTTCTACAACAACTAGGGCCAAGAGCTTAATCATCATTTTTCATCAATATTTATTCATTTTGGAAAGAAAGTAGAGCAAAACCTTGGACTGCAAGTAACTTGTTCTGCGAGTGTTCCACAAGAGGAGTAAACATTTCTAGTAAAGGAGCAATGTCTTGCAATAGGAGTAGTACATGAATGTCACATGATCACAACTGAGCCAATGGTTCTTCTCACTCTCGCTCTCTCTCTCTCTCTCTCTCTCACTGCAGGATGGTGGGTGATCGTCTCCCATGCTCGGATGCTCGCTCTCAGGCCGCAGTGTTTGGCAGAAATCAGTGATTTTTCAGAATGTTGGAAGGTGCCCACAATTGGCACTAGTGTATTTTTTGTCACTTGAAAGCACTTATGGACAGTCCTTGGCTTTTGCAGACAAGAGTAAGCTTAGGAATGCGTTGCTTCCTTCTAGGTCAGGCTGCCTGCAGATAGAGACCCTTTCCTCTGCTGCCTTATTTCCAGTCACACTAAGTACAGTATATGACAAGAGTTTATTGTTACTGTAGTCAACACCCATGCCAGTGTATACAATGGCCCTCTCACTAATAGTGAAAGTCGTCCTACACAATAACCCTCCTCTCTCTTATCTCCTTCACACCAGCCACGAAGGTTTCCAAAGGTAAGTGCAGGTTAATTTGTTCACTTTTTTTTTAAATTTTTTTCAATGTTTTTATTTATTTTTGAGACAGAGAGAGACAAAGCATGAGCAGGGGAGGGGCAGAGAGAGAGTGAGACACAGAATCCGAAGCAGGCTCCAGGCTCTGAGCTGTCGGCACAGAGCCCGATGCGGGGCTCGAACTCACGGACTGTGAGATCATGACCTGAGCTGAAGTCAGACGCTTAACCAACTGAGTCACCCAGGCGCCCCCCTTTTTTTTTTAATGTTTTTCATTCATTTTTGAGAGAGAGAGAGACAAAGCATGAGTGGGGGAGGGGCAGAGAGAGAGGGAGACACAGAATCCAAAGCAGGTTCCAGGCTCTGAGCTGTCAGTACAGAGCCCCACATGGGGCTCGAACTCAAGAACCATGAGATCATGACCTGAGCCAAAGTAGGATGCTTAACTGACTGAGCCACCCAGGCACCCCTATTTTTCTTTATATTTTGTATTTTCTTTATTATTTTGTATATTACAGTTTTTTAACCATTTTTATATGAATATTTCTAGGATGTAGAACAAATCTGAGTTTCCATTATTTCGTTTCGGGAAATTCACTTTGATATGCAAGTGTTTTGGATTACAAGCATGATTCCGCAACAGATTATGCTCACAAACCAAGGTATTATTGTATTATATGTATTATAATACAGTATTATATGTATTATAATATCGCTAAAGACAAACTCCAAGCATACAATCGTCAGCTCAGAACCATTTTCACACATTCTAAAAAATATTTTTAGGGGCACCTGGGTGGCTCAGTTGTTTAAGAAGCATCTGACTTGACGCTTACCTTAGGGCTTGTGAGTTCGAGCCCTGCAGTGGGCTCCTTGCTGACAGTGGGGAGCCTGCTTGGGATCCTCACTCTCCCTCTCTTTTTGCCCTTCCCCTGCTCTTGCACTCTTTCTCTCCCTCAAAATAAACAAGTACACATTTAAAAATATATATTTTTAGATAACCCATATACAATAACATGGATGAACCTTGAAAACATCATATTAAGTGAAAGAAGCCAGACACAAAAGTATAAATATTGAATTATTCCATTTATATGAGATACTTAGAATAGGCCAATTTATAGAGACATAAGTAGAATAGAGATTTGCAGGGCCTGAGAAGAGGGAAAAATGGGACGTTATTGTCTAACGGGTACAGAGTTTCTATTTGGGATGATGACAAAGTTCCGGAAATGGAAAATACTTATGGTTGCACAACATTGTGCATATGTATGTGTATATGTGCATAATGCCACTGAATTGTACACTTAAAAATTGTTAAAATGGTAAATTTTATGTTATATATATTTTGCCATAATAAAAACAAAGGAATTTTATCTTATACTAGAGAGTTGTGATTATTAGCTATTTCTTCTTTTTGTTTTTTTTTTTTATTTTTTTAAGTTTATTTATTTTGAGAGAGAGAGACAGACAGAGATAGAGAGAGACAGAGAGAGAGAGAATGAGTGGGGAAGGGGCAGAGAGCAAGGGAGAGAGAATTCTGTGCCTTCAGCACAGAGCCCAACACGGGGCCGAACCCACGAACCCTGAGAGCACGACCTGAGCCAAGATCAAGAGTCGGACACCTAACCAACTGAGCCACCCAGGCATCCCTTTCCTTTTGTTAAAAAAGAAAAAGAAAAACTAGAGGTGCCTGGGTGGCTCAGTAGGTTAAGCATCTGACTTTGGCTCAGGTCATGATCTCACAGTCTGTGAGTTCGAGCCCCACGTCGGGCTCGGTGCTGACAGCTCGGAGCCTGGAGCCTGCTTCGGATTCTGTGTCTCCCTCTCTCTCTGCCCCTCCCCCATTCATGCTCTGTCTCAAAAATAAATAAATAAAAACATTTTAAAAATTTAAAAAAAAAAAAAAAGAGAAAACATACTAGCTCCTACTCCCACATATGGGATCTAATGGTAACCGACATTCAAACTTCCACATCAAGGGCACAGTGAGGAGAAAAGCTGTCCTGACATGTCCTGGTGGGCAAGGCCATGTCGTATCCAACACACCCTGAGGGCCTCATGCCTGAGGGAGAAGAAGGCAGGAGAAAGTGCTCTTGCACAGGCCACTGGGTCTCAGCATCCAGGCACCCTGGGTTGGGACTTGAGGGATAGATTGGGTCCTCCGTGGAGAATTCTGGAGGGACTCATAGCAATGGCAACGTCCACCCTACTCCCAAACTTATTCCCTGGCCCACTGAAGCCAGATGCCCAGGAGCTTGATGTCTGAGCAAACGAACGACAAATAACATAGCAGTCACTTTCTGGGTTTTCTTTTTGCTCAGTAGTTCCAGATGTGAAGCTGAACATCCAACAACCAGGACATGTCAGTGAACGCAGGCAATAAAAACTCACGCTAATGAGGCAATGGGGAAGTCTACCACAACAGAAAACTTCTGGGAAAGAACCACTCTACTCCAGCCAAACACCACAGAAAATCTGTGGCCCCGTCCCCACCCATGCCAGTGACAGCCAAGCGAGGAGCTAGACCTCCATCCACCCTTGTGAGGCTCAAATGAGGCCCAACACCTCCATCAGGCCCATCAGGACCCAAGAGTGAAAATAATGAAACCCACCCAAGTTGACAGTAGAGACCACCTGGGAAGTCTCTACCCCCACCCCAAACCAGCAGTAAAGAGCTGTCCCTCGTGTGCCCCACTGGGGTGGCATCAGGCCCCGGTGCCCGGTGGACAGTCAGTAGTTTCACCACCATGAAGCAGTAACAAAGCCACCCCCTCTACTTGGTGTCAGTGCAGGCCATGTGGGGGGCGATAATGAAGCATGTACACTCCTCCCAGTGAGGAACACGTCAGCAGAGGTGCAGTGGAAAACCACAACTCCCAACTCTGCCTAGAAGCAACAAGGAATCCCACTACCCCAGGGAAATCCATGGAGGCCAACTGGCGACCCTGAACTTCCATCCACTGGACAATGAAAAGGCACCTTCCTTCCCTAACAGAGCAGCAGTCAGCGAAAGCAGAGTAAATAAGATCCAGAGTCCCATAATGTAATACCCAAGAAGGACCAGGTTTTAACCAGAAACTACTCCCCATAATAAGAACCAGGAAGATATCAAACTGAGTGAAAAAAACGTAGTAAATAAATGCTGTTATGGGCTAAATCGTGCCCCACTCCCACTCCCGATTGAATATTAAATTTCAATACCTCAGAATGTGACTCTATTTGATTATAAGGCCTTTATAAGGAGGCAATTAAGGCATATGAGGTCATTAGGGTGGGCCCTAATCCAATTTGACTGACATGCTTATAAGAAGAGATTAGGACATGTGTGGATATATGTATATGCATGGAGGAAAGACCACTGGAAGACAGACAGAAGACAGCCATCTACATGCCAAGGAGAGGGAACCTTAAAAGAAAGCAACCCAGCCAACCCCTTGATCTTGGACTTCTGACCTTCAGAACTCTGCGAAGATAAAGTTCTCCTGTTTAAGCCACCAGTCTGTGGTTCTTTGTTATGGCAGCCTTAGCAAACTAACACAGATGCCAACGGCAAGACAACAGTGATTTTAGAATGCTGTGATATATGTCTTAGGAGACATAAAAATGTTTCAGTACCTAATCACAAATAAGCTGGAAATAAAAAAATAAGGTTTCAACCAACAAATAGAAAATACAAAAAGACCCAAATAAAAACTTGAGAATATAAAAGTACATGTAACTAAAATTGAAAAAAAACAAAACAAAAAACAACTGGGGCGCCTGGGTGGCTCAGTCAGTTAAGCGTCCAACTTCGGCTCAGGTCATGCCCTTGTGGTTCGTGAGTTCGAGCCCCACCTTGGCCTCTGTGCCGACAGCTCGGAGCCAGGAGCCTGCTTCAGATTCTGTGTGTTCCTCTCTCTCTGACCCTTCCCTGCTTACACACTCTCTCACTCTCTTTCAAGAATAAATATTTAAAAATTAAAAAATATATAATAACTACTTTCCCTTTTGAAGAACAGCTCTTGGCCTGCTACTGAGCCTTAAAAGAGACCGAATGTGGGGCTCCTGGGTGGCTCAGTCGGTTGAGCGGCCGACTTTGGCTCAGGTCATAATCTCGCGGTCTGTGGGTTCAAGCCCCGCGTCGGGTTCTGTGCTGACAGCTCGGAGCCTGGAGCCTGTTTCGGATTCTGTGTCTCCCTCTCTCTGACCCTCCCCCCGTTCATGCTCTGTCTCTCCCTGTCTCAAAAATAAATAAACGTTAAAAAAAATTTTTTTTAAAAAAGAGACCGAATGCTTATCCATGGGCCACCAAGTTACTATGTGATCTGAGCTGTCCATCATGAGCTGGGTGTTATCTGACCCACCAAGCCCTAAAGCTGGATGTGTACAGCAACACTCCACCCTCACATGGAGGTGACATATACACGATCAAGGCCAAGCAGGACCTAAAGCCAAAAATAAATGACACAAAGAAGTGACCTAAATGCCCATGGTTCCTCTTCTTGCTATGCCACCTTCTCTGTCCCAGCCTGTAGCTATGGCCTCATGGAGAGCTTCCTAAGATCAACTGGCAGAGAAAGAGGAAACTCGGGCCTAGTTACACGTGGTTCTGCCCAGGATGCAGGCACCACCCAAAAGTGCAGAGTTGCCACACTCTAGCCCCCTTCTGGGACATCCCGGAAGACAGTGGTGAAGGAAAACCCTCCCAGTGGGAAGAACTGCAAGCAGCACACAGGTTGTTCACTTTGTTTGGAAGGACAGATAAGCCAGATATGCTAATATGCACCAATTCATGGGCTATGGCAAATCATCTGAGTGGATGGCCAGATGTTTGGAAGGAACGTGATTGGAAAATTGGGTGACAAAAGAAATTGGAAGAGATGAGTGAATATATCTTTCTACATGGCAAAACACATAAAAATATTTGTGTGCTATGTGGATGTCCAGCAAAGGATGACCTCAGCAGAGGAGGATTAAAGAATCAATTGGATAAAATGCCCCATTCTGTGGATACTAGCCAGCCTCTTTCCACAGCCCTTCCTTCCTGCCATTGCCCAATGGGCTCATGAACAAAGTGGCCACGGCAGCAGGGATGGAGCTTATGCATGGCCTCGGAAACATGGGTTTTCACTCACCAAGGCAGGGAGAGGCAGCTATGCCTCCAAGTGGATACCTGCTACGTGGACCAGACCACTCCACTCAGTATATCAGGGCACTACCTGCCACATCGGGTTGGAAACATGTGTTACTCCCCCCTACCCCTCCCACAGACACCTTGTTCCCCTCTTGTTCCCCTTTTATTCTTCACAAGGCATAGTATCCCCACATTTGTGTCCCTGATAAAGTAATTTACTCTGTGTCCATTTCTGGTCATAAAGGCATACAGGATTGTTTCACAGACTAGTGATATTGTATACTGTTCATACACATAGTAGGTGATAACAAATAATAGATCTGTGAAGTGATCTCAGTACCAGAATCAGGGAGCAGGAAGGAATCACAGGAAGCCACAACACCAGTATAATCCAGTAACTCAGAGACGACCTGAAGGCGTCTACTCAGGGAGCCATCAAATATAACACATCGGGTACTTCAGAGCACAGGGTTTGAAGAAGCTGAAGATGTAAGAGTGTATACGGTGCTCATTATATCTTACTTCATCCAAACAGCAATGGGGAGCCAACGAAGGACCCTTAGAAGAACTGCGTGATTGAAACTTTTTTTTTTTAGTTTTTTTTTAAGGTCTATTCATTTCTCAGAGACAGAGAGACAGAGCGCGAGCAGGGGAGGGGCAGAGAGAAAGAGGGAGACACGGAATCTGAAACAGGCTCCAGGCTCCGAGCTGTCAGCGCAGAGCCCAATGTGGGGCTCGAACTCACGAACCACAAGGTCATGACCTGAGCTGAAGTTGGACGCTTAACCGACTGAGCCACCCAGGTGCCCCGAAACTTTATTTTTTTAAAAGATAGCTGATTGATTGTGTTTCAGAGACACAGAAGAGGAAGACCTTGGACAGAGAAATGAGGTTTTCTCACAGTCAAGGGGTTGGGTAACAAGGATTAAATGTAAGTCGGCATGGTGGGCATGGATAGGGAGGGAAGATATGAGCAGCATTAAAGCAGAATCGACAGTACTTACAACTAATTAGATACGGTGGGAGAGGAACTGGGAGAAGGCCAGTATGATGCATGGATATTTAGTTCACATGACTTGATGAGTCTGTCACCATTTCCCAAAATAAGAAGCATGTTTGGAGGGAAAATAAGTAGCAAGTTTGAAGGGAGAAAGATAGTTTAGTTAAGTTTAAATCATGTTGAGTGTGAAACTTCTATGGGACATGTCAGTGGAAATATTGAGAAAGCAAGTGTGTGCGTGTAGATTTGAAAACATAAAACAATTGATGCTTGAAATAAATATTTGTGAGTCAGCAGCATCTGGATAACAACTGATAACCTTGGAAGCAGACGTGTTCAACCATAGTGTGAAAAAGAACAGAGCCTTGGACAGAACTCTAGGTGAAGGAGTCTGAGACAAAACAGACAGAACAGTGAAGGGAAGACCAGGAACATGAAAGCTGTCATTAATACCAAAGAACTTTTCAAGAGGATGAGGGGTCGACAAAAGGAAACCGCTAGACATAATTAAACACACTATACAATGGAATATTTTCAATATTTTCAATCGTGTTTAACAACACGAGTGGCGTTTGCCAGAGAATTTCTAATAGCGTAGTAGGAACAGAGGCTGGTTTGGAGTGAGTAGAAGCAAATAAGGGGTAAGTAAGGGGAAACAGAGAGCTTGGCATACAAACCTCCCCTTCCCCATTATTTAGCCTTCACAAACTCACCAGCCTTATCTCTCATCCTGCTCTATTTGGGCCCTACAACCTAATCATTAAAGGACAGTTGTCATTTCCCAAACATTCCAGACCATGTCTTGCCTTTTCTCACACATCTTCCTTTCAAGATTAAGCTAAAGCATCGCTCCTTCCATCAAGTCTAACCTGTTTCCAGCCCTATGGCTCCCAAGTGGAAATGATCTCTTCTCCCTTTGTGAACACGGTGCCCATTGTGCAAGTCTATCCTGGTGACTACATCAAGATATGCGTGATTGTTACTGCAACTTGAGCCTCACTCTTGGAAGCCCGATGTGAATGTGATAGATTACAGAAATGGCCACAGGTTTCTCTCCCTGCCTGGAGCCACACCCTTTTGCCAGGTGATACTGCTGATTTGCCCATCGAAAGGTAGAATCCATTTTTCCAATGCTTGAATTAGGTTTTGGCCATGTGGTTTGACTTGGGAAATGGGACACTAGCAAACATGACACAAGAAAGGCATGACAAGTTCATCTCTGCTGGGACTAGGGATAAGATCATCATAAACAAGCACAGTCTAGCTGGATAGAGGAAGAGAGACCACGTGGAGGAGAAAGGCATCCCAGCTGACACTGGGCAATTGCCAGATATGTGAGTAAAGCCATCCTACAGCTTCCAGCCTCAGCTGAGCCAGCCTAGATCAGAAGATCTGCTCAACCAACCCATAAGTCAATCACGAGAAATAGTAATTCTTTACTATTTTAAGTCACTAAGTTCTTGAGTACTTTGGTACATAGCAAAAGCTAACTGATACAATGAACAAGAAACTTACGGAAATTTCATTCATTTTGTTAGATTGCCATTAATGCTCAGGGTGTATTAACAGAGTGGCCGGAAATGATGAGAGTTGTGTCCCTCAAGTTCACACTATTAAAGGTGGTAATCACTTGCCCAAGAACTCATTGCTTGTAAATTGCCCAATATTTCCACAAGAATATCTTTTTTTTCTACCGGATGTAAAGGGAATGTGGTACACTCCAAGTAAATTCAGAGACTAGAGAGAGACGGAAAAGGCCAATGCTGGATATACAACTTCAAATGACATATTCAGCCAAAGATCTAAGAAGTTGAGTCTGTGCAGAGGGGGTAGCATTCAGTCATAGAAGTTCATGAGGACAGTGATGCCAAGGACCGGCCTAGAAGGAGAAAGAAGCTATAATTCAGAGAAGAAACTCTGGGAACCAAACCCAGAAACAAAATTATGGATTTGAATGTGGAATAAATTTCCTCTGTAAATAGTACCAAATAATGCTCAATATATCTCACATATGAGCAGATAGGCAACAGCTCCTACTCTATGGATAAGTTTTTAAAATGATTCAATGCTCATCAGTAATGAGATTATTATCACTTTGTAGATGCCAGGATGTTTCTGAAAAAATAAAATTTTATTTTGGAGTTTATCATTAGATGCATTCTAACTTGGTTAAGAATAATGAATACCAGGGTTGCTGTTCATAAGCGCTGCTGGTCTGCTACACCAAATAAAAGGAACATTTTGCTCTCAGTTTTTCAATGTAATTCAGCTAACCTTCAATGAACCAGTTTCCAAAGATATCCTCAAACAATCATGCTTTTTCTTGTGAATCTGAAAGCAAAATTCACCCTGAGATATTCAATTTGTTTTTGCCCAGGGGAATCAATGATACGTTTTGGACCAAAACACATTAGAATTTCAGAAGAGTTCAGAGATGCTTTTGTTTTAGGGAAAAATATGTGCTCTCCTTTGTGTTTGGCAGGGCAAAACTGCAACTCTGTGGTATATCTGGTCTAATAAAAATTAGTCTCCTAAATATACATGCACTATAACTACTTTATGTAATACAAACACTTGGAATCCTTGGGAAAAGGCACAAAGGAAATAACTGATGGATATACGTTATTGAAAAAGCTAACACGTTTAATGGTGTAATCTCCCTTTTCAAGAAATAATGAACTCAGCATAATTAAAAGTATTAATCAGTCAAATATCAGGCATTTATTGATCACCTTATATTCTCTTATTTAGTCAACAAATATTTCGTAAGCACTCACTCTGTTCTAGAGGCTGGGATATTTGGTATATAAGAGGATTATGGCCACTTGCCTTCACAGAATCCAGTGAGAAGTCAGAAGATAAGTATAAAAATGAGGGAAAAACATTAACAGTTATGGTATACCTGATAAATGAAATAAACAGGGCACTCTGATAGAGAAAAAAGGAGGAGAGGGTCAATTGACCTAGAGTGAGTCCTAGGGAGATGACATTAAAGCTGAGACAAGACAGGGGCCCCTGGGTGGCTCAGTCGGTTGAGCGTCCGACTTCAGCTCAGGTCACAATCTCGCGGTTCGTGAGTTTGGGCCCCACGTCGGGCTCTGTGCTGACAGCTCAGAGCCTGGAGCCTGCTTCCGATTCTGTGTCTCCCTCTCTCTCTGCCCCTCCCCTGCTCATGCTCTGTCTCTCTGTGTCTCAAAAATAAATCAAACATTAAAACAAACTTAAAAAAAAAATACCAAGCAGCTCAAGAACAGGGGTGCTGGGGGCACCTGAGGGGCTCAGTCGGTTAAGCATCTGACTCTTGATTTCGGCTCAAGACCGTGATCTCACAGTTCATGAGTTCAAGCCCTACATCGGGCTCTGTGCTGGCAGCGCAGAGCCTGCTTGAGATTCTCTCTTTTTCTCCCTCTCTCTCTGCCCCTCCCTGGCTCATGCTGTCTCTGTCTCTCTGAGAATAAATAAATACAAACGTAAAGAATAAGGGTGCTATTTACCCTTATTCTGAAAAGAGAGAAACAGACGTGTGCTAGCATAGAATTGTTTCCTAAGCTTTGTTATCAACTGAAGAGAAATACAGGCGAGACCCTGAGTCTCAACTGTGTGGCCGTGGAGACCTCAACACACAGACACACAGGGAGAGAAGGGGAAATAAACACCAAGTATAATTAAACGTCAAATTACACAGTATATCCTCTGAATGATCGAGCTGAAGACTCAGGGAATGGGGGCGCCTGGGTGGCTCAGTCAGTTAAGCATCCGACTTTGGCTCAGGTCATGATCTCTCGGTCTGTGAGTTCGAGCCCCACATCCGGCTCTGTGCTGACTGCTCAGAGCCTGGAGCCTGTTTCAGATTCTGTGTCTCTCTCTCTCTCTCTGACCCTCCCCCATTCATGCTCTGTCTCTCTCTGTCTCAAAAGTAAATAAACGTTCAAAAATATATATATTAAAAAAAAAAGACTCAGGGAATGGAGTCGAAAATAAAACCTAGGTGTGTGGAGGAGTGGGAATGTGTAAGGAAAGGATAAGTAGGAAAGGGGCCAGGGAAGGCTCCCAGGGCAGTGGCAAGAGAACGGGAGTATTCGTGGCACGGACCGAGACAAGAATGCGGATCCCCTGTGAGAACGGCAGACGTTGCCTCTCATCTGCCATAAAGTCACCAAACAAATCTACAACCACATTCCCTCTCCAGCTCCGCAGCCCCACTGAAGACCTACGTCCGGGCTGTCCTCATGCACGGCACTTCAGGCGACCTTGGCGTACCTTCCCACCGCTGAGGCTCTGCCTCAAGTGAACCTGCCCGTGCTCCCAGACTGGCCTCTCTCAAACCGCAGAACCCGTCACACCCATCCCCTAGAACTCTCCCCACGTCTCCTCATCAACAATACCACACAGTCTAGATTCCCGTCAAAGGTCTTTCCGGTCTGACCCCTTGGCTCCCAGTTAGCTCATTCCGTCCTTCCTCCTGCGCCCACTGCGCCAACCAACACGTGCCGTCTTAAAGCCAACATGGTCCTTGTGAATGCTGTTTGCATATTATTTTCCTCAACATTGTGATTAAGTGTTCTGGCAAAAGTGGGCAAGACAACAAAACTACAGTCTTAGAGCTGATGCCATAATGGCAATATCGACAGTTCTTAGCTTCGGTCGATGATTCAGTAATTCCTAAGCACCCCCTTATTTGAAGTCTAACCTGCCCATCACACTGGGAAGCAGAATTGGTCTTCCTCTGCTCTGGCACCATCTTACATGTGCCCATATTACAAAACCTATTGTCCCATAAGTACGTGTGTCTTTATCCCCCAAACACATATATAGGTATTACTCATGCCTTTTCATCTTTATACACTAGCACCCGGGTTCCTTCCCCACTGCCTACCCCAACATCTCCACAGACCACCGAATTAACGAACGCCGCCATTTTTCATAGGGTTTGTCAATCCTCTCTCCAAAGAGCTCAGGTATGCTCCCAGCATCTTCAATGGATCAGCTCACAGAATGACAGCAGACGGCCAGTGTAACCTTACAGTATTATTGACACCAAGTGGCAAAGTTGGGCCATCTTCAATTGCCTCAGACCCGACATTTTCTTCTAAACCTTACAATTCCATTTTCTTCTTATCCAGACAGGTGTGGTCTGCATCAAACTGATCTTGGAGCCCTATACAATCCCTACGAACTTCTCCGATTTGACAGGTAATCCTTACTTGGCAATGTTAGTGAAAACATGGAAAGATTTACTTCATTAGCCACATGAATCTATTCACAACCTACTGCATAAGGAAACTTTTATAAATTATCTCCTTTCCCAAACACACACCTTGCAGAAGATTTTTATCTTTCATTTAATGACTTGTATCTGGGTGCAACTGGGTGGCTCAGTCAAGTAAGCATCTGACTCTTGGTTTCAGGCTCGGGTCATGATCTCACGGTTCGTGAGTTCCAGCCCCGCGTCGGGCTCTATGCTGACAGCTAGGAGCCTGGAGCCTCTCCCTCTGCCCCCTCCCCTGTTTTCTCTCTCTCTTTCTCTGTCAAAAAACAACAAACATTAAAAAAAAAAAACTATTTCAATGAGTAGTATCTGAACTGGCCAGATAATTGATTGGACGTTTTGTGACATGCTTCCCTCGCACAGAGCAGATAATTGCACTTGGACATGTCATCGATCCAAGCCACAGCAATGTTGAAGGTTCATTTTATCCAAAATTAATTTCTTCCTAATAACTGTCGTTTCACTAGATTCTTTACTAAGTATTGCACTAGTGATGAAGTTTCTTCTAAGGCATTATTTACAGTATTATGAAGTTTTTATGGTTTTTATTAATTTGCTGTAGGGTGATACTGTTTTACATACCAGGGAGTAAAGAATTACAGAACCACAGGCCTGGAATGAAACACGAGGGGGTAAAGCTCCTTCACTTACAAGGACTGGCCACTCACGCCACCAGTCTAGAAGCTTGAAGGGTCCTTAGTAAGGTTTCCCACATGGAGATCAAAACGGACACGCTAGGCATGTCAGCAATTAGGACAGCAAATAGAATGGACTGATTCTAAGAAGGAGCCAGCAATTTAGGACTGAATGATTGAAAAAAAAAAAAAAAAAAAAGCTGGGGCACCCGGGTGGCTCGGTCAGTTAGGCATCCAACTCTTGACTTCAGCTCTGGCCACGATCTCATGGTTCATGTGTTCGAGCCCTGCGTCACACTCTGCGCTGACAGTGTGGGGCCAGCTTGGGATCCTCTTCTCTCTCTCCCTCGCTTTCTGCCCCTCCCCCACTGGTGCTCGCTCGCTCTCTCTCTCTCTCTCAAAATAAATAAATAAACTTAAAAAAGAAGGAAAAAAAGCTGGCCAAAGCCTTGCCTGTTAGGCTGGGGTATCTCAGCTGAACACAAAAGGCTGCAAGACTCCAGAGCTGATGTGTAGATATGAAATCTCGGGCTTCAGGAAGTTTCTGTGATCACTGCTGACATGAAAAGGGAGCTAAGGAGGTAGGATAGCGTATTCCCTTCTAGAAAGCAACCAACTTTTTATACAAAGTGCTTATAAGTGAATCCACAAATGGACATACTTGTGTAAAAATGTTAGCTACGTCTTTAAGATTCTTCAAAAAGAAAGTGTCGGCACTCACTCCTCGTTTAAACAAATGTCCTTCTAGTTCCTTCCTTCAGTTTTCCAGGTAAGCATGCCAGTCAGGATCTCCCAACTTTCAACTTACCAGCATGGTTTCTGAGTCAACATAGGAACTCGTTTGAAACAGTTTTATTCTCCTTTCCTTCTGATAAACAAAAGAGCACCGCAATTGTCAACGGTTGTATCTGTGAGCTAATTTTTCCAAAAATTGGTTCTCATCCAGGTTCATTAAAGTTCCTAACTGTCATGTGTTCACTGGCTTCAGAAGGTCTTGGATGGCTGAGTTGTTGATATAAAAAGCTTCTCTAGGATCTATGCAATTTTCATAAGTATTGATTAACTAGATTTGAATGTGAAAGTTGGACAAACTGTTTTGTTTTTATTTTTCGGCAACTTATAATTTTTGTGGCAGGGATGGGCGGGAATAAAAATGTGCACAAATACTCAACTGTGTTCAGATGAATAATCTGCTGAAAGCAACAACTGACTTCACTTAGAAATGTTCAAATGTGTTTTGTGTAAAGGTTGGCAGTGGTTTTCAAGAAGATGAAGAATTACTTCGCTTAAAGCAAACAAAAAGGCCACAAATAATCTATCAACACCGTAAGTTATTGTTGATGTTTCTTGCAACTTACAGATAAAGTAAATTTTCAAGTCCTTCAAAAGCATTTCTGGAAATCTTTCTGATTTGGTTGTTGTTCAGGAGACTGAAAAAACAAAAACAAACAAAGATCCCAAAATGAGAAACAGACTCTGCAAATATTATAATAGTTCTACTAGAAATAGTGCTTTACATAGTAGAAAAACATTTACTGACATGTTCATTAACTTTACAAATTTATAATTTTCTACTCAACAAAGCCTATGTTCAAATAGTAGTTTGTCATAAAAGCCTTCAAAAGTAATTTCTATTTATTAAATTACCCTAAAGTACCCCTAAAGGAGGACTATAAACCCTGGGATAAAAGGAAAATTATCAACAAAGACACAAAGACAGAGGAATATGTTTCTAAATAAACAGATGGAGAGTTATATACACTCAGGCTTAAGCACTTTACTTGGAAAAATAAATATCACAGCTCTTGGCCCACAGTGGACTCTCATTGTGTATTTGTTGAACTGTCAAACTGAGAGTCAATTACACCATAGGAAGTGAGGTTCTTATTATAGGACTATCAAATGGTCCAAAAATGACTTCTAAAAAATCCAGGGAGAAAAATAACAGGTGGCAAAAGTAAATTGGATTTGAACAGGAAAATCGGTTACAGAAAATCACCTCTCAGCCACTTTGAACACTTTGGAAAAGCAGTCGAGCAAATAAAAATTACAGATTGTTTTTCCTGCTAAATACACTTTAAATTTCTTTCGGATTTAAATTATTATGACATGTCTAAATGTACAGGGAATGTCTACTAATTGGATTGGCACACATTTTTCTGAATATCGTATAGCATTTAAATACTCCAAAGCTTCTAGTATCTACTGTCAGAGTAAAATGTCAAAAGATTCACTTTGAGTGTATTATAAAAATATTTGTTTCGTGCATTTTTTTTTTGTATGACTTATTAGGAAAACAGTGTTTTGGCCAATGGAGCAGGTGATGGTTTTAGTCATCATACACACGGAGACATCCCAGAGACCCCAAACGCGACTGTTTCTAACCTACTCACCCCATGATGCACAACTAAAGGTTCAGCCACACAGTTCCCCAAACAGCATTTGAAGCCACGATCTAATGCCCCACCTATGGTACCAAAGACACTCCTCGCCGCTTCTGCCTAGCATTCTGGCCACCAGGGAGGCAGAACAATCAGTCTACAGCATGCACTAGAGTTGATGTCATACAGAGATAATGTCCATTTTTATGGATAATTCTGAGCTTCAGTCAATGATCTAATCAACTTTATAGTTTACCATGTGTTCAAGAAATGTTTAAGCTGGCTGAAAGCAACATAGATAGTTGATATCTAGTTAATAGCAGTCACAAACATTGTCCTGAGAAAATTTGTCATTTACTGTCTCTGCATATTCTTAATCTAATGTATAAAATCCATTACTATACTTCCTTTAGAATCCCCAAACTGCCATCGTACATCTATTTTTACTTGAAGAATGACTATTCTGGGGGCGCCTGGGTGGCGCAGTCAGTTAAGCGTCCGACTTCAGCCAGGTCACGATCTCGCGGTCCGTGGGTTCCAGCCCCGCGTCAGGCTCTGGGCTGATGGCTCGGAGCCTGGAGCCTGTTTCTGATTGTGTGTCTCCCTCTCTCTCTGCCCCTCCCCCGTTCATGCTCTGTCTCTCTCTGTCCCAAAAATAAATAAAAAATGTTGAAAAAAAAAATTAAAAAATAAAAATAAAAAAAAAAAAGAATGACTATTCTGTCCCCACATTCTATTAGATACATGCACCAACACATGTAGAAAAAAGTATACGTATGTACGCACACATGCATAGATATATTTACATACATGTGTTTATATGCATATGTGTGCACGTAGATGCATATTTGAATATGTGTACGTGCACATGCATGCGTGGGTGTATATGTAGTCTGTGCATCTTCTATGTGATAGGTTTGTCTGTGTGCTACATGGTATGTGTGTGTAGAGAGTCTCAATCTCATCTGAAACACAGAATATAGGAAACTGACTAGTTTCTTAATTCTCCCCAGTGCCTAGTGCCTAGGAAAGAGTTGATCCACTTAATACAAAGGATGCCTTTAGTCATTAGTGCCTTTCAATACCACAACTGAAAAAGGAAAAAATACTACTTATCCTCATTCATCTTTCTTCAGTACATAAAAAGTGCTCAAAGCCTATATTTCTGCATATTCTTATGTAGTTAATCTAAATTTTGTTAAAAATAAAAAACATTCAATTTCTACAATTGCACTGAAGTTGTTTTTATTTCTTTAATGTTGCAATTCAATACGAGTGTTAATAATCTAAAGTATGAGATCAAGCAATTTAACTCATAGGTTTTCTTAGAAATGTTTTTATTGCTGACAGGAAACAAATCCATTAAAGTGGTTCACAGTTGAATGTGTTTTCCAATCATAAGTACATATAACTTGTTAAGGTTTATTCAAAGCAGTATGCTTTTCATCAAAATACCTTTGTTGTAATTTTAACGGATGGAACGTTTTCCTAACAATGTTCTGGTTAAATGATTATAGTCATTGTCATATATATTATTTTTTTAAATTTTTCATAAAGGAGCTGTACTCAAAATTTATGAGTAATTCTATGGACATTCAGGACATGAAACAATATCTAACATCCTTTCACAAAAAAATCAATGCATGCTTTAGAAAATGCGTGGTTATATTCTATATCCTAATATTGCCTATTTTGCCAGGGAGGGGGAAAAAGAGAAGCAAACAAAGCCCCCAAGAAAAATGTTACACTTTTATGAGGAAATAAAATAATTCCTGAAAACAGGACGTCTGCAATCCTGATGATCAGGACCTTGTGGGGAGAAAAACCAGCAACAGACTGACGGGTCGGTTTTATTAACCTTATCTTTCATTGTTGAAATGGTCTCCCACACACATACTCGGACATTTTGATGTGGAAATGGGATTCGGAGCTGATGGCCAAGAAAGAATTCTTGAGCCGTGTTTGGTACAAAAAGGTGGTCTTCTTCAAGCATAGGGGTAGGACCCGTGGGCAGAAAGAGCTGCACTGGGGTTGTGGCGGGTGAATGATGATATACCTTCAAGCTGGGAGGAGGTTAGGGATACCTCCCAGAGAAAGGTCACTCTGCCTGTTTCAAGGACTTGTCAAGGGGCTGTAAGTAGTAAGGAAATTTAATTTTTTCTTTTGCCTTTGTTTCCCACATCACACTTGATAAACAAACGCACACTGTGTGGGAGGAAATGTTTTGTTAAAAAGCAATTCGTAGCTATTGGAAAGATAAAAGATTTTGCATAGTTATGTATCCATCAATGTGGGGAGAAGCAAAATTGAGCTTTCTCCTGTGTCAAATGAAATTTCCATTCAAGGTAATGCCAAGAATTACTCTCAGAGTGAATATTATACCTACATTTAAGCACAAATAAAATAGGGGTTTTTTGGTAAGTGGTAATAACGTTAATCTGTTTCAGCTTTATAATTATGTTTACTTTTCATTTGGACACTCTCCAGAAATATGGTTCTGCTACCCTTAACACGGCAGGATTACCCTTAACACTGCATTTCTGTGCTCCCTGAAGTAAATAGTCTGACACTTTCAATGACTGTAACCCATGATTCCGTAGTTTACCAAGTAAGAGATTCTTGACCCAAATTAGTAATGACTATCTTTTGAAAATTTGCCACCACTAATACCACTAAAAATACTTGCATTATTATAAGCTCCATATAAATCATTTGCAGTTCAAATAGTTAAAAAAAAAAAAAAAGGCTAGGGGTAGGGGAGGAAAGGAAGAAAAAACTAGGCAGATTTAAAGAACACACTTCTACCATTGGATGTATCAACTCCTCAAGCATATTTCTCAAAGGAAAAGGTAGATTTACATGTGAAATCTCTCTGTGAGTGACAAATTCTTTCACAGATCCAAGGGATAAACTGTCCTCTCTATCTTTTGAAATTTTAAGCCTTCAAATCTAAATGTTCTGAAGTAAAAGAAAGATATAGATATTTTGAAAGTGCATACTGATGGTCATTTGATTCCTTTTCTGTAATGTAAATACATAGATCCTTTCTGTATTTCCACTTGGTTCTTTGTTGTTATTAATTTGCTAAGAACTCTTTGCATGTGGGGCACCTGGGTGGCGCAGTCGGTTAAGCGTCCGACTTCAGCCAGGTCACGATCTCACGGTCCGTGAGTTCGAGACCCGCGTCAGGCTCTGGGCTGATGGCTCGGAGCCTGGAGCCTGTTTCCGATTCTGTGTCTCCCTCTCTCTCTGCCCCTCCCCCGTTCATGCTCTGTCTCTCTCTGTCCCAAAAATAAATAAAAAACGTTGAAAAAAAAAAAAAAAAAGAACTCTTTGCATGTAAAAAATTTAAATTTTTGCTTATAACATGTCAGAAACAGTTTTTCAAAGATTATAGTTTGTACTTTCAGCTCTCTATTATTTACATCATACAGATTTATATGATTTATATTTATATTATAAATATATATTTATATTATTTATATCATAAGATTTAAAATGTTTCAAATTTTTATGTAATGAAATTTGTTAGTCATTTCTTTCATAGCTTTGGGATTTTGTGTCATGCTTAGGCTTCTCTGAATCTAAAATTGCATTAAAAGCTTATTTTTCCTTAAGCTATTATGGCTTTAATGCTTAAATATCTGACATATCTGTAATTAATTTTTTATTTTTTTCCAAATTACTTATGTATCGTCATTATTATTGACCTACATAGTCATATTTCCTCTGTGATTTGCAATGTTAATATAATCATATACATATCTTTGACATGAGCTGGGTCTATTTCTAGACACATTACGATAGGAATATTTCAAATGTTGTTTTCTGTTTTGTTTTCTATATAGGGTAGTTTCTACCCCTCTTCTTTTTAAAATAGTAATTTTAATGGTTATTTGTAGAGCCACCCCCCCACCCATCACCCACCCCAGCATACTTTATGAACATTCTTCAAATTAAAAAAAGAAAAATCCCCTGGATACTTTAATCAGCATTTAAATGTTACCATATTGATTTTACCTCTCTAAGAATGTGATTTGTCTTTCCACTTATCTAAACTATCTAAAAGAGGTATTCTCCTGTCAGTTGATTGTGGGTGTTTCCATTATACAATCATATCTTATGTTGACCATGATACTCTTGTCATCCTTCCATAATGATAACTCATGTCTCTCCTCTCTCTGACCTAATGTCATGGAATACCACCTCTTAGTGATATAAATAATGGTACCAAAGAACATTTTAGTCTTTCATCATAAAGAATTATGCCAGTTATAGACTAGAAATCTTAGAAGGGAGAAGAAAATTAAAAAAGAATTCACCAGTCAAGTGTAAACAAGGAAACAGGACACTGACAAAATACTGCCATTGTGCTCATATATTGTCTCACCACAAATAATTATTACAAGCAGTAACTAAAAATGTGACATTTTTAGACCTAGACCAAAACTAAAGAAAGGGTGCATTTTTAGTAATATAGCAGGCAGAGCAGAACGACTTTAAGAAACGTCTTACAAAATTACAGTAAAATGAGTGTATTATCCAATCTGTAAAATCCATTATTAATATTAAAAAAAATTGTCTATGCACTTAGATTTCTAAAAAGTTTTAGGCCTTAACGTTAGTGTAAGACATTAATTTTAAGCTTTTTTGAACATTCTAAATCTAAATGATTGGAATGCGCATATGCATTTAGTGCATATATACATACAGACAGACAATAGCTATTGTGTCCTCTTCCAACATACAGAGCTAATGTTTATTCCTCTGAGCTCACACAGCACTAGGAACATGTGATCTTCATGTCACCTATATTAGAACTATAATGCTACATAAATAACCTGTGCTAATTATAGAAAAAATAGACAACACAGACACATACAAAGAAAGTTAAAAACAAACAAACAAAAAGACACTACTCAGAAATAATTGCTAACTATAGTAAATCTCTCCCCAACTTTAGATAGAAGAATTCAGTGTTTGTAAATTCCCCAAGGTCAGATACCTAGTTCTTTTGTATGTTCTTTTTTTTTTTTTAATGTTTATTTATTTTTGAGACAGAGAGAAAGAGAGCAGGAGCAGGGGAGGGGCAGAGAGAGAAGGGGACAGAGGATCCTAAGCAGGCTCTACGCTGACAACCCTATGTGGGGCTCAAACTCATGAGCCATGAGATCATTACCTGAGAAAAAGTTGGACACTTAACAGACTGAGCCACCCAGCCACCCCTGTTTTTTCTATATTCTTGCATTATACCATATTAAATACAAACATTCCTTCTGGGATATGATTATGAAAGATATGATGACATATACTACATCAAAGACATTTCTCTCTTATGTGCATATAGTTAACAATATTAAATCTATTTTGGAGGAGGCAGGCTATGAAATTTGAAATTACCCAGCCGATAGGATAGATTTGCTGAAATGTAAAATAGGTCAGATTAGATACTCTTTTCCAATTTTCCTGGCCTCTCACCCAGGTTTGGCCATTTTATTCCAGTATTAAAAAGCGAATCCGAAGGCCAGGTGTACAGAATAATATAAATTTACTAAGTACCTTTTAAAATCCAACATCAGAGATAAGGCTCTTAAGTTATGAGTTTAATAATAAATAAAATTAATTTCTTAATGTTGAATAAAAGAAAAAGTAAGGTTAGATGCTCTTCTAAAAAAAAAAAAAAAGATGCCAAATGTTATATGACTGTGAATTGTGGTGTGATTGACTTCAGCAAACAAGGAAAATCACCTCTTGTTAAATTACTCACACGTGTGATGAGAACCTGACATGATCCTGCAGTACAGATCATTCTAGAATGTTACACCTAAAGAGACGTTAAAAGTTGTCTCATTTTGGGGCACCTGGGTGGCTCAGTCGGTTAAGCGTTGGACTTCAACTCATGTCCTGATCTCACGGTCCGTGAGTTCGAGCCCCGGGTCGGGCTCTGGGCTGATGGCTCAGAGCCTGGAGCCTGCTTCTGATTCCGTGTCTCCCTCTCTCTCTGCCCCTCCCCCACTCACATTCTCCCTCTCTCTCTGCCCCTCCCCCACTCGCATTCTGTCTCTCTCTGTCTCAAAAATAAATAAACGTTAAAAAAAAAAGTCTCATTTTTAATGTCTCTTTGTGTTGACTCTCACAACAGTGCAACTGATGAAATGTGAGTCTGTTTCTCATCACAGCATATTTTTAATGAAGTGAAAACGTGCCTATCAGAGATTGACAGTTAGCAACGTGATCACTCATATTCCAGCGGGGCTGAGAAACAGACGAAGCTTCACCCTCATGGTTCTTGCTTAGCTCAATGACAAAGACAAAACACGATAAATCTTCAGGGGTGAGCACCTGCCACATTAGAAACAATACTCTCTAACTATAGGGTATTTAAACCAAACTTTCAAAGGCAGAGTTTTCAGGGACATGAAATTAGCCTTAAACATCTACAGCAGGTTGGGGTGCCTGGGTGGCTCAGTTGGTGAAGCGTCTGACTTCGGCTCAGGTCATGATCTCACGGGTCGTGAGTTTGAGCCCCGCATCAGGTGCTGCTCTGACAAGCTCAGAGCCTGGAGCCTGCTTCGGATTCTGTGTCTCCCTCTCTCTCTGCCCCTAACCCACTCGAATTCTGTCTCTGTCTCTCTCAAAAATAAATAAACATTAAAAATTAAAAAAAAAAAAAAAAACCAAACATCTACAGCAGGATGCCCAATAGAAACACGATGTGAGCAACAAAGGCAAGTGACATATATAATTTCTAATTTTCTAGTAGCTACATTTTTTAAAAAGTAAAAAGAGGGGTGTCTGGGTGGCTCAGTTGGTTGAGCCTCCAACTTCGGCTCAGGTCATGATCTCACAGCTCGTGAGTCAGAGCCCCGCATCAGGCTCTGTGCGGACAGCTCAGAGCCAGGAGCCTGCTTCGGATTCTGTGTCTCCCTCTCTCTCTGCCCCTAACCCACTTGCATTCTGTCTCTGTCTCTCTCTTTTAGACTCTTTTAGTCTCTTTTAGACTCTTATTTTCAGATGTTTTGCCACCCAAACATGTTTCATACTTAAAGTACATCTCATGTGGGATGAGCCACGTATCAAGCCACATAGATGGCTCCCTCCATAGGCTACTGCATTGAAAGGCACGGTTACTTTTCTCACATTTCCCACAACCTCCCAAAAACCTCTTTTCTTTTAATGTTTATTTATTTTTGAAAGAGAGAGGCACAGAGCGTGAGTGAGGAAGGGGCAGAGAGAGGGAGACACAGAATCCGAAGCAGGCTCCAGGCTCTGAGCTGTCAGCAAAGAGCCTGACACGGGGCTCAGACCCATGAACCATGAGATCATGACCTGAGCCAAAGTCAGACATTTACCCGACTGAGCCACCCAGGTCCCCCCCAAAACCTTTATTAACTAAAAAGTGCCTTGTATCCCAGAAAGAACTTGCCTCTCCGCCTCATACAATTTTCTAAAGCTTATGTGCTTGGGATATTTTCCTTCTGATAAGCTAACATGCTTAGATATATTGTGGAATACAGTTTGACCCATATATTTAGGCACTTTAGAGACAAATATTTTATTAAATGTCAAGCTCCAACATCCCACAGGCCATTCGGTATAGTGGTAGACCCGAGAAGTGAAAGCAGCCGGAAGAACTTTCCTATGCCCTCAGATGACAGTCCAAGGCATTCCAGCCACGGAACACTGCAGGCCATCTTCGAGAGTTAATTTGCACTAATAGTCATAATTAATATCATCTCATTTTCTTTGTCAACCTCAGGAAGCTGCAATCCCTAATGGTCATAACAAAGGTGATATGAAGTCGACTTATTTTTGGCTGTTGGGCTGCCCGTTATCACCATGACTCTCAACCAATTCTCTACCCTTACAACAAGTAATCAATGGTGGCTTGTTGAAATTATTGGGAAGCCACTATACTATCAGGAGAAATGTCTCCCCTACCCACCAATACTGCTCAGCACAATAAGAAAGCAGATGGATGCTGTGACCACTTTCATTGACCTCTGGGCTTCCTTTTTAATCATTATGCCACAAAGAATTAATAAGGTGAAGAAAAAGAGAAAATAAATTTAATTTAGTGAGGCAAAAGGAAAGATTTCTTTCATTTCCTGCTTTGAACCTTATTTTCAGTGAGTCTTGAAGGTAGAAATACTCAAATTGATGAGATCCTCTCTCAAATCACTTAACCCAGACCCCCAGCCCTCTGCCAATTCTACGAAGATTAACCTGAAAACTCTCAAGATTCCATTGTGTTAGCTATGACTTCTTATAAAGTCATTTCTAAAGCTTTTATGACTCTCTAAGGATAAATGACAGCTTTACAAGAGAGACTCTAGGGCACTGCAAGAAGCACTATTTAATAAAAACATTATGTGTTCTAATCTTCAATAAATCTTTTGAGTGCTGAGTATTTTGGAGTTTGAATTTGTCCATCTGTAAAATTTTTTTAAATAAATCATCATAATAACACTGAGCGGGATACCCCACAATTGACTTGGGATTGAAATAAGATAATAATATATATGGAAATAGAAAATGAGAGGGACGTCGGGTTGGTTATTTATAGAGTGTGAGGATGACAGTAGGGACAGGGTGGTAAAGAATGACCTGGAAATAAAGGCTTCTCTTTGGAAAGACACCTCCGGAAATCCAATGGAATATAGTGTTCCCAAGACCGGGGTCTTCAACATTAGCTGTGTTGATAATTGAAGCTGGATAACTCTGTGTTGGGAGATGTGATGTCCTGTGGATTACAGGATGGTTAGTAGCACCCCTGGGCTCTATCCTCTAGATGCTGGAGCATCCCCTCTGCCAGTTGCAACAAATATCCCCTGTGGAAAGAAACCATGCTCAGCTAAGACTCACTGTCTGAGTCTGAGGCCTCAAGAAGGATCCCAGCAACGGTCTCCAGTTTCCCAGCCTCAATTTTCATGTACAAGGGAATGATATACAGTAGTCACAAAACCTATTTTGGTGTTGTGGCAGCCTACCATCTCACTTCCTACAGGTTAAATGTTATGGCTGATCAAAGTATGAGAAGAAGGAGAGGAGAAAAGTAGACAGAATCTAGAGGTGGGAAGCAGGAAGCTAAGGTGAATTGAGGTAACGGACAAACATAGTGATAGTGGTGAAGAGAAGTGGTAGGAGACAGGAAACAAAGGTGAGACAAATCACAAACAGACTAATTAAGGTATAAGGATGAATCCAAGAGCAAGAATAGCATAGGCAAAAATGAGAGAAACCAGCAATCTTTAAAGGGAAACGAAGAACAAGAGTGTTTGTGTGCTGTTTCCAGGAGAACTTCTGGAGAGCTAGCTGTTCACTACTTTAAACATTCTTTATTTCAGCTTGTTCCTCGGGGGGTTGAGGGAAGCTCCCAAAATCTTAAATGTATGGAGAAGCTTCTGACATCACCAGGTAACAACCATCATACCTGGACAACTGCCCAGGAGCTGCCTCCCTTAAAACCATAGGAATTCTCTGCCTTCCTGTCCTGTGTGTGTGATGTTCTCAAAGCCCCATTTTTCATGAATCTGTTACTCTGTGCCTGGTTAGACTAAAAAACAAGGTCACATGTTATTGACTTCCTTCAATAACTGCTCAATTTTTTCAACACTGAGTTCTAGCCTTGAGGAATGGGTCTAATACTTTAAATTTAATCAAAGAAAAAACAAAAAGAGCCCATGGTTTTGGGCAAAGGTTTATCTCCTTGAGATAGCCTTCCTAAACACAAATTATGCCTTTTGGTTCCTATAAGAAGAGATATCCCACCTTAACCACCCTGCTCTGCTCTCCTCAATTGCTGGTCACCAATTAAGACCATGACTCTCGTGCAGTTTGGGATTAATGGCACTTGGATCCCACCTTGGATTTAAGTTTCCAACCCATCATTAGCATGGCACACAACTCTGGACCTAGCTGGGATACATTCTCAATAAATTAGTGTAAAATTGCTTTTGATAATAGTATAAAAAGTATACATAAATAAAACGTTGAAATATGGTGGTAAGCCTCATCTTGTCCCACAAACACAACCAGATAGCTATCAAATCATCCTAAGTACCCTGGAAACTGACCTAAAGACTGACAGACCAAACTCCACAACCAAAGGGAAAGAAGAAGAAGAAGAAGAAGAAGAAGAAGAAGAAGAAGAAGGCAGAAAGTGTAGACACGGCTTAGGAGAGAAAAGAGTTATGTGTGTTGTAGAGGGAGGGGAGTCATGGTCATGGAGAAGGATGAGAGAGAAAGGAACACACAGTGAAACACACAAGAAGAATATTTCTACAAAGCCATGGGCTTGAAAAATGAGAAAGGCCAAATTTCATTAATTCTTCTACTAGCAGAGCTTAAAGCCAGGGGTTGTAAACATCAGCAAGGTTGGCTGAGATAGAACATGAAGGGTGCTGTACCGTTTCTGGAGAGAATACAGGCAAACAACACAGGGGCAGAGAGCATGGAAATAGCAATGTGAAAAATGCCTGGGGCACACAGTGGAGAGATTATTCACTCTTCTTGGAGCATGTTCCTGAGAGGCAGCATTCGTGGAGACACCTTTCCCATAAAAAGCTGACTGGTGCCATTTACGTCCTCTGCTCTTCAGCGTAAAAACAGATCCGCCTGTGAGAAGCACAGAGCTCACACCGGCTACCTAATGTGCTCGCACTGAACCTCATCCCTGGTGCCCTGGAGTCACTGTCTATCTCAGTCAAGTTTGCCTGAGTCCCAGTGCAGCAGGCCTCTACCCACACCACATCTCCTGACCAGAGAGCTCTAGAGGGCCCAGTTCTCATGGAAGTGGTGTCAGGTCTCATTTCACAAGCACACCAGAGCATACCTACTTAAAACCTGCCACGTTCAGCCTAGGGACTAAACAATGCCCACAGCAGAAAAAGGGAGCCTCTGCAGATAACTGGCCTGAAGGACAAAGTAGCCAGAACACAACAGCAGAGCACATGCACCACACACTGGAGACACTCCCTGAAGTGTCAGGCTCTGGTCACTATATGATCTCGTCTTCATTAGACAATTACTTACTTTCAGGAGCAGGAGACATAACGGGCTTTTCTAACACAAAGAAGAAGGCAGAGACTTAGACACCATGTCAAGAGGGAGGAATTTACACCAAATGAAAGAACAAGATACGACCCAAGCCCGAGATCTTTGTGAAATAGTTGTAAGTAACGTGCCTGATGGGAAATTTAAAGCAACAATCATAAGGATACTCACTGAGCTTGAGAAAAGAAGACATCAATGAGATCCTTACCACAAAGTTAAAGAATCACAACTGAATCAATAAGAAATGAAGAATGCAATAAATGAGATTGGAAACAGTCTTGATGCAAGCAACAGCAGGCTGGAAGAAGCAGAAGAATGAATTAAGACCTTAAAGACAAAATATAGAAATAATGAAGCTGAACAAAAGAGAAAAAGAACAATTATGCAACACAAGAATAGACTTAGGGAACTCAGTGACTCCATCAAACATAATATAATTCATATTATAGAACTCCAAGAAGAAGAGAGAGAAAAGGGGGCAGAAAATTTATTTCAAGAAATAATAGCAGAAAACGTTCTTAATCTGGGGAAGGACACAGACATCCAGATCTAGGAGACACACAACTACTCTCACCAAAATCAACAAAAGCAGGCCAACACCAAGACCTATCGTAATTACTTTTGCAAAATACAGTGATAAAGAAAAAATCCTAAAAGCAGCAAGACAAAAGAAGTCTTTAACTTACAAGGGAAAACCCATAAGGGGAGCTGGAGATTTCACAAAAGAAACTTGACAAGCCAGAGGGAGTGGCATGATATATTCAAAGTGCTGAATGGAAAAAATCTGCAGCCAAGAATACCCTATCTGGCAAAGCTGTCATTCAGAATAGGATGAGAGACAAAGAGCTTCCCAGACAAACAAAAACTAAAGGAATTCATGACTACTAAACCAGCTCTGCAAGAAATATTAAAGGGGACTCCTTGAGGTCATAGGAGAGACCAAAACTGACAAAGACAAGAAAGGATCAGAGACAATCTCCAAAACAAGGACAAAACAAGTAATAAAATGGCAATAAATACATATCTATCAATAATGACTTTGAGTGTAAGTGGATTAACACTCCAATCAAAAGATATAGGGTGTCAGAATGGATAAAAAAAAACAAGACCCTTCTATATGCAGCCTACAAGAGACTCATTTTAGACCTAAAGATGCCTGTTGATTGAAAGTGAAGGGGTAGAGAAACATTTATCACACAAATGGATGTCAAAAGAAAGTCAGAGTACCAATACTTAGAGTGGAAAAACTAGACTTTAAAACAAAGACTAAAAAGAGACAAACAAGGGAACAGTACAATCATAAAGGGCTCAATCCAACAGTAAGATATAACAATTGCAAATATTTGTGAACCTAACATGGGAGTACCCAAATATGTAAAACTGTTAATAATGCACATAAAGGAACTAATTGATAATAACACAATGACAGTATGGGACCTTAACACCCTACTTACGCTAAGGGGCAGATCACCTAAGCAGAAAAATCAAGGAGGAAACAATGGCTATGAATGACACACTGGACCAGGTGGACTTAACAGACATATTCAGAGCATTCCAGCCTAAAACAGCAGAATACACACTTATTTAAAGTGCACATTGAACATTCTCCATAATTGATCACATATTAGTTCACAAAACACGCTACAACAAATAGAAAAAGATGGAAATCATACCATGTACCTTTTCTGACCACAATGCTATGAAACTAGATGTCAACCACAAGAAAAAATTTGGAAAGACCACAAATATAAGGAGGTTATGTTACTAAACAATGAATAGGTCAACCAGGAAATAAAAAAAAAAAAAAGAAAAATACATGGAAGCAAATGAAAATGAAAACACAATAGTTCAAAACCTTTGAGATGCAGCAAAAGTGATTCTAAGATTGAAGTTTATACCAAGAGAGGCCTACTTTAAGAAGCAAGAAAAAACCTAACCTTACACAAAAAAGAGCTAGAAGAAGAACAACAAATAAAGCTTAAAGCCAGCAGAAGGAGGTAAATAATAAAGATTAGAGCAGAAATAAATGATATAGAAACCAAAAATAAATAAGTAAATAGAACAGAGCAATAAAACCAGGAACTGTTTCTTTTAAAAAAATTTAAAAAAAATGAATAAATTGATAAACCCCTTGCCAGACTTATCAAAAAGACAAGAGAAAGGACCCAAGTAAACAAAATTACAAATGAGAGGAGGAAAAAACAACCAACACCACAGAAATACAAAAATTACAAGAGAACATTGTGAAAAACTAAATGCCAACAAATTGGACAACCTAGAAGAACTGGATAAATTCCCAGAAACTTATAAACTACCAAAACTGAAAAAGGAAGAAATAGAAAATGTGAACATCCTGGTAATCAGCAAAAAAAAAAATCAAATCAGTAATCAAAATATTCCCTTTGTTCATTTGTTTTGTTTCTTAAAATCCCCATATAAGTGAAATCAGTTGGTGTTGTCTTTCTCTGACTTATTTCACTTAGCATTATCCTCCTAGCTCCATCCATGTCGTTGCAAATGGCAAGATTTCATTCTTTTGAATGGCTAAGTAATATTCCATTGTATTGGAATTTTATCCATTTAATCTGCCATTACTTCTTTATCCAGAGCTGGTGGATACTTGGGCAAGTTCCATAATTTGGCTATCGTAGATAATGCTGCTATAAACAGGGTTTTTTTTACATGCTTTTTATCTGTAGAATGCTGTACAATTGACACTCTTTAAATTCTGGGGTAGGCCATAGGTTTGAATTAGCATTTTTGTACTCTTTGGGTAAATACCTAGTAGTGCACTTGCTGGGTTGCAGGGTAGTTCTATTTTTCACTTTCTGAGGAACATGCATACTGTTTTCCAGAGTGGCTGCACCAGTTTGAATTCCCATCAACAATGCAAGAGGGTTGCCCTTTCTCCACATCTTCGCCAGCAGCGGTTGTTTCTTGGGTTGTTGATTTTAGCCATTCCGGCAGGTGTGAAGTGGTGTCTCATTGTGGTTTTGATTTGTCCTTCCCTGTTGATGAGTGACGGGGAGCATCTTTTCATGTGTCTGCTGATCATCAGTATGTCTGCTTCAGAAAAATGTCTATTCATGCCTTCTGCCCATTTTTAAATTAGATTACACATTTTTTGAGCGTTGACTTTTATAAATTCTTTATGTAGTTTGGATACTAACCCTTTATCAGATATGTCATTTGCAAATATCTCCCCGCATTCTGTAGGTTGCCTTTTGGTTTTGTTTTTATTTCCTTCACTGTGCAGAAGCTTTTTATTTCAATGAAGTCCCAATAGTTTACTTTTTTGCTTCCCTTGCCTCAGGAGATGTATCTAGAAAGAAGTCGCTACTGCCAATGTCAAAGAAGTTCCTGCCTGTGTTCTCCTCTAGGAGTTTAATAGTTTTCTGTCCCACATTTAGGATGGAATGTGACAATAGGAAGACTTCTTTTATCTTGTTCGTTTAGAATGGAGGGAGGTAGAGCAAGACAGTGAAAGGAGGCTGGAGTAGTTTCTGTTTGCCCTTGGGATCCATTTCTAGCCATTTTCCACCTGGCCCTGTGCTGACCTACAGGAACTAAAACTAGAAAACAACGGCTCCTTTGCCCTTGGACTTCCAGTTAGCTTCAGCCAACGCAGAAGCAGCAGCAAGATCCCGAAGGGAGGAAGGAGAACAAAATGACAGTATCTACTCCCCAGCTTCCTACCTACAGATTTGCAGAGGACTGCCAGCCTCCATCTTAAGGCCACAATTCTGTTAAATGCCTCTCTCCACACAGCTCTCTGTATGTCTGGATCTATGTCTGATATTTGTTCTCTCCTGTTACCCTTCAGGCGGGATGAAGTCACGGGATAAGGCTAAGCATAGGGTGCTGCATTTTTTCTGTGTATTTTTCTATACCATCCCCAAACCTTTGTAACAGTCCCTGAACTAAACTCTCTTCAGAATGCCCAATTTGTGTATACCATTGTTTCCTGTCAGATGCTGCCTAATACAGAGGATTATTGCCATGATCCAAGGAAGACTTGCCAAAAACCTAAATTAAAGCTGAGGAGAGAAAAATGGACTGAAGGATTAGAGATCAAATCATGGTTAATAAGCTACTGAGTATGGAGGCATAAATGAATATCAAAGGCTACTCCCAAATTTCAAATCTGGATTACCAGAACAATGGCATCATCACTTACCAAGAAGGAAAATATGGCCAGGGGGATATAGAGATGTTGAGTCAGGGTTGGTCATGGCTTAAGTCTGGGAGAGACTATAATTGAGGTGCCTAAATGCACCAAAGTATAAATCCATTGGTTGGGTCTCTGTTGGGCTAGAAACTAAACTAAATTCTTCCTAGAAAAAAAATACACCCATGTATATATTTGTATCCATATCTGTATTTATATCTGTGTATGTATATGTATATACATGGATGTGTATACACACACATGCACAAATGAAAGGAACCAAAGAGGGTCTGAGAAGTGTCAGGAGGTTGCACTATTCACAGAAAACCCCAGGGAAGTTTGAGAAAATAAATCAAAAGCATAATTCACCAATTTGACAGTTTGCGCAAAGGCTACCCCAATCTTCCCTAACCCCTTTAAACTGAATAAATGCATATGAAATTTAAAAGCAATATAATTTTATTGACCCATTTCTTGAAACCATATGACATTTGGACATTTTAATTTGCAAAAGATGAGTAGGAGATACCCAAAAGATAGCACAAACAGAGCATATAAATGTTCTATCTAATCTATTGTAATTAACTTCAAAATTAGAATTGCATTCTTCAAGTATGATGCTTTTCTACTAAGTGCCACAATTTTCTTGTTTCTCTTGATGCCATTGGAAACAGCAATACAAACAGAATGCTGGATTTTCATTTCAGCGTGTGTATGTGCCATGTAGTGGCTGGGAAACTTAAAAGATAATGACTTCTGGATCCGTCAGCACTAAATGGAAATATACCAAGAGTTAGCAAGACAATGTTCTCAGAGTGTTGGGATTTGTTTTGGGTTTGATACTTTATATCTGAATTTTCTTCATTTTAACAAGGTGTCTGCACTAAATATGCGTTTAGTTTATAATGAAACAAGCATGCTTACTTAAGAACATAAATGGCTCAAGAGTTCAAGTAATGCCTGTTAGATCTAGTTCTACTATTAACGATGGAAAGGGAAAATAAAGCCAAGAGGTTTGAAAGGTGTCCTCTTTCCTTCTGATTCTAGTGGTACACACACACCCCACACACACACAGACACATACACACAGTGAGGAGTCCTCCTGTACCCCAGGTCTTTTCAAATACAGAGATTTCCAAATGGTTATGAAAGGTCTTTTGAAAAACCCTCCACCATTTTGAAATTCACTGCCTCTTTCTTGGCTGTCAAGTTCCAGCTCCCCACTGAGTCATTGTGAAATGAAAATGGTCCTCGGAGCCCCCAGGTGCTACCTCTCTCTACAAAAGCTGCCAGTCACCAGGCTCTCCATATGGCAGCAGCAGGACTGAGGCTAACGGGCAAAGACACCGGCAATTACCAAAGCAGAGAATAGGCCAGAAATAGGAAACGCAAACAAAGCAGTCAGAAAGGTGAGGCCGTACAATCTGAAAGTCAGCAGGTGTTGGCATTAGGGACAAAGTTCCATTTCCATGGACTTCAGTAAACCAAACAGTAAATGAGAAATTGAATGAAAACCTGCCTGATGGACTGATGGATCCCATGGAATCAGGATGGAACTGTATCCTAAGAACCTGGTACTCTAAACTTGCTATTGTGTTCCTTTGGAAAACCTTATCTGCTTTTAAAGAGAAAGGTGCAGTAGTCTCCAACTATCAGCCGACTGTTTATATTTTCATTCCCCTTTCAGAGGAAAACGCACTGATAAGTTGAGTTCTCAGCTCGGAATGCCTCAGAATGCACATCTTGGTGGAAGGGCACCCCGTGAAAGGTCATTGCCTGCACCTCTCATGGGGAAGAGCGGGGCTCTGGAGGAGGGTAAATTTGAAATAAAGAAGAGGCTGTTCCACCTGGGAACTGATGATTCATACAGTGGCAATAAGTACAGTGATTAAAATCTGGGGTTCCGGACGCATGCAGACATCAGTTTGAATCCCAGATCCAAAAGGACCATCTCAGCTTGCACAGCGTAGCAAATAATGATGCCCTACCCTAAACAATTATCATGAGGACTGAACTTGGGTAGTCTGGTCCTTAATGAGCACTCAGAAAAATGTTGGTGGCTCTTAATTTAAAAATGGCTAAATCTTCTGGGTCCCACTATTCTTTTACACAGGTGAAAGTTCTAACACTTCTTGTATATTTGGGGAAATACTTTTAGGCTTGGAGGCACCATCTGGAGTAAAGATCAGACTTCAAAAATTTTGCTATGGAAACCTATTTGTATTTTTAAGGAAGAACTGAAAATGTATTTTTTTAACACAACGAAGATGTTACAAAGAAAAATTTGGATGAAATTTGAACGAAAGTAACTGAACGAAAGTAACAGCTGAAGACACATGGCTTTAGCCATATTTTTGAAAGATATCCTGAAAGGATTTTCTGTACTTTCAAGGTTTCAAAAGTGCCTTTAATCCTGAGAGTGGTTAAAAACTCTCAATATGTGAAATTTTCCTAATTTGCCATATACAGCCCTACAGTTTATTCCCAGAGCGGTTTTAGGCAACATGTTGCAAACATTTACCCTTAATGTCTTGCTTGTTATTTTTTCTTGGAATTCAGGATATTACAAAAGCCCAATTCATGGGGGTAACCATGGCATTTGCATATTTGCAGCTGGGACTTTCTTACAACTCAGTCATTTAAGGAAACAAAAATAGTTTCTCCTAACAAGTAAATAAATTACTTTTGTGTGCCTTCTCAGGACAACATATTGTTATTTCTGTAAACTTCTAAAGAAATGAAAATAACATTGCTAAATAGCAATGCAGTTTACCCTTTAAAGTTTGGCAACTGATTGATTCATGAGTCATAGTTTTCATATTACTAATATACTGTAAAATGAACAAAAATCGTACTTTTCTATCTTGCTAATTTCTCCTTTAAAAACTTTAGTAGGAATATACATCAAGTATTTATGTATTCAACTGGATTTTATAAATATTACTCTCAAATTTTCTGTTCCCATTTGTGAGCATATATTACGGATTTCCACACATCATAAAGTTGCTACTAATCTGTAGGTTTTAGAATAGTATTTGATTGCTTTATAGTAACATACAAGCATGTATTCTGCATAATATAAATGGAATAATAGCAAACATTGGTATTCTAAAACTAACGAGCATTCAGAAGTAGTTTATCAATTTCCTACTAAGTGCTCATGTGAAATCTTATTGAGAAAGATATAATGCATTAAAATAATATTACAAGGCCATAAATATATTTGTATATATACTAGAAGTGAAGCAGAATTACAGACTTGGGAGGGTGTGACCGGCAGCATCCTAAGATGTCCTCCCACTGGATCTACTCCCCAGGGATGAGGCTTTGCATATAATGAAACATCATGCCTGTGACTGTATCACCTTACAAATGCAAAAGGAATTTTTTCAGATGCAGTTAAAGTTAACGAATCAGTTTACTTGGAGTTAGTGAAAGTGAGAGTATCTGGGCGGGACTGACAGAATCACACGGGCCGTTCAAAAGTAGAGTTTTCTCTACTTCGTCCCGCAGAAGGGGAAGTGGGCGAGACGGAAAGCATGCAAGGATTTGGTGGGCCATGGCTGGCTCTGAAGACGGAGAGGGGCCGCCTCCCACCAGAGAGGGGCTCCAGGAGCTGAGAATGAGTCCCGACTAACAGTCAGCGAGGAGGCAGGAGCCTCCTTCCTACAACTACCTGGGTCTGAATTCTGTGACGACCCGGATGGCCCGGGAACAGGTGCTTCTCCGGGGCCTCCAGGGACGAACTCAGCCACTGACACCTGCCAGGCCTCCCTCGTCCCACAGAGCAGTGGGTTCAGGAACGGGCGTTGTTTCCAGCCAGGTAGTTTGTGGTAATTTTGCCACGTGGCAACAGAAAACAGGTACAGAGGGATATTTTACATGATTTGAGATCACGTAACGCCTGACGACGTACCAGTAACAGTCTGTATGTTAAGCAATTTGTGTTAATGTTAGAAATCATTGTGTTGTGTTAATATAATTTGTGTTAATGTTAGAAATCGTCTAGAATAAGGTCTTACGTTATTATGACGACACACAAACTCTCAAGAAGGAAAAGACTAATAAAAAGTGACCACAGGACAATTAAGGAGCAGAAAAGCCATGAAGGGCAAGATGAACAAGCGGCGGTAGAAACAGCTGTGAATGAGGACTCAAGGGAGCCAAATTCGAGCCCTGGCTCCCCGGCTAAGCGGGTCATCCACACAGCCCGCCAGACCCGCGGTGTCTTCTGCAAAATCAGCCGGGTGTACAGACTTATTTCTGACAGACGAAGAGAAAATCAAGCCTCAGGCCTGTGGAGGGAAGGCAGGCTCGCCTGCCTCTTGTCTCCTGCGGCTCAGATGTCCCCTGCGCCCCGCGCCCTCCTCCCCGACCCCAAACCCAAGGTGAAGGCTGGCCAGGGAGAGCGCCTCAGCACCCCACCTCCGAGCAGGAAGTCGAGGAGGCTCGGGGGCCCCGGTCCAGCTCCGCGGGCCTGTGTAAGCCTGCTCTCCTCGACATCAGACTTGTCGAACTTCAGCAAGAAGAAATGCAACACTTCCTAAGCTTCCTGGCTTGAAACGTCACCTCTTCCTTGCCTTCTCTCCAGCTAGATCCTCCACGGGAGAAAGGCTCCCCTCCTCTTTGCAGTCCTGGGCGAAGTCACCCCATGGCACAGGGAGGAGGGAGAGCACCCCACTCCGGGCTCAACACTGGCTCTCCCAGCGAGCTGGCCTGTGTCACCCAGCCTTTGGTGCTTCAGAGCGCCTGGGACCACAACGGGACCTCGGAGGACTCGTAAAAAGAGTAAATGGGTTACGTGAGCAAAGCATTTGGAAGGGTTCCTGGCAACCATCCAGGAAGCGCTCGCTTTTCTCCTCGCGACTCTGGGCTGCTTGGCCCTCGCCCTTCAAGCACACGCGTGCACGCGAGCGGGGTGTGCACTTGGCTCCCAGGCTATCGAAGCATTGGATCACGTGCTCTCTGCCTGTGTTTCAAGCACTGCGGTTGCCCATGTCTTATCTCCTCACTTTGCAAGGAAGGTGCTGCAGGACGTTCCCTCTCTGCTGGGGTGATCCATAGCAGCCAGCCCAGAGCCCTGCGTACCCCCGGGCTCCCTCAGTGGCCCTGTAAGAAAGGACAACACGCAGACAAACCCTTTTCTTGAGTTCCTCCCTCTCTACCACTGTCATTTCTGTCACTCTTCGGCCGTTTTCAGAAAAGAACGTTACAGACGATGCTTCCAGATTTAACGCCGCGGGAAAGAGAAAAGCCACATAGGTAAATAACCTCTTGGTTTCTTGCCAGCATCCTGTCAGCCCCAGGAGCACAAAGGAATCCAGAAGCGACTGTGAACCCGCCCATCCCAACACCTCCCAGGGAAGGAACTGTAGATGCCCCGAACAGTGCTTTCTCAGCCCCCGTGACTGGCTGTGGGATTTACCTCCCCAAAGCCAGTGTCTGGGACCCAGGCCCTGAGAGCAGAAGTGAATCCTTCTCACAGGTAGGGAGAAAACAGTCAGGCGTCCTGTTCCCCCAAGTATTGATTGCCCAAACTGTTCTGGTAATTTTGCGTTTGAATCTAGCATTTTCACATTACCACTAATCATGCCATGTCTTATTTCTGCTCATTTTATGTTTCATCATAGAAAACATTTACTTTTAAGTCCTCCGAATAGAAATCTTTTCTAAAACAAACTATTGCACACTATACATAAGCTGCCACAAAGAATGATTGTCAGCGTTAAAAATAAAGAAATTAAATGAAAAGGCGGTGACTGGAAGCCTATTCTACCTTATCATGTCTTTCTGGTACACATATGTGTTCCTTTTCTCAAAGCAGACGCAACGTTTTTAAAATCAAATCCTACCCAGGAAGTTGATATAGCCAAGGGTTTGGTGGTTCTCAGTCCGAAAGTCATTTTAAACATGAATCTACCATCAAGTAGTCAAGATACAACAAGTATTTATAATTAATGATGATCATCACCTATCCATTATTTTATATGTTTTATTAATAAAACTTAGTTTTTATTTTTATTTTTTTTTAATTTTTTTTAACGTTTATTTATTTTTGAGACAGAGAGACAGAGCATGAACAGGGGAGGGGCAGAGAGAGGGAGACACAGAATCTGAAACAGGCTCCAGGCTCTGAGCTGTCAGCACAGAGCCCGACACGGGGCTCGAACTCACGGACCGTGAGATCATGACCTGAGCCGAAGTCGGACGCTTAACCGACCGAGCCACCCAGGCGCCCCTAAAATTTAGTTTTTAAATAATGAAAAGTTTAAGTGGTAAGTAATGAATAATTATCATGAGCTTTACATAATTTAAATTTTTAAATAATTATTATGAAAAGTTATCCACCATGTTCAAGATTTATTCCTAAGTCCTGGGGGATATAAAAATAATAAAATATAATACATAGAAACCTGAAAAATTACTGTAGGTACTTGAAAAAGTGTTATACAAGACAGCAATAGAATTTGGAGAATGCATAATAGAATGTGGAGTCAGAGTGACGAGGTCCCTTGTTACAATGCTTGCCCAAGTCACCTAGCGTTTCTATTTCCCATAAGAGTGCCTGCTTTATCAGGAAATTGCTAGAATCCTTAGGATACTGAAGACTAACTTCATCCATAGGGAAAAAAGTGACATATGATTTTAAAATATTACTCTCATAAATTATACAACACTCATGTGACTTCTAAACACCATCGCCATCAAATATTTATGAAGACAAATATTAGTAAATAGATTAATCTTCAAGCTAACCCCAAGTAGGTCAAATCACACTAATTCTGTCATTTTATAACCATCTATGTGGATTCCTTAAGATTCGCTTAAATTGAAAACATGTTTAAATTTTAATATTTAATAAAATATTAAATACAGAATGATATATCATATCATATTGTGATATCATAAATATTAAAATGTTAAATATATAACGATTTCCTTCTAATGGAGAAAAATCTGTTTTCTCGTGCAAAATATGAGGGTCTAGATTTCAGACAGTGCTCTGGAGGGATAGCAAGGAATAAAAGTAAAATATTTTGATTAGAACATGGTAGCACATGATTGGGATTGCTTACAGGCATAATCAAGTTAAGAAGTTTGGAAAGAACAAAGCTCCAGTCACACAAAAGACAGAGAAAAAGAAAAAGGAGAAACTCAGCATGGAAATGATTTCCTGGCTTCAGCCCAGTAACAGCCTGTCTTTAAAATATTTATTCAGAATAGAGTTTTTGTACTCTAAGGGAAGAAACTGTGATCTGCAATTCTATCACTCTTTTCTTCTTTGTAACCAGACTTACTAAACAGCCAATCAAAGATTTAAAGGTTTTCTTTGAATATCCTGTAGTCTTTGAGCTTCCCCAAAATAATGAGCAAATTAGGATTTCATTGTATCATGCCACAGTCAAGGCCTTGGTGACCAAACGTCTGTCATAAAGCAATGCCTTTGAAAGCTCAAAAAAAAAAAAATGCAATTTTAAAACCAAATTTTATTTTTTATGCTAAAAATGTGCTAATGTGACGGTGGCATCGAGTGACCTGAATTAATGAGGAGACAATAACAAGAAGTATTTTATCAAAGATCGTAAGTACAACTAACACTTATATAATACTATCTGCCAGCCACTGTTGGGAGAGTTAGCTACCTATCTATCTGTAGGAATATATAAACCAACACCATCTTCAAGGACTTGTCATTCTCTCTGATATATGAATATAAAAGCTATATTTCAGGGCGCCTGGGTGGCTCGGTCGGTTAAGCGTCCGACTTCGGCTCAGGTCATGATCTCACGGTCCGTGAGTTCGAGCCCCGTGTCGGGCTCTGTGCTGACAGCTCAGAGCCTGGAGCCTGTTTCAGATTCTGTGTCTCCCTCTCTCTGCCCCTCCCCCATTCATCCTCTGTCTCTCTCTGTCTCAAAAATAAAATAAACATTAAAAATAAATAAATAAAAGCTATATTTCTGTTATAAGAAGCAAACCATTCCCTCATCTCAATCTATTTTTCTAAAACCTCATTGAATAACGAGGGTTCTCTGACCCTAAAGGTAGTAGCTAACACTCGGGGTAAGAGTTCTAGTTTGGCTAATGTGACATGCCTCCTTCTTCCTTGACTATTTACGTGTATCTTTCATACAACTAGTGCTCTGTGGAAGAGGGCAACTTTCCCAGGTAGACATATGCTCTGTTGGGAACCTCCAAACAAACTTTCAAGACTCCAGTCCTTGGTTTTTGCTGAATGGCAAGTGTCAAAGACGGATTCAGCCATGTTGACACACATTCGAAATAGTGGATCTACTAAAATGTAAATACTAACCTCTACCAAAAACCAGTACGTGTCATTGTGAACCAGGCACAATTTATATTTTAACAAATACTCACTTTGAACACTCAAATAGGCAGACCTGGTAAAATGTAAATAAAAGCCAACCAGTTTGCCATTATGAGCCAGAGAGCCTATTTTTGTTATCAAAAATTAAAAGAGTGAGGGGCGCCTGGGTGGCGCAGTCGGTTAAGCGTCCAACTTCAGCCAGGTCACGATCTCGCGGTCCGTGAGTTCGAGCCCCGCGTCAGGCTCTGGGCTGATGGCTCGGAGCCTGGAGCCTGTTTCCGATTCTGTGTCTCCCTCTCTCTCTGCCCCTCCCCCGTTCATGCTCTGTCTCTCTCTGTCCCAAAAATAAATAAAAAACGTTGAAAAAAAAAAAATTAAAAAAAAAAAAAAATTAAAAGAGTGATAGACATGGAACTAGCAAAAACCCAGCAATTCCACTCTGGAGATTTATCCAAAGAAAACGAAAGACCAATTTGAAGAGATCTCTGCATGCCTATGTTCCTTGCAGCATTATCCACAATAGCCAAAATATGGAAGCAACCGAAGTATCCACTGACAGATAAATGAATGGATAAAGAAGGTGTGGTATATACATACACAATGGAATGTAATACAGACAAAAACAAGGAAAATCTTGTCATTTGCAACAACACCGATGGACCCAGAGGTTATTATGCTCCATGAAATAAGTCAGAGAAAGACAAATACCATATGATTTCACTTCCATGTGCAATTGAAAAACCAAAACAAGCAAACAAAACAGAAACAGACTCATAGGTACAAGAAACAAATATTGGTTGCCAGAAGGGGTGGAGGTTGGGCAACATAAGTGAAAGGGATTAAGAAGTACAAACTTCCAGTTATGAAGTCAGTCATAGGGATGTAATGTACAGCATATGGAATATAATCAATAATACTGTAATAAGTTTGTATGATGACAGGTGGCAACCAGACTTACCACGGACACCATTTTGTAATGTATAAAAATATCAAAAAGTTTTTTTAAAGGTGGACAATGGCAGAAAGAATCAAAGCTGTCAATGTACATGCTGTGTCCACTTAACTCTTAGGGTTTTCCATGACCTTGGGCTTCCAGCCTCCAGAACTGTGAGAAGTTAAATTTCTGTTGTTTAAGCCCCCCTAGTCTATATGGGGGTGGGGGGGCTTAGGAAAGCCCTAGTTGACTGACATTAGTTGTGACCCAGAGCCTGATTAGGAAAGTATGTCAAAAGAAGGGACGGATCATCTGTGTCAAAAACCACTTATAGATTAAGCGAGATGAACACTGAGGGATGACCTTTGGATTTGACACCTTTGTCATGGCCATTGGTTACCTTGAAAAGAGCAATGTCAGTGTTACAAATGGATTGCAGCTGATTTGAGAAAAAAAGGGTGGGAAGCACATAGATACACTGAAAAATGACACTTCTAGGAGCCTTGTTCCTAAAGGGGAGAAAAGAAATAGAGAAATAGCTAGAGAAGGAGAGAGATGTTGGTCAAAGGAAACTTATTTCTTAATATTGCACAAACTGTAGAGTGCCTGTTTTATTGTTTGAAAGATATAATAGAAAAGGACAAATTGATGATTCAGAAGAGAGAGGGGACAATTGCAAGCATGCTGTCATTGGCTAGGTACAAAGGGATACGATCCAGGGTATGTATGGTCTTAGAAAGAAGGAAAAACCGTTCATTCAGTGTAGCAGGAGGATGGATAGAGTAGATGAGCTAGGAGTGTAAGTGCATGTGACTGTTGGTGAATTTAAAATTTGCTTAATGTTTACTTATTTGGAGGAGGGAGAGAATTCCAAGCAGGGCTTAAACTCACAAACCATGAGATCATGTCCTGAGCCGAAATCAAGAATTGTCCACCTAACCAACTGAACTACCCAGGCACTCCAATGTCAGTGAATTTAAAACACAGATGCATTGTAAAAATAATACAATCTTAAGATAAACGCATGTTCTTTGGTGTCTTTCACCATTTTGGAGCTTCCTTTTTGTAACTCCCAGTATTCATTCTCCTGTAAGCAGGGTTTCTAAATTCAGAGCAACATAAATTAAGGCAGAGACACCTGATAAGAAGACTCCAGGGAGGCTCCACTGCCCAAGTAGTCCACTCCTCACAGCCAAGAGATCCCTGGGTCATACCTTACTATCAGAGAAGGGCTTTTCATGGACTTTATATAAGCCAGATTTTCCTGGCACCCACCCCAGAAATCTCTATTCTCAGCCAGTACCAAGAGATGGCAGTAAGTTGGGCAAAGGGAGGACACTGACGTAAGGAAATGAAGCAAACTTCTCAGGGAAGGAAAGGATATAATCACGCCACCGAGTGTGTTCTAGAAGCATCCGAACCCAGCAAGGGAGGAACTAAACTATTCCTCTGAGTATTCTGCAAACCTTTTGGAAAATACAGAAAAATGTCACAGCTATCATTTTACAGATACAGTAGTTAAAGTTTCCCCATATTACATAGAGACTATTGCATGTAAGGGGCAGTGTTATGAAGCCGTTGTGAGCTTGAACTCTGAAGCCAGAGTACCGGCTCCAAATACAGGCTCCAGCTTTAATTTTTCCGCAACCTTGACCAAGGTGGCCAACTTATCTGTGCCGCAGTCTCCTTGGTCGCAAAATCAGGTTTATGACAGCACTTCATAGGGTTTCTTAAATGAGTAAATAGATGAAAAGCATTTACGACAGTGTTCCCATAAATATAGGATACTGTTATTTTTATTAGTACATACTTCCAGACACAGTGAAGGCACTCAACAATATTAGCTTCTTTCCTTCCACCTTTTAAGCTATTTTTTAATCTCAATAGAGGAACTCTCAAAATATTTAATATTTGATTCTTAGATAACTTGGGATTCATATAATGTTTCCTTTTCTAGTACTGATTTCCAAAGTCACATAAAGTGAGCCTTTTTCATTCATCATCCTTCCTTATGAGATTCAGAAGTAGAGTGTCTCTAAATATATACTATTTTTATACTACTACTGCTCTTATTACTAACACCACTATGACTACCACCCATAATGAATAATAACTAGGAACACTTACTGTTCTGTATTAGGCTTAATAATGGCCACCCATGGGGCTCCAGGGTGGCTCAGTCGGTTAAGCGTCTGACTTCAGCTCAGGTCACGATCTCACGGTCCGTGAGTTTGAGCCCCTCGTTGGGCTCTGGGCTGATGGCTCAGAGCCTGGAGCCTGCTTCCGATTCTGTGTCTCCCTCTCTCTCTGTGCCCCTCCCCCATTCATGCTCTGTCTCTCTCTGTCTCAAAAATAAATAAATGTTAAAAAAAAATAATAATGGCCACCCAAAGACATGAGGTCTAATATCTGGAATCTATAAACATTACCTGATACTAAAGAAGGATCTTCAGGGACACAATTGAATTAAGGATTAAATTATGGGAAGTTATTCTGGGCATATGTGCTGATAAGACAGCACACACATGTGCACACACACAGAAGGCAGTCTGAAGAACACCGGAGAAGAACACAAGGAACGATTCTTCCCCAGAGCCTCCAGAGGCCCACCCCCACACCCACCAACACCTTCACGTCAGGCCTCTGGCCTCTTGAACTGTCAGAGAATAAATTGCCTTTGGTTTAAGACACCAGCGTTGTGGCAAATTTTACAGCCGCTCTAGAAGACAGGACATCTTCTTTGAACTTCACGCATTACGTTTTGCACATAATATTTTGTTTAATAATTACATTAATTCCAGGAAGTAGGATTACACTCTTTTACAGACACTGAAACTAACATCACACAACCGGGAAAATCAAAGCTGATGATTCCAAAAGCTATCATCAGGCTTATATTTATGTTGCTATAATGATTTTGTGTGTTTACTAAAGCGTTTAGTGTGCTTAAAAACTATGTTCAAGATAAAATTTAAATAACATAAAAAATGACAAATGGGTAAGAATTACAAATCTGGGTTAGTGCTCGTGCACTTTGATATGAACAAACTCTTCCTATTTATATACCTTATTTCTTTTTTCTTCTACTAACTGGGACCCACTAGTGAAGAATAATTAATCAGGTAGAATATGGAATAGAGAAAAATTCCTATAGATTCAACCACCTTGTCTGCAATTGTGAAAGGATTTCTAAAGGAGAAATAACAGCAAAATTTCTAGGCTCAAAATAAGTCTTAGAAGAGAATCCGGTTTGGCTGGTAATTGTGTATTCAATTAGTCAGATAAGACATTAA